>NC_139827.1:25791792-26324292 GCF_963691815.1 Echiichthys vipera
GAGATATGTGCTTTTTTTTCTCTGCTGCACAGGAGATTGTGGGGAATGGAGAAGAAGGGAGGGAGAAGGAAAGAGAGAAAAAGGACAGGTGAAATATTTCCCCCCTGTGGCTGAGGAAATGGGGGGGGGGGTGGAAAGGGCCAGATTTGTATTGAGAAATGGACTAAACCATTACCGAAGGGGGTGCTGAAAGTCCTAGCCCCAAAGGCCTCTCTCTAAATGTACCTACCAGTGATGGATGATATTAGGGTTTACCCCCTCTGCTTTTTCACACTCCTCAACAGAGCTCTGGGAGGGCTGTGTATTTGTGTGTTTGTGTGTGAGTGTTCACAACGAGCACACCGCATGCCAGGCAATCCTGGCACGGCCTCCTCGACACTCCCGGGGAGTAGAAAACATATCCCCTATAACAATCGATAGCTACCGCCAGCTCCCAGACTCATCTGCAGTCCAACGAAGTGCCTACCTTCAATGGCTGCCACCACTATTAATTCTGTACCCCACGGCTTCCTGCTTAGAGCCTGGGCCCTGAGATTAAAGAGCAACACAGCGACTGGAGTCCTTTGGTCACAGGAGGAGGAGCACAGTGTGAAGATGGTTTATCCAGAGAAATCTCCTCAGCGCCAGTTTACAAATACTACTCATTTTCACTTCAGGGCCACATGGGGCTAACCTCAACTCTTATCCGTGTCAATTAATTTGCAACTAATCAACATCTTTGTGAGGCCTTTTGCTTTTTTTTACCCAGATGAAAACCATTACAGCCAGCTGGGAGGCATTCAAATACGTAGTTTGAAATGCAGAAGTCTCACGCTGAAATAATTAGTTGATTAATCAGTAAGTTGATTTTAGTAGTCGAGTAATTGATGACTCATTTCTTTAAACATTTGCTGCTTCCAGCTTCCTCAAATGAGCTGATTTGCTGCTTTTGTCTGTGATTGTGAATTAAATATCTGTCATTGGCTCCGATTGTGACTGATTTCGATGTGCTTCTCTAATTAATTACTGTGAGCAAACATATGCTGTGATCAATCAACCAATGTCACCTGCTGAGCTGATTCAGATTCTTGTCTTGTTTGAAGTTTAGTTGCTAGAAAATAATCTATATGTGGCCTTGTAGTGTAACTGCTTGCTTGTTCACCATAAAACATAAATTTACAGGTTGACAATTTAGTAAAAATAATTATTCACTTTCTTGCCAAGAATTGGATGATTGGATGAATTGGATATCTTGAGTGGGAACAGAAACTTCCAGCTGGTTGAAAGCTCAAGTCTTTTTACAAGGTTTAAACAAACGAAATAGAGGTGCTGGTTGGATTTGTTACTTTTAATGTACTAAAAAAGACATAATTTTGCCTTTCCCTTTGTGGCTCTCCTTATTTCAGGTGAGGTGGGATGCCTCCACTACAAAGCGACCTCTGTGCGCAAGGGCGATGGACATTTTTTACAGTGTTCTTACCATATTAAGACTAAAGGATTACTGAAAACATAAATTAATTGATACCAAGATTATAATTTGTTGCCGCCGTACATCAGTCCTTTAGTTGTTATATACAGTACGGACAGACATGCCTCAAGTAAGCCTCACTTATCCTCACTGTGTAAAAAGATCTTCTATATTTTGGATAGTATGAAGTCGGTGATAAGAAAATATTGAAAATGCTTCATCAGCAAACATTTAGTATCTATGTGCTGTAAGCAAATTTGTTCCATCACGATGCGTTGAGGGACATTCGGGTGCTGTTGTTTTTAACATTTGCTCACTTGGGCATTTTTTCCAATTTAACTGTGTCCCTCATCTTCTCATGTCTCTCGCTGTGGGACTCAAAGCGAGTGCATCCGTGTCTCTAGGGCAAACACATGCTGCCTCTTCATTACTTCCCTTAAACACACACACACATACACACACACACAAGTGAACACTTTTGGAAGAACAAAGCTGCAAGAAGCATTCACTGTACACACATAATCATGAATGCACAGACTCATTTTACCTCTGCAAACATCCAGTGACTTGCACTGCATGGATTAGCACCCCCACCCCCCAAAGCATTCCTTTTGAAACTCGGCAAGTAGGGATTTCTTTTTGGGTGATCACTGGCCTAAGCAGCTGTTACACGCAGGATTAGCAGGTTCTGCCATTCAGACAACATGGTCTGTTTAAACAGGCAGGGTGAAGAATAAAAGTGGGGAAAGAAAAGGAGGAGGGTGGGAAGTGAGAGGTTATGACAGAGGTAGGAGCAGAGATGAAGTTGAGAATAAAGGGGAGAAGGAGAAAAAAGGGAGAAGGTGCGAGAAACGTGAAATGGAAAACAGATGATGAGGAAAGGGGGAGCAAGATGTGGAGAAGAAGGGATGAGAGGTGAAAGTAGCGGAGCAGAATCGGGATGTGTGAAGAGAAGTGTGAAGGGAAGGAAAGAAGAGGAGAGACAAGAGAGGAGAGGAGAGGAGAGGACATGAGAGGAGAGGAGAGGAGAGGAGAGGCATAAGCTTAAAGGTATCCCTTGTGAGAATCCGACCACTGCCAAGGAAGCAGCTTAAAAGGAGCTGACAATGACAATATTGTTTTGTGCCCTCTGTTTTTCATCCTGTTTTTTTGTTCCTTGTTTCACTTCTATAATATCATCCCCCTCCTGTCTCTCCTAGTGTGAAAGTGTGTCATCCAGCCACCTTTGTAATTGTGCTGGTACAAGGTGTTTGGAGCGAGGGAAGGTTGATGGGCCGATAACACGCCTGGCTTTAGGGGTGGGAAAGGCATATCCATACTGAACATCTGGCTCACAATAGCATCTCACTTGCTTCCTGTGCGTCTCTCAGCTCTCCCGCTTCCATTCTGCCTCACATATCTCCCATTGCACTTATAGCTCTCGCTCCCCCTTTTCCTTTCACTTTTCTGTGTCTTGTAAATGGAGAATCACATCAGGGATCCCAACTGTTATGAGCTCTATCTTTCCTCAGCTGCTGTTTGTCATTTCATTCACCCCTTACTTTACCCCCTCCGCCTCCCCCTTTTGTGTGTCTGGCAAGGTGTGCAACAGTGGCGTGGCAGCCAGACAGCTTTCTTAGTTTTCCGTTTGATGCATCATGAAACATTTCACTGGAACAAGCCAGTGCTTTCTAAGAGCAGAACTCGTGCCTCGTGTCAGCGCTCCGTCGCCTTGCACTCCCCACTTTCACTCACTACCCTGTTCCCTCTCCCTGCTCTCCCCTGTGCCCCTCCTTCACCTTCAGCCTATTCTGCTGGAAAGATAGGGAAATTGTACATTTAGACTTTCACACACATACACTATCTTACATATGCAGACGTACTTGGCTGACAAGTGCAGCCTTTCCAGTCACACGCCACACCACTACAATTTCTTCACATCTCATGTGAGAAAGGAGCTGTACACATGCATGCACACAGGCCCATAAACACAAACACCCACACAAACTCAGTCATATTCTGGCCCTTTATCCCTTCTTGGTAATCTGTTTACGGAATGCTGGGCCCATTTGAGTGAGAATTTAATTGAAACAGGGGCTAATCTGATGATGGCACAGAGCGGCAGAGCCCTCGGCCCCGCATCACCTCCAGTTAGGTTGCACCTTGTAGTTCTCACACTCAGTACCTTGGTACTTTATTTCATGCCTCACGGTTCAACGCGGCGCTGCCCACTCGTACATGCCACATTGATTGTTAATCCAACATTTGTTATGCACTGTGCTCACTCAATTCTGATCTTGTTTTTCTTGTTTGTGTCCTCCCTCCTCCTCTTTTCTTACTCCCCACCACTTACCCAACACTTCTTCCTCCTCCTGCTGTTCCTCTCTATCCTCATCCAGGATGGATATTACTCCCACCGGCCGAAGGAGAAAAATAGAGTGGACAGCAACAATGAGAACTCTGTGCCCAAAGACTTTGAGAACATAGACAATAGTAACTTTGGTGCACGCTCACAGCCACACCGGCAGTCTGTTGGGGCCACCAGCAACAAGCAGCAGCGGGAGCATCTGCAGGAGAAGGCCCACGCCCAGCAGCAGGTCTGGCGGGACAACTCCCCAAGTCTGGGCCGCAGCTCAAATGAAGTGCTGCCTGTAGGCCACCAGCCACTGGCGGTCGGCAACAATGCCTCCTACCCAGGTAGTCAGGCTGTCGCTGGAGTGTCGCAGCAACACTACCGTGCATCACAGGCCCAGCAGGTGCAGTCACAGCACAGACATCAGCATCCACACAGGAGGCAGGCGACTGCAGCGCCACTGGAGGTGACCTATGACCAGCCACCCAAGTGCGAGATCAGTGGAAAGGAAGCCATTTCAGCTCTATCCAGAGCCAAGAGCAAGGAGTGCCGGCAACAGATCGCCGAGGTGTACTGCAGACACAAGGAAGGGCAGTTAATGCCTGAGAAGGTCACTCGCTACTGCCCCCTCGAGGGTGAGTCCATCATTATAATTAAGTTGATTGATTATTTGATTTTAGTTCATACAAATGGCTATGTCTATGAGGTGAGTGCAGTCACTTATTATTCTGCACACTAATTGTTTCACAGAATGGGTCGATTTCTATCAAGCTTCCCATTGTGTGGACATCTGATTCAGTTCCAAATGGTTGTGCTAAACCATGTTTTGTACAAAAAAGTAACTCAATTGTTTTTCGTCCAAGAAACCCTTTCAGATAGAGATTATACCGGGGACCATGTATTTCCCTTTGATGTAGCCTTTTTTTTTACACTTTTATAGTCTTAGTTATGTGGAAGAACAATACAAGAGAAAAGGTGAGATGGTGCACTTACCATCGCACCACAGAAAACCGATGAAACAATTTAATTAACATCAATTAAATAAGATGCAAGTAACAATGTACCTAAACAAAAGGTCAAAGTCAGACAGTCTTGAATTGCATAAATTAGGTTTGAATGGAAAGCTGGAACTCTTGTCGAATTCAATGAGCCCAATTGTGTTCATGTGTGATAATGTTAGTCCCCATAGTAACCATTGCACTGTAGTGAGAGGATTTTTTTAAAACTTGCCCTCATCTTAAATGACTGTTTAAGACTTCTAGAACAATCACAGCCTCATGAAGCTTTTAAACCACAAAGAGACCTAGGGCATTCAGAAGATGGATGGCTTTGCTAGGTATGTTGTAGGGGGGTTAAACCCCAATAAGGGGGTTTGCGAGCAGTTTACACATCAGAAGTGCTCGCCATCCAATTGCCAAAAAATGCAGAATTAAGATCTGGGTGTCTTAGTGTGGTACTTTGGAGGAATTGCTCTCAATTTTCATCAGTTCTTGAGTGGTAAAAATGGTTAAATTGTGCACCAAGTCTGAGTAACAAATAGTATAAATCAAAAAATTGCTTCAACATCGTAAGTGATCATGACAATGGGCATCATCAAACTTAAATCATAATGTACTTAGCCCTTATACACTTTCACAATTTATTTCAATAAATTAATTCATTTTGATTTACAATAAAAATAAACTTTACACACAGTGGTGAACTGCATCTCAAATTAATCTTCAGAATCCCAGATTTTAGATCTACTGTTGACCTGCTATATGCCAGTCAACAAAGTATTGTGACTTGGCTCAGTGGACTAATAAATGTGCTAAATCTGGGTTATAGGTTGTGTTCATGCTACGGCTTTTCTAGCCTAGCATATGTATTAATGTATGCACTCATAATACTGTAAGATATAGGAAGATAAATCAATCTTCCAAATGTAGCATTCATGAAAACAGTAAAAAATAGATAAAACGGAAGAGCCACTCTTAAGAGTTCCTTTGTTTATCTCAAATCACTTTTTTAAAACCTTCAAAAATGTATTCAAAATCAGGACATCGATAATCTAATGGAAGTTTATGCTGCAATTGATTATTCTATCAGACTTACTAAAGTACAAGATACAAAGAAAAAAATTGGCAATAATGCTGACAGGTTGTCAATGTCTTTTCCTCATCAAGTTTGACATTTCATTGTTTTCACATTATTTCCAACGACTCTCTGCTCTGCAATTGTTTTTTCATAGGATAAAAGAAACATAATATCCATAAGGCTAAGTACAAAGTGTGTGGTCTGACCAGTTGGGCTTAAGTACATGGTAAAATATGTCCTGTTCTCGTAATTGCAATCGCAATTCTTGTCAAAGGCAAGAAATCTCGTTTTTGCTGATGTATAATTGGTGGTGTAAATTGTAGTAGAAAATGGGGATGCTGCTTATACTCTCTCCAAATTGGTTTCCAATTTTCATTTGTTTTGTCAAGCTGGCCACAGAACACTGGTTCTGCTTTCTCTTTCTCAAACAGATGCACACAAACACACACATGGCCTTTTTCTTCTCTAAAAAATGATGGAAATCTGCAGTCTGGTTTGGGATTTTGTAAACATAATCCATCTCGGCTGCTGCCATCGGTGGGCAGCATGCATCAGCAAACATGTTGAAATGAACAGCACATTTAGACACATGGGAGTGGACTGAACTCAGTGTGGACAGCAGGGCCGAAGGAGAAAGCCATTAAACATCCTGCCTGTTCTAGTCACATACCTGCCTGGCCCTCGCTCATGTTATTTGAACTCGAGGAGGCCCCTTGACTTAGCAACTTTTGTACATTCCCCTTACCAAAGCTAGGAGTATCCATGTCATCTCATACCGCAGCTCACCATCCCACTCAAACTGACAGTTGATCAAAGGAGACAAAGAAATTGAAAAGGACTTTCCCTGGTGGCTGGGCTGTAACAACACGACAGCTAAATTAAATCACTTTTCTTTCTTACTCTCCGTCTGCCTGCCTGCTGCCTGCCAATGTGTTATCTCTCTCTCTTACGTCCTCTGTTTCCCATCCCAATTCAAGTCCTAACCGTGTTAGCAGAAAATTGTTCAATTTTATTTGATTGGTATGATCTCCTTGAGGCCTTGGCCAGATTAGCAATTGTGATAGCTCTGGTATTAGCATCATTGAATACAGGAGTAACATATTCAATCTCTTTGCCTCCCATATGATAACTTGGTTAATAAGGATATAAGTGAGCTGCGCTGCACCAGCAGGAGTACTAGCAGGCATTAAGCTTGCACCCATGTAGCTTTAACCTAATTGCCTTTTACTGAAAAGGAGTGGTGTATAAATCATAGTTAAAGCTGCTATAATCAATATATTTCTTACAACAACTAATGAAATAATTATGTGTAATGTGAACGCATTTACTCGTAGTGACAAACACAAACAGAATTAGCACCCAGCTCCTCTAAGCTCTCTGAGGGTTAGGCTTAGTGTCCTTTAGCTCATTGTCTTGGATTCTTTTGGTTTACTCTCACTGGTCTCGTAGCTTCATTTTTGGCCACAGTAGGCAGTTGTCTTCAGCAGCTCTAATGCTACTTGCACAGCACCAAACAGCAGTCAGAGTTAGAGATTGCCGGGCCAATAACTCTATCCTGATCATAGGTTTTTAATATAGTCACACATGTGGCTGGCTATTATCATAAACAGACATTTCGCCATCTCCGTTTTCAAAAATAACATCATGCACAACTGTGTATATATGCCGTAAAGAGCATGCAAAACCTGTAGGTGGCAGTGTATAGAGAAGCTCAAGCCCACGTTAGCCAATGATCCGGGATCACCATAACTAAATGAAAATGTAGGTCGAACCTATGACGCAGGTGTAAGTTCTGGCGCATACTTTGATGTCGGATGCCGTATGTCTCTGTAGACATGCAACCAGAGTTTTTCAAAATCTCCACCCTGGCCAGAGTTTTTAGAAAGAATCCTTTTCAGAGGCGACTTCTCCAAATGCAGGGAAATGTTTCTGTTTTTTAAAATAACCGTGTACATGTAAAGGGGGCCTCTATCCCTGCGATAGATTTTCAAACTTATTGAACTCCGGGGTGTGTCTCCTCAGCACTGCTTTACCCATTATACACCAACAACCAGAATTCACACTCTGACACTGTAAAGATCAATCTGTTTGCTAATGATCTGGTGGGACTGATTTCCTGTGATGATGAGACAGGAATGACGTATCCTCTCTACTCCCTTGGGGCAGCAATAACAATCTGGAACTGTGGTGAACTTCTTCTCTTCACTGGAGAAAGTGGATAATTTAAAATTTTTAGGGACTACAATCTCCTCCTCCCGGAAATGGGAGAACAGATGCACCATCATCCAGAAGAACGCTCACTAAAGTCTGTGCACTGAGATGGCAACAGCCGAAGCGACCCACTTTGAGCTTCATTTTGGTTCTTCAGAAACCTATGGGTGACTTCTTAAGAAGTGATAGTATGTCAGTGTTGTGTCCAGTGTGGTGTTTGTTCAGCCCCTAAGTGGCCAAAAAATCAGTCATTACAGGATTAAAGAAAGGGAAATTAAATATGTTATTGTATTCATAGAAATCAAACCCATGGATATGATATGTCTGCTGCTAACCTGACTCTGTGGATGATATGGAGGAGCAGATGCCATCCCGGAGACATTTTTCAAAATGCAATTGGTACAAACCCTTTGGGATATAGCTCAGCTCTTGTTCTAACCTCTCATATGAGCAGTTAAGATGGAGGGTGGGTAAGAGCCCGGAGTTACACAAGATGATGGAGGAAGAGAGTAGGGTGATAGCAGATGAGGGAGAGGCCGTTTAAAAGATTGATGGCGATGGGAAGGATGATGAAGAGTGATGAGTTCAAGAGGAGGGCTTCTGTTTTTTTCTTTTGGAAAAAGGCCTACGGTGTCTTCAGCTGCATAAAAATACTACACGTTAAGTTCTTCCGCAGATAAACACAAATGCTCGATCCAACTGACAGAAAATTTTAAGTTCTGACACACACATGCACACACAGACACACACACTCACAGCAGTGCTCATTAGTTCAGCTAGCTAGCATAGCACACACTCTCAAAGTACTTTGTGAAGTGACTGGCCAATTATCCGTGTGCAAAGCAAACCAGTGAACCTTCATAGCTGGCCACCAATTACTGTTCAATCTGATACGGCCCACAGCAGATTTCCCCCGAGCTGTCACACACACACATCCACACACGGACACACACCACCACATGCAGAGAGAGAGAGAGAGAGAGAGAGAGAGAGAGAGAGAGAGAGAGAGAGAGAGAGAGAGAGAGAGAAGTATGAGTGACTGACAGGGGCCACGGCCAATTGGGGGCCAATCGAAGC
Source organism: Echiichthys vipera (assembly GCF_963691815.1). Taxonomy (NCBI): domain Eukaryota; kingdom Metazoa; phylum Chordata; class Actinopteri; order Perciformes; family Trachinidae; genus Echiichthys; species Echiichthys vipera. The sequence continues at coordinate 25,800,936 of NC_139827.1, forward strand.
CAAGGGAGCATGTCATTAACCCCAACCTTGTGGTCAACCTTTAAGCAAAGCCATGTTGGACACCTGCCTTTAAATTTAAATGCATGAGATTAGTTGAACGGGAGGGACCAGGCCTTCTTCGCCTGTTCCTGTCGACTCATAAAGAGAAGGCATGTAGGACACTTGCCTTTAAATTTTGAGTAATTACAGGAATCTTAGGGTCAGGCGGGGACAGGAGCCATGAGGGGCATTTTTTAGGAAAACGCATCCTCAGGGGACAGATATTCCCAACTACTCGCTCAGCTTCCTCTACTTTTTAAGCATAGACAGGCTTTTGGGAACTGAAGTCCGAAATTATAGTCACTAATCTCCTTAAGGCACATTCTGTGAACAAACATGTCTCATAAATATGCACATTTGCTGTAACAACAAATGATTTAAAAACAAACAATGTCAATGTGATAATGAATGCTTTGAGGAAGCATTTTTTTTCAGGTTTGAAGTGCAAGTGTTGTCTTTTGAGTGGTTAAGAGTGGTAAAAAAAACACCAACGGAGCCATGTGAGGATACCAGTCGCTCTCCAGAGATTGTTTGAATTGTTTAACTCGATAGTGGCTTGGCAGGCCGCGACCAGGGTGGTGTATGTCTTCATTCTTATTGTTGTCATTTGTGTGAAATCCAAGGCATCTTCTGGGAGTTTTGCCTGAGAGGAATGATGGCACATTGTCAAACCGTACTCCACCCTTAAAGCCCCAGTGGAATTGCTTATAGGATTCCTGTCTGAATGAGGATATAGTTACAGTGTGTATAGTGTCTGGTTGAAATTGTCATAGTTCCAATTTAATCACATAAGAAAATGGATGAGTGAGTCGTGGTTAAGCTTTTTTCCTTCACAGCAGGGCTCAGGCAGACTTTTTTAAAATTATATATTCATTTATTTATTAATATCTAAGTTTTAGCATGCCTTTCTTTCCTGCATAATCCTGACCAACATATAAGCTTAGTAGTAGTATAGTACTGTAGTAATTACCAGCTAGCATTTTTAGCTAGCAAGCTAGTGACCATTAGCATTGCTAGCTATCCAGAATTCTAACTCTGCAAAAGTTTTTAGTAAGCTTTCTGAAGGAAGACATCTAGAATTAAAAACTATTAACCTGAAGGAAAGTCCTTAAACTTCTAGATAATCCATTAATGGGTTAAGGTTGGGATTTTAGTTAGTTTTAGTTCATTTTAGTTCGGGGGCATCTTCCTCCGCTTTTCAAGATTTAAATTTTTGCGCTATTTCAACTAAATTACCTTCTCTGACTATTTATTTCTCCCAACAGTTTGTTGGGTTTTGCATCATCATTTTGCACATGCATATCCAAATATGTTTTCATTTCACAATAAATTGACTTTGTACTTTAGGTTGGCGTTTTCTGCCATCTTACCCTAAAGTTCGTATTACAGTCGTACTGTATAACTTCAAGAGAAAATGTTGATTGGTAGTTATAAAACCGATACTTCCTTTGTTCAAACTGTGGCACACTTTGCATTATGAAAATGCTAATCATGCCACTCCACTTACCGTGTTGCCTAGCAACCTTGTTATATGGCTATTTAAAAGAATAACATTTAATTATCATTAAAAAACTGTATTCCTTATGCATTTGCTTTCCTTGTCCCTCAGAGATATTTATAGGAGCTCCCCATCATAGTGACTAAGTGCTGTTTTTGCAGCCTCTCATAGATTATCAAATAAATAACAGATTTGATTTGGCAATCAAACATGCAAACAACCTCTGATTATAGTACTGATGAAGAATCAATGCATATGTATATCCACTGGTATCATGACATAAGTATAGACAGTGCTGTCTTTATAACCTCACAGGTAAAGCCAATGCTAATGTCCAGTGGGATGAGGACTCTGCTGAGAGCTTTCCATTGAAACCGGTCAGAATAGCATTTGTCTTGGTGGTCCATGGACGCGCCTCTCGCCAGTTTCAACGCCTCTTCAAAGCCATCTTCCACACCTCGCACTATTACTACATACACGTCGATCAGGTGAGCCACAGAGAGTTGACAGACACGATGTTCAAGGGAAACCAGTCAAGGTCTTTTTAAGTGCATTGTTTTATCAATGGACGATTCTTTTGATTTTTTTTTTGTTTTCCAAGTACATAAATTAATATAATCTCTCTGTATCGGACACAATATTAATCATCATGTGATCACTTCCTTTGTTTTAGCGTTCTAACTACCTGCACAGGCAGGTGCATGCCTTGGCTGCCCAGTATCCGAATGTGAGGGTGACACCCTGGCGCATGGCCACCATCTGGGGTGGTGCCAGTCTGCTCACCATGTATCTTCGCAGTATGGCTGACCTGCTGGCTATGAGGGACTGGAGCTGGGATTTCTTCATCAACCTCAGTGCTGCTGACTACCCCATCAGGTAACAAAGATGGATCTCACAGGACGGGAAGTTCAGTAAAGTTTAGGAGGGGAGACATTTCTTTAAAAATTGTCCTGTAAGAAAACAAAGTTAGGTGTAAGGTAGGCATCTACAGTAATGTAGGTGACAATTCTCTCTAATCCTATACGGAAGAAATTCAATGCACACTGGTCTGGACGCCTGCAGTTCAATATGAGCTTTAAATAAAGAGTCGCTCCAAACCAAAGAGATCAATGAAGTACCGTAGAACGACTTTTCTCACTATTCATTTAAACCTTCTTCTCCAAGTCCCTGCTTACTTGCTTGCACTCCATTCAATGGGGTTACATGCTGAAGTGATTACAATTTAATTGCCCAGGGTCAATACCTATTGACTTTCCAAGCCTGCTGTGTACTGTACGGTCCAAAAAGCATCTCTCTACTCCAAAACACCCCTTCTAAGAGGCTGTAAAAGGTCATTAAACCCACAAAGTCTACATGAACTGGACATGAAGTCATGGAAATAGCCTGTTGGAGGAGAAATCTTGTGACTTTTACTTTTTTTTATGTGAGTTTATGGTCCCTCTGGGAGTTAAGGGTCTGCTGGGTTTTTGATGTAGCTCTGCAGCAGCCAATTAAAATCCTCCTATTAAGGAGAGAGTTATCTCTTCTGCGCAGCCAGATGTCCACCAGTTGAATTTAGACAAGCAGTAATGGCCACTGGGTAAAAGTAAGCTGGATGCGATGTCTCCACAGCTGGAGCTAAGATGCAGGGACAAATGTGGATTTTGTTCATAGACGGGTTCAGTCTTGTGTTTGGTTGTTTTCACCATATCGATGAACGCTGCTGTGCTGACATGCTGTCTGTGCCGACATGCTGTCTGTGTGTTTTGTGTGTTTGTGTGTGTGTGTGTGTGGGTGTGTGAGCGTGCGAGCGAGCGTGCGTGCGTGCGTGCGTGCGTGTGTGTGTCAGTGTTTCTCCACTAGTGTGAGTGTATGTCTTGCCGTCTACATATGTTTCAGCAACTGTCTGTGTACATGTGTGCGTGTTTATCCTGTCTGTATGCCTGTCTGTCAGTGCATGATTAAAGGTATTTGAGAGTGCATGCACCGATACACTGTTTTCTTCCCGTCTTTTGCCTACTCATTTGCATGAGGGTGATGTTGAGAAAAGGGCTGACAGTGGAGGTTTTAAGCTCCATCTGTTGGGAAACGAAACGATTGATGGAGCGAGTGAGGGAACCAAAAGGCAGAAATGACACGGAGTGGCGAGGGAGTGAGAATATGCAGTTAGGGTAGGGGAACAAGAGGGACCCTTGTATCTTTGCCTAGAAATTGCATTTGCAACCACAGCTTGAATTTGACCAAGTCTACACTCTACATATTTACTGAGTTGAACTTGTGAATGTGGTCCTTTTAAGTGGCAGACCTGGGTTCAAGCTCGAGTGAGAGGGAGCATCCGTGCTACTCCTGTATCCTCAAGCAAAGAGCTCAAACCCATTCAGCTGTTTCGTCGACGATAATCCTTTCTGATTTCTTTGGCAATGGGATCAGTCGAAAAGAGACATTCTCCCTCAGAAATAAACACCTCAGCATCACATTATCATTATGTACTTACTATAGCACACTGCAGCACAGAAAAACATGTTGGAATAAGCAGATGCCTCACTCTGGCTGGACTGCAAATGCAACCATGTGTTAAGCTGCTGGTGTGCTTCATCAGATGTCGGATGGGCGAATAGCTTTGGAGACCCACCCCACCACCACACCTATCTGATGTCAGGGGGCTGTGTTCGACCATTTCTATTACTTTCCACAATCTGACATTCATACCCGGTACGATACGTGATTGGCCAGCTGACGTTTAAACAGCTTAAAACATGTGTTGTGAATCTACACCAGCCTTTTCTTAAAGTAGCTTTCCGTTACAATATTTTTGGCCAGGCTTTCCAAATGGCACTTTTTTTCCATTCTGACCATACTGCGCACCCTCTAAAAAGGGGGGACTTCCCTGCCCCACGCTGCCCTGACTACTGCTGTTGTTATCAGTGGGACTGGAGACAAGCATTATTTCCCCTCTAATTCCCTGATAATGTCTGTCCTGCCGCATGGATGGCTCTCAAAGGCAAACCCAGAGCCCCTCAGCAGAGGGGCTGTGTGCCCAGGGGGAGATATACTATGTGTGTGTGCTTGTGTGTTTTTGTGTGTGGGTGCGTGTGTTTGTCCAGAGGATGAGTTACACGCTTGCTTTGTCAGAGTACTACCCTCTTTCCCAGCTTTTATCTACACAGTCTCCTTACTGTTACCTCTTTTATTTTCTTTTGAAGCCCCTTTCATAGACTTTACAACAGCTTTTAAGAAGTCTGAGCTTTGTGAGCCAATAACTGGCTGCAGGCGGTCTGTCCTCTAATCTTTTTTACTTTGTCATCTCCGTCTCGAGTAAAAATTTGCATCTCATATTAGGGCTCTGCAATATGATGATTGTCAAAACGTTATCAAAATGATCATGTATATTTTCAATATTGTTCATAACGTGGAATTGGAAAAACAATGGCCAAACTTCATTGCAACAACATTTACGTCATTTGGATGACACTTTATGTTCTGATCTTTGCATGTTATGATCATTTTAGATCAAAGTTATTAATTAAATGAGAAAATACTCAGTACTTCTAATTTATCAAGGATTTTATTCACTCAGGACAATACAAAAATAAGGCTTTACCATTGGGTTATTTAATTGACTGATTATTGAATTACTAGGAAACATGCTATATTGTGATCATTATTCATCATTATTGAGATATGAAAATGACCTACATATATGACGTGTATAACAAACAGGATTTTTAAATTAAGTTACAGAGCTTTTTTTCCAGGACAAAGGTGATACATTCATGATCCATATCTCTTCTGAGTGTGCGTTAATAAACTGTAATCCACTGGAATTCCCCTTAGAAATGGTGTATTTAAATTTTGCATTATAAAAAGGCACATTATTAATTCAACAGTACGACTATGAAAGTTAGTGGCATAATAATGAAGTGGCTATGATATTAAAAATGTGCACATTTTGTAGGTACCAAGTAGGGTTAAAACTCTTAGTAGTGTGTGTTGTGTGTGTGTGTGTGTGTGTGTGTGTGTGTGTGTGTGTGTGTGTGTGTGTGTGTGTGTGTGTGCGTGCGTGCGTGCGTGCGTGCGTGCGTGCGTGCGTGCGTGCGTGCGTGTGTGTGTGTGTGTGTTACAGTAATGTGTGCGTGTGAATACCACTGTGAGACAGAGCAGCCACAGGGCTGACAGTAAGCAAACTAGACCCAGTGGACGGGGTGACCACTCAGGTGGCAAATCTGGAGCTTGACATGAATTCCCCTCGCTCTGTGTGTGTGCGTGGCTGCATGCCTACAAGCACTTGTGTGTCTCTGTGCATGTATATTGCTTTGTCGGTGTGCATACTAGCAGATACACAGCGTTTGTGCATGTGTGTGTGCGTGTGTGGGAAGTAGAGACAGAAGACTGCTTGTGTCTGTGTGCGCAGCACATCATCAGTTAGGCTTTATGGCTCAGGACCTCCTAAGATAAGCCCCCCAGGCTGTGAAATTGCTCCTTGAAGAGAAAATGACATTAATATGCGCTTGTCCCTCCCCCCAATGATCCTTGAGCTTTTTACCAGGGCCTCGCTGCTCTTTTCGAAAGGCAAGCCAAGCCGTCATGAAAAGCTCCACCACAGATGAAATGTCAGAGCCGAAGCCTGGAGAGCAAAGCTTTTAGCCTGTCTGGCCTCTGTATGAGGGAGTAGACTGTGCTATAATGTAAGAGCAGCATGAAGTCATTCATCAAATTTGTGGAAAGCACAATCTTTTGTATAATGCTAAATAGTTTTTAACAGCGTGAAGGGACCGAGGGGCTGACACTGAGAGCAGCCGAGGTCTTCAATTGTGACTTAAAGACGCAAATCTGAAGCATTACTCCATAACATGAACCCCCCCCCCCCCCTCCCTACAATCAAAATGTGTGTTTGCTTATTTGACTTCCCCTTTTTGATTTTTGAGCTTCACTGTGGAGAATGATGTCTGTGTTGAGTTTGTTTTTACATTCACCTACTGATGGAGGAAGGTTTCTCTGTGCTCACCTTGAACACATGTATGTACCAGCATCACTTTTAACATGACAACTAGTTTGGGGCCAATCTCAGTCCTGTATTCAACTGTATGCAAAGTGTGATTTCAAGAAATGTAACGACTTCATTTCTCTGTCAGAAAGGGCTGTCTGATGACAAGATAAAGTGGTGAAGATATTCCCCAAAAAAGTGTTAAACTGACGATTTTTTTTGCCTGCCTTTTTGGCTAAAATCTGTTTTTCTGTGTTGGGACTCCTGCTCGCTTCTCCAAACTGGGGGGCGTGCCGACTACCATCTACTCTAGATAATACTATGGATAAGACCGACCATTAATAAGCACCTCATACAACTCCACTTCAAAATCTGAACTATCCCTTCAACCCCGATTGGTGCATGGAATTACGTGACATTACCTTCTCCATATGAGAACTTCTAACCAGTGAATTCAGTTTGAACTTTGGAGTGTATGTTCATGTAGGACCCCATTACTCATGGTAATGATTTAATTGAGAAAATATATTTTCAAGGTCTTTAAAGTCACAGTGAAAAGGAAGTTAGAGCATCTTTTGCTTGTGTAAAATATGATGTAGAACACGGAAGGACGAGGGAGAAATTAATTAATTAGACAAAGTTTTTGCAGACTGAGATCCAAACGCACACCTCTGACCCATGACATGGCTCTGCTAGCTACACATCATGAGCTAATAGTCAAGAGCGGGTTTATTTGATGGGCAACATTATGGAGTCGCCCCAAATCACATTTGATTGGATACATTTATGTACACGCCCTGATGTTCATGTCATCAAATGTATTAAACATTTTACAGGAGGAGAAATGAGAAGGGTTTTGATTACATTTTAATTATCTTTAGCATTTTACAATGGATAACTGAACCATTAAGAAAGGAAAATAACTTTTATTTTATTTAACTGTGTTTTTATGGAACTTTTTTATAGCAAACAGTAACAGATGGAGTAATTTGCATAATCTTCCTCCAAAGCTCACACCATACCTTTAACATGTACTGCACTGAAAATCAGTGTTCCAGCTAGGTCTCACCATATGTTTCCCCGTCAAGAGTAAGTCATTTTCTTCCATTACAGGACCAACAACCAGCTGGTGGCCTTCCTGTCCAAATACCGAGACATGAATTTCATCAAGTCTCATGGCAGAGACAATGCCAGGTGAGATGTAAATTTTTCAAACCTCATTTGAATCTTCCTCGCAACACTCCAACCTTTCTCTTTCTCTCTGACTAGCTATCTTTGTCTGTCTTACTCACACACAGCAGCACCTAAGTGCACACACACAGCGTACTCCTGCCAGCACGGCGTGGTCACTGAATCATAATACAATTAGCTCCCATCTGTGGCTTCATTAATTAACCTTCTTGGTGGGCTGAGCCTGCGAGGTCGCTGCCAGAATGCCTTTTTCTGCTGGTGCCACCCTGCTGCCCTCTACTTTCTGCCTCATCACACCCCCGCAACAAACCAGTCATCACCTAACACTTTGGGCAAAATTATCCCAGAAACACATGAAAAATAAAATAAAAAATCAACCAGCATGGATGCATGAGTCAGTATGACTCAGCAGTACCTTTTTCTATTTGCAGTTAACAGTATTTTATTCAGCACTGTTTGATGGGAGTGAAACTGTTTTGTTCCTGCTGTATTCAATCTTTAGCAACAATAATGATCTTGTTAATCCACTACCAAATGCGTACTGTATGTGTGGATGGTTGAAGCTAACTGAAAAATGCACAAGTGCATTTCTAGAGTGTCTTCTGCACATGTTTGTGCGTGTGAGCCACAAGGTCAATGCATCAACAGTGTTTGTCTTGTTCAGGTAACAGAGGGAACAATCTGACCTGAACTTGACTCCCCCAACCTAACACTTGATACGTTCACAAGAATAACACCATCCATTATGTATGCAGGGTGTCACTCTTCGTGTTGCGGATAAAAGTGTGGAGTGATAAGTGAAAACAACAAATTTCTCAAATCATTTAAAGCCAAGGACAGGAGACAGGAGAGTAATGTTTGGACCACAGTTATTGTTTAAAATGATCAATCTTTAATCTCTTTAGCAACTGAGTTGTGTCTACCTGTGCATATTTTTGTGTGTATCCTTTTCTTTCTTTTTTTTAGCTCATTTCTTCTTTTAGAAGGAGCTGATTCAGATTTCACCCTGTTTTTATTTTAAACACTCAAACGTTGTGTTTCCTACTGAAAGAGGTGAATGTTCACTGAAGTCAACAAGGGCCTCCTGTGCAGAAGCCCTGAGAGCCAACTGAGATATTTTTCTGCTGATCCATCTTCTAAGTCTAATCTTAATTGTTTTCTCTTCTGACTTGTGACTTAAGAACAGTTGAAAGAAAAGTGTGGACAGTATGAAAACACTTGGATTTTTTTTTTTTTTTTTTCACTCATGAAATAAGAGACTGAAAAATGATCTGGAGTGTCTATTTACACCTTGGTGAAAATAGCCTTTGCCATGCAATCTGCCCCAAACAGTGTTGTTGTAGCTGACTGTGGGTGAGTGGCTTAAGCACTGGACTTTAACCTGAGAAAACATAGTTCTAATCCAGCCTGGATTAGACATAATTTAAAATTTTGTTGACTTATTATTTTATACAGTTTGGTTAGATTTCGACTACAAAACTCTTTGGTTGGGGTTAGGCAAAAAATGGGTAGAAATGCCATTGTTGTCTACCAACATCCGGGTACAAGAGTGTACATTTGTACCCGGGTTAAAATAGCCTTTTTTTTTATCCTGACAAAAAAAATCTGCCAGAACATTTTTCACCAGTTTTACTGATTAAAAAAAAAGAAAAAACTTTCATATCATCCTGATGAAAAACAAAAAAAATCCACAGCCAAACCGTTTTTCACCCATTTTAACTGATCTTGGGAAATAACTCATAAAAGTTATCCTGACAACAAAAAAAGTCACTCGGTAAAATGTTTTTCTCACGTGTTATTAAGTCATAAACACAGGAGAGAAAGCAATTCAGCTGCATGTTGCAGCATATAATAGCTTTTTTCCTGCCATGCAAACTCACAAATAATGAATACACTGTGTTGTATATTTAATTCTATTCTATAGTCAGTGCTATAACCGTATCTTTGTGTGCTCAATAGGTTTATCCGTAAGCAGGGTCTGGATCGTCTCTTCTTTGAGTGCGACACCCACATGTGGAGGCTGGGTGATCGTAAAATCCCAGAAGGCATCTCTGTGGACGGTGGATCTGATTGGTTCCTTCTCAACCGCATGTTCATAGAATATGTCATCAACTCCAAGGATGACCTGGTCACCAACATGAAGCGCTTCTATGCCTACACTCTTCTTCCAGCCGAGGTAACACACACACACACACACACACACACACACACACACACACACACACACACACACACACACACACACACACACACACACACACACTAACCATTCAAGTTTTTTTTAACCCTTTGAGTGACAGGTGAGCGCTGCTTTGTACTTACACTGCATCGCGTATAGAAACTGTTCTCTCTTCATCGCTGTGTTAGATGTGCAGGAAAAAAAGAAGGAAAAAACTTCAGAGGTGGCCATAAAATAATAAAGTGAAGGCAATATTCACTTTATAAAGGCTGACTTTCGAACCATATACAATGATTGGATGAGAACTGAATGATCTCCGTTGCGAAATTGGTTTATTGTATGAATCTCTAGTCACCACTGCGATTCCATTTCCACTCTGTGAATTGAATGCTGAAAAAAAATAAAACGTATACAATTAATCTTCCTCTGTCTCTCAATCCTGTTCCTCAATACTCAGTCGTTCTTCCACACGGTGCTGGAGAACAGCGCCCACTGTGAGAGCATGGTGGATAACAACCTGCGCATCACCAACTGGAACCGCAAACTGGGCTGCAAGTGCCAGTACAAACACATCGTTGATTGGTGCGGATGCTCCCCTAATGACTTCAAGCCTGCAGACTTCCACCGCTTCCAGGTAATTACAAACAGTGTGGAGAAAATCCCTTTTTGCTTGGCAACTTTCTTTGATCAAACAAGAGGCCAAAAGCAGAGCTAGTGCCATTGCTAGGTCAGGGCCTATATTGTCCAAGGATCACATTTAGGAATTCTCTAAAGAATTTTTTGTGCATTTATTTGTGCATTTATTGAGTGACTTACTCCTACTGACAGGAACATTTACGTTCAGAGAGGTATAACCAGTCACACACATGTATTTGCCCAACACGGGCTATATTTTTCATTCTCTATATCTCCAATAGGTATTAAGAAGAAGACATACTTTATTAATTTTAGAAGCTAAAATTAAGTTAAATTATTTTTACACATAACACACGCATGCCCAATATACACACACATGCAAACAAGACCTATACATTACATGTGCATTGAATTGAGAGATGTCAAAGCGAGGGGGCTGCTCATGGACAGCAACCCGAACAGTTGTGGGGTTCTGTGCCTTAAATGTCAGCAGTATCCAGGAGTATTCCATACTTGGCGTGTGGACCCATGACCCTCCATGGACTGAACTACTGCCGCCCAACAACAGGTAGCATCGTGTTTGTAAGGATTAAAGAAGAGTGCCACAATGGAATTTAAAAGAAAGCTTGCTGCAAGTAGAGAAGGTAAAAATCAGATCAGTTAAAAACATTTAAGGACAATTGACAGTAGTGTGACAGACAAATGCAGACAGGAAAGATGCACAGAAAGAGGTAGCAAACCAAATCTATATCTGCTTTAGTCGTTTTTTTACACCCCTCATGCATGTGATAAGAAAAGTAATACAATATCCCAGAATTCAAAGGTTTATTTGTCCCATACAAAAACAATATGTGTGCTGAAATACAATGTGGCATGCTGCTTCTTTTGATTGAACATTTATTTAATGTTGAACACAGAAAACAGATACAAATTACAAAATACAGTTTAGGAATAGCAATTGCATTCTTCAGTTAGACAGTTTTTTGTCAGAGGTTTGAACCCTCCCAGGGAGACAAAATCATTAAGCTGTAGTGTGCTCTGAAGGTTATTCCATGACTAGGATGCAAAATAAGAGAAGGCTGTTCTACCGAGTCCTGAGCAAATCCTGGGAACCTCTAAATGCTGTGCTGAAATATTACTGTCAAACTTTGCAAAATGTCCCTTTTAGTAGTTTGATAAATACACACACTGGGCTTAACTCAGATAAAGCTCCATATCTTCCAGCAGATGTCAGTCAGAGACAAATAAACCTACAAACATACAAAAATAAAAATGAAAAGAATGCCTCACTCTCAGCAGATGTTCGCAGCACACACACACACACACACACACACACACACACACACACACCTCAGTATGTTGTGGGAAATCAGCAGCAGTCAATCTCTAAACTCTCTGGCCTCAAGGTCTGTCCTCCCAACCTCAGCAGCCAGCACGCTCCCAAAGCTTTCACAATCAATATGGGCAAAATTATGTCTCGATTAGTACGACCCTGAGGGGGGGGGGGGGGGGGGGCTGGATGAATAGTAATTAGATCCTCTTTGCCTTAGTATTAGAGGAGTGAAGGGTTAGTTAGCTTTTCAGAATGAAAGTGAATGAGTGGCAGTGACTCCAGGACCCCAGAGAAAGTCAGTGTAGCAGTGTGACTTTTAATGTGCTCCTAAAAAAAAAAGTAAAAGCTGCGGTACAAAAGAGAAAATGTTCTGCCACAGTTAAATATCACTTTGAGTCATATCCTTTAAGTGCCGTGACTCACATGTCTCTCCTGTCCTTCACATACCAGTCAGAGCTGACCTCAGTTTCTCCCTCCGCCAGACCCGTCTGCCGTCTGCCTCGCCTCAGTCTCTGGCGGTTCAGCCTGGCACTGCTTTTGCGTCTGGTTGGCACCCTGGTATCAGTGAAGTCCAACCGCGGGAACAAAGCAGCCCTTCCAAAAGCCAGCCAGGCCCCAGTATTAATAGGACTTAATATCCCATTGAGTGCACGATCAGAGTTTCCCTTTGAACCTTAGCACTGGGGAAGTACAGAGGAGTAAAGGAGGCTTAAATTTGGTTTCCCCTCGCCAGGGGAGGGGGTTGTTCTGAAGAAGGAGAGTGGCGATGTGCCTTTTGTCTCTGTGCATGTCTCAGTAATGTTTCTCAGAATGAAGTGCATCTGGGAAGTGTGTTGGAACGACAGGCTGTGACAGGTTAGTACTTTCATCTGACTGCACCGGGGGAATGTCAGAACGCACAAAAATCTGGGAATTTGTCAAAACTAAAGCCTCCGTCCCTTCATGTTTCATCTGATACCTGTATCAGATCACAGAGGGTTAACGCATAATCCGATACCGCATCAAGCCGCACCAACATCCTGCAGTCGTTGCTACCGCATGAGAATAAAGTGTTCTCGGTTAGGTCTCCTTTTGTTTAACAGGTAGCACCGAGGTGTGCGGTGCTGGGTGGCGGTATCTGCAAATAGTTTCATGTCTGGGACTGAAAAGATGCCTTTGTGTGAAGGCCAAAGCTGTGGAGGCGGCAGATTTCATGATGCACCATCAACCACACAAGCAACAGTGTGGCAGGGACAGAGATGGTGAGAAAGACATAGTTGGAGTGGAGGAGGCCAGACAGAGCGACAAATACAAGAAACTATTGAGAAAATAGATGATGAATGGATGGATGAATACAGAAAAGGAAAAAGCAAAGTACTGGTGCCTAAGAGGTGTCACATTGTGCCTGCAAAGACATGTTTCCTCAAAGGGGGAATGTCTTGGAGGGTGCAGGAAGTGCAATGCTAAATCATTTGAGTACACTTCTATAAGTCTACAAGTCTTCTACACTTGTATCTTGTGAGTGACTCCTTGTGAGGACCACTGACATAGGGAACACAAGTTGGGTATCCTCTTTTCTTATCTTCTACCTTCCACCACCTCTACTCTACCTGCTCTTTCTTCTCTCTGCCCACTCTGTCACTTCCACACATCCAACACATATCTGCTCCACTGCCATACTGGCACACCACCATTTCCTAATCTTCTCCCTTTTTTCTTCTCTTTATCTCTTCCCTCCCTGCTTTTCTGTTATGTTCCCCTCCCTCTCCCTCTGCAGCAAACGGTGCGGCCCACCTTCTTTGCCAGGAAGTTTGAAGCCAGCGTAAACCAGGAGATAGTGAACCAGCTGGATGCCTACCTGTTTGGACCATTTCCCCAAGGAATGCAGGGCCTAAACTCATACTGGGAAAGCATGTACGACGAGCCAGATGGCGTGACCACTCTGTCGGACACGCAGCTCACGTACTTCCATACCTTCTCGCGGATGGGCCTGGCCAGGGCTGCCGCCTCGCTGCAGGGAAACCCAAAGGATCACAGCTGCAGGTGAGTCTCGTAAACACATTCATCGATGCAAATGCATTTTCGCTCATCACAGCTTCATTCATGATACACCTGCACCGAAATACACAGGTGCACTTCAGTTTGTTTTTAATGTCAGAAGCCAGTCACACCCATGTTTGCATGAGAAACCACAACATATACAAAAAGCTTTTGTGTCGATGCATCGTCTCTGTCTGGCATCACATGTCGTGGAAATAGGATAACAATGAATAGTTCCAATCAGCAGCTGGGAACTCTGGGTAATGCTATTCATTTTGTAATATGATATGACACTCTGTCAATTTATCTCAGAGATAATGAGGTTATATGGGTCATAGCATGGAAAGCTGTCCCTTCAGGCCAGTTTATTAGTAGTGGAAATGTATGAAATCCACTTTCAGTATGTGGTCAAAGTGAAAAGGGACAACCACACTCTGCTTGGGCCAAATGGAACATTTAGGTTTTCATGTACTTCACTTAGGCCCCAGCATATGTTTTCAGTAGCATCTGGTGCAGGAACACTTTAGGTTAGCTTTCCTTTAGTTTATTTGCACAGCAATGACACCAAGATGCAAAGTGATTAAAAAACAGAAAGCAGGGGTTTAAATTTCTAATTTGTGTACGTGTGACAGAAAGCCCTTTCTGTCTCATAAAAAGCACCTTACCTCGACACAAAAGATAAAGAACAAACACGACGCCTACGATAGCAGCGCACATTAAGATGACATCTTTATGTTCGCTTTAATGACATCAATAAACATTAAGATGACTTTTCCCCACATGAGAGAGGAGAACGGAAAATATACGGAACACAGCATGAAGGAGAGCAGTTGTTTTAACAATATATGGAGACACACTGGGATTGAATCTGCTGCAGTTTGTGTTGGTAGTCATCCAAGCTGCCAGGTCATATCAAAAATCCTCAGGTAAACTGACTGACAGCATCCTTGACTTCAGCGTCTCTTGCTGTTGTATTAAATCAAGCAGGCAACGTAAATGTGATCACCTCGTGTCAGCTGAGCAAAGCTCCAGTACAGCATGGCGTCCAATGCCAACCCCCATGACGCTGCATTGTGGGTGTTCTGTACTGTACGGTAATATAGAGCAGAGAAAGGAAACATGTTTCCATCTGTCAAACCTCGAAACCATATATCTGCTACAGCTGTTTCTACTAATACATCTGTTAAAAGGAAGAGAGAGAGCAGACCAGGGAAAGGTTGCATGTATAACGGTGGGATCACTGCCAGGAAATGGCCCTGTGAGAAAAAGCATTTCCTGAAGGCAAACAGGCAACCCTCAGTCTTTAACATCTACATGTAAAAGCACTTTTAGATAGCTGAGAGGCCAAAGATCAAAAGGCAGGAAATAGAGAGAGCTACTGTAAATGTGTGTGTGTGTGTGTGTGTGTGTGTGTGTGTGTGTGTGTGTGTGTGTGTGTGTGTGTGTGTGTGTGTGTGTGTGTGTGTGTGTGTGTGTGTGTGTGTGTGTGTGTGTGTGTGTGTGTGTGTGTGTGTGTGTGTGAGAGAGAGAGAGTGTTTATGCTAGCAACTAAAGACAGATGCTGCTGATGTGTCTGTGTATACATGTGTATGTATTGCTGATACAAATGCAAATTGATCTTACACTATATGTGTGTTTTTCAGGTGTATTTGGGCTTCTCTGGGTAACCCAGAAATTATTCAGTTAGTGTTTTTGTGTATGTGTATTAAGCCTTGTGGGTTAAGTCAAGTCTTCAAATGCAAACTGCAAGTCAGGATGAAGTCTATAAGGTTTTTAAATGCTTGCAAAGCTGTTTTAAAGGCGTTTTTTACATTGCTGAGTCCACATTCTTCCATCAAAGTTTATTGTTTATTTGGTTGGAGCTAACTGAACACAGATGAGAAGGCATGTTGATCATTAAAAGAATGATTTAGGTGCTGGTATGTACCTTTCTTAAATGACCAATAGCACGGCAGGTAAACTGCAACCATCTTGATTATAAACAAATATTCCATCAGCTACACAAATACAGAATATTATATTTCGACCATGTTTTGCAAAAAGAGCAAGAACATATGTAATCTCTGGATAAAGGAAATACAATCAATACTTGAGAATTCTGGAAATACCGTCGTAATGCGTTGATTTCTTGGAAACTTGGATGCTCTGTAACTTGAATGTAATGGTAACATGAGGCACAAACTGTGTTGGCCTTACCCGACTATCCATGTTATGTATTCCACATGATGTAATTTAATATGTGAGTCCACATTTTCCAAGGCTTAATAGGGTGTCATAATTGAACACAAAGACATCCAGCCTGTTGGATGACGTGTTCTGTCATGAATTAATCACTGCAGCTTAACTGAGGAAGCCATGAAAAATGCACTATTTCTCATGATTCTTAATTTAATACACAAATAAAAAGGCATTGCTAATAGTCTCTAATGTGTTGCAAGATGAGTGTTTAATAATAGACTATGAAGTATATGAGCAAAAATCTGGAACTACACTGAGTCAGAGCTGCAGTGAGGCATCGTTACGATCAAGCTGGACAAAAAGGAGAAATACACTGGAGATCAAAATTAGAGAACAAAGTATTAATACTTGATTTATTCTGAAATACTGTTTGGTGGTTTGATCTTGGTCCATTCTTCTTCGGCCTCTTCCACAGTTCAGTAACTGAAGTGGGTTTCTTAGACATTACTTTGTTGCCAAGGATTTTCCAGAGTTTCTTTATTGGGTTTAGATCTTGACTCTGGGCTGGCAATTTTATTTTTAAAATATTCTTAGCTTTCAAGGAACTGCTTAACCTGTTTTGCAGTGTGACAAAATGGGTTATTTAAAAAAAAACATGCTAGTAGGGCAGTGGTGTAGCCACAGCAGATATTCTATCAAATTCTGAACAATAAAAAATATTAACAACACAGTATTAGTAATATTTCAGAATAAATCAAGTATTAATAATTTGTTCTCTAATTTTGATTTCCAGTCTTCATATTTGTATTTTGGGTTTCTCCTAACATGTACCTACTTGTAATGTCATAATGTTCAATAAACACATTCTTTTTCTCATACTGTCAGTCTGAATATACCTGTATTCCCCCTATGTCTGGACTGCTCAGTTTTGGCGTCTTTCTCTTTTAGGGGAAGAAAAACCTCCCAAAAAAGCCCATTCTGTTTTGATTTGTCAGTGTTTCTGGGTCTTCTGCATCTGCGCATTCAACGTCTTTACATCATTATTTCAGACGGGGACTGTTACATCACTGTAGCAGCAATTTTTACCTTTATATAGTAAAGTTGTAACATTACAACTGTACAGAAGTCCTGACGGGTCGTTTAAAGGCACAGTTTCTTAATACAGGCTGTGTGCATTTCTCTGTGGATTGAGTGTTTTGATACTCTCACAGTATTTATATAGTACTTGGACCTACTTTATAATGAAAAAAAAGACATAAATCTCACTTTTTTAGAGTATATTAATTCCGTGACACGCTGTTTCATAGGTTTAATAGTTAATAGTTATGACCACACAAAGCCTATGTGACATGGACTTATTTGTGATTTATTGATTTAACTGATCAAGTACGGTAATTAAAAGCGATCAAAGTTTTGCTTTGAAATCCAAACTTAGTCATAGCAGATGAGTCGTTCAGCAACACGTCTCATTCGTGTCCTGGTGTGAAGTCTCAAGTACAACCACATATAGTGTGTGTTGGGCCAAATATTTTGTATGCGGTTAGAAATCAGATGTGCTACCAACAGATGGATGGGTCAGCTTTAGTGTGAGACAGGAGCAAAGGAGAGGAGGACACAGAGAGGGATTTGGCTGATATAGCAGCCCGCTGTGACTCGACTGGAGAGACTGTTGAGTAAAAGCCTGAATGGAGCTTCTGTGCAGGCTACGCCCCGACCCCTTCGCACTGCCTCTCATACTGGCAGCCACGTCTCTTTTGGGAAAGACGGGGCAGGGGGGGAATTAGAGCTGATGGACGAGGTCAGAAAGCAGGATGAAGAAAGGATAAGAGTTGAGAGGAGAGGAGCAAAGAGAGAAAGGCAGATTGGGAAATAGAGAAGAGGAGATTGGGAGAAAGACAGACGGATAGGGAGCAGCAGGGGAGGGACTGTTCTCTGCTATCCTTGTGGGTGTAAATATTTGCAGTTCTGCTTGTCAGGGTAGCATTTACCGGGACGGGTTGACTCCTGGTGCTTTAGTGGAATACTGATGAGGGCATGGGCACTGGGGAGCAGGGAGGGACAGTGTGTGTGTGTGTGTGTGTGTGTGTGTGTGTGTGTGTGTGTGTGTGTGTGTGTGTGTGTGTGTGTGTGTGTGTGTGTGTGTGTGTGTGTGTGTGTGTGTGTGTGTGTGTGTGTGTGTGTGTGCCATGTGTGCACAAAGCGGTAGAATAAAGACGAATTCAAGGAAACAGAAGAGACAAAGGATGAGAGATCAGGGCGTGGAGGAGTCAGGACGTGTGCAAAGAGCAGCTGTGGAGAGTTCTCCAGCAGTGCCCACCCTGGCCCCTGTTTTGTTTTTCCAGAAGTCACTCGGGCTGGCTACCCCGAGGGCCGGCCCTCTGCCATGTATGAAGCAACACACAAACAAACAACACACTAATCAGAGGGTGCAAGACCTTCACTCTGCTTCAGCTGACTGGATTGACCCAGTTCAACTTTGTTTCCGCAGAGTTGTAATGTGTTGAGTTGGATTGTCTGTGTGTGTTCAGAGCTCTGACTTATCTGAATCTGCTGCCAGTACAACCCATGACTAATCTGTCATTTTCTCCTAGCAGTACGCTGTGGTCTTGACTGACATATGTCTTCTTTAACAAGCATTTCCATTTCAGAACCAGAGCACACGTTGAAGCAACCAGCCCACAGTAAAGCAATAATTAGCATCGAAGAAGTTTGTTATTTACTTACTTAGAGGTACACAGGGTATTAACGTCCCATATTGTAAAAAGTGAGATTTCCATGTATTTTTTTATTATGAAGCAGGTTGAGGTGCTATATAAATACTGTGAAAGTATCAAAATGCAAACAGTCTCTTCAGAAACTGTGTCTTTAAACGGGCCGTCAGGACTTCTGTAAGGTTGTTATGTCACAACTATACTACATACAGTACACACATATATATATATATATATATATATATATATATATATATAAATTGCTGATATATTTATTGGTGCAACATTCATTCCCCGCCTGCAACGATGGTTCAGAAACACTGAGAGTGAAGATGCAAAAGACTCAAAAAAGCTGACCAATTAGAGCAGGCTTTTCAGGAGGGGGTCTTAAAGAGACAGGCGCTAAAATGGAGCGTTGCAGACGGAATGAATACAGGTATAGAGGGTGTGTAGTTTGCATTCAGTTTTTTATCAAAGTTGAAGTTTCCAAATGCTGTTGGAGCAGCAGAGAATTTCACAGGTTCTTCCCGACTTCCTAGACATTGTTGTCAAAAGAAATTCTGCATAAAAAGTACAGGTAAAAGTAGACAAGGTAGAATTATAATGACAGCTACCATTCAATCGCCACAGCAGTAATGGTGGCGCCGGTAGATGGTGAAACACACAAACGGCTCGCCGGATTTGTCTATATTAAGACACACAGTATAAGAAATATGTGTTTAGAGCATTAAAGCATGTAAACATGTTCTAGTAGAATCCCAAAATACAAGTATGACATTGAAAACAAGCACAATATGGTACTTTTAATTTTTTTCTTTTTTACCTTTTCATTTAACTGTTCACTAGTCCATTACTTATCTTTGCTTCACTACAATAGTCTTGTATAAGCATATATGAATATATATTTCTTTTTTAAACATGATTATCCAAGCGTGGGCACAGCGACAAAACAACAATGTTTAATGGGAATCTGACACATGTCTTTGAACAATTTGTTTTCTGTTAAAGGTCATTGAATTAATATCCACTATGTCACACAATTGCTGAGCACATTGACTCCCCACTAATCTTCACTGCAAACACGCATTAGCATGCAGCACATTAGCATGTCCATGGCTGGTTCCTCCAAGACGCTATCCACATGAATCTAGATATCTGCCTCATCTTACACTGTTGGCCCTCGAAAGCGGAACAGCGGGTAGGTCAGCACGTATCAGGTTTTCTAATGGATCCTCACTTTCTCAATGTCCTGCCAGCTACTTCCCCATGGGTCACCCGGTGTCAGTGCATCTCTACTTCCATTCGGACCAATTCCAGGGCTACCTGATCAAGCACCATGCCACCAATCTGGCAACTAGCAAGCTGGAGACCATTGAGACCTGGGTGTCACCCAAGAAGAACTTCAAGCTAACCAGCCCTCCCAGCAGCACATTCAGCAGGTTGCAGTTTGCAGAGGTGAGTCATTATATTGGCCTGCGTGGCGTAGCATTTATTTTTAATTGATATTTAAGTCATTTGTTTGGCATGAGTCACAGAACAATCATTCAGCCATTGCCACTGTCAGGAAATGAGTTCCATTAAAATCCTAAGCACCACATAGGAAAAACACAGCTCTTCAGCATATAATTAGAGGTGAGACATACAACTCATTGCCATGGTGGCCTTATATTCATTGCTATGGCGACCTTGCCAAGACGCAGTGCATCACCACACAATTAAACTGGTGCCTGTAATGGCCTTGTAAAATGTAAATTGATTGAATTCATCCAAGTTTATAGGGATGAGCGCTTCATGTGCTGCTTATTTGTTGTTTCCTAATAGAATGTCTTCTCACCTTCACACTGGAATGCTTCCCTTGATTGTCTTGTTATGTTAATCTGTGTTTCTGTTTACCACAACTCCTGTTTGGGAAACAGCAGCTCTGCTGTAATGTGACAGCCACAGAGTGTCTTTTTAAAAAGGGATAAAATTAACTGAGTGAATGTAAATTGACCTTTTTCTCTTGTGTATCACGCACTGCTTTGTATGATACAGAAATTTCAACAAACTTGTGAGTGAATTTGCATCTGCCGATGGTCTCAAAAGCCGTTGTCTCATATGAACTCCTGACAATGTCCAACAAATGAGGTCGGGACATTGTCCGAAGTTTTCCTTTCACACATGTAGAACCCTACAGGAGATTCTCTGTGGCAGATGCATTCTCACTCTCTGTAAATACAATGTTTGGTTTAGATGAGGGGTGGCATTGGGTAGAGGATGCAGGAGGCAGGACATGACGAGGATGACACCACAGTCAAGTAGCTGGTTCGTAATATGGTCATAAACAACTGAGCCTCTTAATGTTGCTTCCCCTGATGATATCGGCATCTACCTTTACCCACAGAAATTCCTGAATCTCATCGGCTTCTTCATGTAAATTACCCTTCTTCATCACCCTTTGATGTTTGTTTTCTGACAGTTTTTCACGTGTCACATGATAGAAACGTCATCAATACGCCCACTGGCTCACTGTGAATTCTAACACTTTGAGATTAATTGTAGATTACACAGACTTTGTACGAGAGAGCTGACAGTTTAAAGACTGTTCAATGTCTGATCCAACTGATTTTACCTTTTTGTTGTTACATACAGCAAATCTAGATAATGTCTAGATAATTTAAGGTTTGCATTGCATGTATGAAAGGGGATGGTGAACTCAAAGAAATCCAGATGGCCGGTCGCCATACAGATTCCTCTCACTAAGCCCGGCTGTGTGTCTATCCATAAAACCGTGAGTGGCACAGAAGTAATGTTGACTGTGGCTTTTATCTGGATGTTCAGCCTGAAAAAGAAATTTGCTGTCTGGCACTGTGCAGCGGCTGTCAGTCAGTCCGTTTTTCCATCTGTCATTCAAAATGCGAGCAGAAAGAGCTTGAATAGACAGCATGGCGTAGCAGCAGTAACTGCGCTTTTGTCAACTTAGCAGATATGACCCATTATACTAAAGCTATATGCTGGAGTTTGCTAGATAAACCATATGGTTGGCTTGACAATGTGTTCCCTGTCCTCCTTTATATAAAAAGTAAGATAGATATGTCTTTCTTTTCACTCCTCTACTGCCGCCTCCCAGCTGCCTTTATAGACCTTTTTACAGCATGATTTAGTGTAGGACCACTTACAGCCCACAGAGTTAAAATTAGTATTTCACCTCAAGTCACACTTGACATTGAGAGGTATATTACCCTACTAAGTCTTTTCCAGTAGAATGACTGACTTTGAATGATGATTTAGTTCTCGTTGTACCACAATGCATACACATACATATTTCGGTACAGTATATACAAGGTGATGTACAGTCACCAGGATGGCCGAGTGGTTAAGATGTTTGACATCACATCCAATGGGTGTATTCCCATGTGCGTTCAATCCCCACTCCTGGTAATTTGCAAAAGCTGAATTTTTTGTTCGGAATATAGTTTCAAAGACTAAGGCAGGCTGTTTCCCTAGTCAATGCTCAGCTAAGCTTACCAGCTACTGGCTGCATATCTGTTGAGCATACATTAGAGTGGTATCGATCTTCTCATTTAAGTCTCAAAATGTCAAACTATTCTGTTAAATCTAAGGTTTGATGCATCATAGAAAATGTACTCTGTTCTCCCCCCTTCTATCCTCATTCATCGCCCCACAGTGAACCTTTATTAGCAAGCAAGAGCCATCCTATCCATAGACCCTCAGTAGTGTACACATGTCCCAGGGGAGTCATCTGGTGCTGCTTGTGAGCGCCTGTGTTTGATTACCCCAACAAAAAGTGCCACTAATAAGACTCTGAATAGGGCCTCGAGGGGCAAGGATGCCCTATGGTTTTAAGCAGGGCCAGATGTAGACTGAGACTTTCAGTGCCACTGCCTGATTAAATTGACCTGTCTTATTTAATGGAGGTGCGGGCGCCGGCGAACAGGCAACGTGGTGAGAAGGTCTTCGGGGTTGCCGGGTCAGAAAGAAGAAAGGTGGATTATGAGATGGGAGCATTTTATGTTTCCTATTAAATCAGTAGAGAATTGAGCAGAAGATGAAACAAGTAATATGGGTTACTGATGTGGATGATGAAGCATAGTATTTGGAGAAAAGTCAAATGCGTAATATCATTAACAAATGCAGATGGTGTTTTTTTCCTCCTCTTTGTGGTCAGCAGCAGAGGATAAATGAGGGTTACAGTAAATCTTCTAAAATTAACAATTATCAGTAATTGCTGGTTATGAATGAAAAATATGACTAATTATTTCAAGTGAGTAAGCAGTGTGATTAAACAGACTATTTGAGAAACTGGAGTGGCTGAAAAAGAGGTGTAGAGGTCGCAATGAGGTTGCCAGCTCAGCATTACTTCCACAAAAGCATGTCCATCTAAGTAAAGCTATGAGCGAAATACGGCCATAAGCCTCCACCTTGGTGAGCGGCCGTAAGGCTTGATTGGGTATTGGTCTTAAGCCAAAGCTTATTGGGTTGGAGCAGCAAGGGACAGGTTGAGTGTGGAGGTCATCGTAAGCTGGTGGCTGAGGTTGAAATGGGCCACAAGTTAATCCCTTTTTGACCCACTGTCATACTGGAAGAAAGGATTTCTTGCTACCGGTGGCTCCATCTATTACATGCAGATAGGCCTTGAATTTAATCACCAAGAGTGGGAGAACTTAGAATGTAGTTTAAATGTTTCTGCAAACTTTTGACTGATTTGGAAACAATGTTGCGCATTTGAGTGGGCATACGGACCTCAAGCTCTGTGCGTAGTATTAATACTTGATTTATTCTTAAATATTATTTTATATTGTTCACAATTTGATAGAATATCCACTGTGGCTATACCACTGCTGTACTACTAGTAAAAAAAATGTTTTCAAATTTGAAATTAAATAACCAAGGCACTTTAGCAAAAAAAAAAATGTTGTGAAATAGGCAGTGAGCAAAATTAGAGAACAGTAACCACTGTCTCAGAAGAGAAGATTTCAACAATGTTTTCTTAGAGCTATAGAATAAAAAAATGAATAGGAAGTGTAGAGGCACTTGCTTGGAATGACTTCAGCACATCTCTATGGGTTTTAGATCTGGACTCTGACACTCCCTCCTCCAAATTTAACTGACTTCTTTAGACACTTTGGGTTCAGTCGTTCCCAGTCCAACGCCGAACATAATGTTTCCCATCAGACACAAATACATTGAACTGTAGCAATTGTCTCGTCTTTGTTTGGGCTACATGGCAGGATGAATGCAATTGTTTATGTGAACCTCCTCCAGCAACATGCAATACCTCCACTGAAATAGTCTCCCAATCAGGCCGCAATTTTCAAGCAAGACAATGCCCCTGTCACATGAAATGACCAGCCCAGAGTCCAAATATAGAGAATCTCTATGAGAATCTTTGACAAAGTAATGTCTAAGAAACCCACTAAAGTTACCAAACTGTGGAAGAGACTGAAGAAGAATGGACCAAGATCAAACAAGAGAGGTGTGAGAAACTAATGATGTCCTGTGGGTGCAGATGTGCTTAAGTCATTCAAAGCTGTGGCCTTTACACTTCCTGTTCATTTTTGAATCCTATAGAAGAAAACATTGTTGAAATCTTCTCTTCTGACACAATGGTTACTCCAGTGAAGTATATGTATTTTACACTTTGTTTGGTAGGAAATGCCAGTGTTTCCAGTATATTTCATCTCATCTGGCCTGAAACTGCTTGAAAAAGTGAAACTTGGACTTGTGCATAATTTAATTTGCACTTAGTTGATGCTCATTGCAAAAATAAACTATGGGTAAGAACCAGAAGCAAGTCTCAGAGGGTCCCCTCCTAACTTTAACATGTGAACATTGTCAGAGTCTCACAACTCCAACTTTAGTCAACCTTCTGCACACTCTCCCAGTGGATTACAGTGAGATTCTTCTGTCAATACTCCCTTCATTTGTTTCAGGGGCTCAGAACGAGAGTGCTGCCAATCAATGGGGGGTGGAGTGGGTGCCAACAAGTCAGCCTTGAATAAAGTAATGAGCTATAGAGGTGCCAGATGAGAGAGTTGATTAGTAATTTAAAGAGAAAAGAACCAAGGTCAAAGGGGCATAAATGGCAGAGGTCAGTCCAATAATAGAGATGAAAGAGATGAAAGTGAGGTACACACACACACACATACACACACTGTCTCATTTATGCAAGTAATGTCTATTTATACTGTACATCACAATCTCAATCCTCATAGGATGTAATACAGAGTCAGTTCCAGTCAGCTATTGATTGTTCAGCAGGGTGAGGCTGTGTTAATCAGTTACCATTGTAAGGATGAGCGCTTGCTTAAAGCCGCCATCCTACTCACATTTCTGCCAACACCCCAGACATCTTTGACTGTGTGTGCGTTGCCTCCATCACACAATTATTGTACACTGGTGGCAGAAGCTTGCATGACAGTTGCGGCGCTGCAGCGGCACTTTCTACCTATAGACCTTTTTACTGGAATTCCATTGCTAGGCAACAGCCTTGGTCCTTGTTACCGTTAGCGGATGCCATTCACATTCATTGCAACAGGAAAAAAACTTGGACACATTTAGAGTGTTTATGTTTACAACCTTAAAAAGGTCTATCTATAGTATATCTACTGAATATGGGCTGTGTACATTCCCTGCAAATTCAGCGTCTTCGATATTTTTACACTAATAATAAAGCCCCTCCACCTGCTTTATAATTTAAAAAAGGCATGGAAATCTCCCTTTTAACGTTATAGGATCATTTATGGTGTAAGCTTACAGGACATTGTAATCTATAATTTGCTAAATGTTCCATTGGCAGTCCTCCAGTGTGCGGCAGGCCGGCGGCTAGTATGTTCTGCAGCCAGAGGCACTATGTCTCAAAGCTCACCAGAGATATATTTGACTTAAGTAATATTTGTTACATTTTTATATTCCGTTTATCCATCTCAAAATGGTGAAGATAATGCAGCATGCTCACTCTTTGTTGAAGCACTAAAAAAAAATTTTTTTGAAGTCTGCTCCCTAGACTCCCTTTTTTCTGTCAAAAGACTGCATATTATTATAATGTCAGTATGTACAGTGCCTGCCTCTGTTTGTTTGTCTGTTTGTTTGTTTTCCACTGGTGGCAGGTTGTAATCCTGTTATAATCAGTGTAGTTTATGTCCTGCTCTTCATTGCCTTCCTTCTCTGTTTCTCTCCCTCTGAAATATGTTCAGAGAGTAAACATCTTCACTCCAAGGGGATTATGGTTGGGGTCTTGTCAGATGCCTTCCTCAGCCTGCCTGTCATGTTCCTTGTCAGAGATATATTCAGGCATATAGAACCAGCGACTGCGGACAAATAGACTCAAATCTGCAGGACAAAACAATCAGGCTCGTCGGCTTTTGCATATACTAACATTATATAACAGCTGTGTGGATGGTTGAGATGGATTTCCCATGATAATTTAGGTATGATACTGGTTACCTTAACAGTAGAGTGAAATGGTGTGGCACAGAATATGTTACTTATTTATGTTCACTACTGTACATGCAGCCTCCTCTTCTTGTCCTCTTACCTCATTTTGTCACTCTCTCTTGTCTTCGTGTTTTCTCACGTCCTTATTCTACGTTTCTACTGTCAGATCGGTAGCGAGTGGGATGCCAAAGAACGCATGTTCAGAAACTTCGGTGGCCTGATGGGCCCCATGGACGAAACAGTGGGCATGCAGAAGTGGAGCAAAGGTCCTAACGTCACTGTCACAGTCGTGTGGATCGACCCAACCAACGTCATCGCGGCCACCTATGACATTCTGATCGACTCCAGTGCCGAGTTCACCCACTATCGCCCGCCCCTGAACCAGCCTTTGCGGCCGGGTGTGTGGAGCGTCCGCATCCTACACCACTGGAGCCCTGTGGCTGAGATGCACTTCCTTATCGCCCCGTTGGCCTTCAACAAGCACCAGCCCATACGACAAGGTGAGGGAGAGATTCAAACAGCCCCTCATGAGGCTTATTTGTAGCTAGTATTTGTCATTTGTTTAAGCTTTATTATAATAAAAAATTACTATTGATTGTGCTATTTGTACAAATAGCCTTGCTGGACTACAGGGGGGCTATGCTGTTCCTCAAAGGATAATCATTAATCAAAGAATTACTTAAGTCATTACTCTTAATGCCAGACATTTTACTACATATTTATATTTTTAAGAAGCCTGGCACAGTACATCTGCCCAGTGCAATCCAATCACACAACCTGTATTTTTGAGGCTTATGACTCTTTGTTGTTGAGTCATTTCGAAAGCTCTATTTTTTTGTTTTTGTATCATCATATATACTGTACATACCACCAGTAGTGGAAAGTGCATTGACCCTTGTACTGTACAAATGTTGAGGTACTTTTCTTTTTGAGCATTTCCATGTCACACTAACCTGACTCCCCCAGATGGATTGATTCGCATGATTTGCATTTGCTTTGCATATCCATCAGGGAACTCTCGTTTGGAGATCTTTTGCGAAAATGCTGGTTGCCTCTCTATCACCACCTATGTTGGTGATAGAGAGGCCAAATCAACCAATCAGATCAATGAAGCGTATGAAGTACAAACAGAGCGTCAAGGCAAAGCTCACAAAGTAACCAACAAAGAATAATCTCTTATTCTGATAAAACTTGCTTGATAGCTGTGGTGAACTACTCCATGGAAGCCGCCATGTTGTTTACACTGAACAGTCGCTTCTCATTGCGTCACACTTACACCCGCCTCAAAACCAACGCTAATTGGACGTTCGCTTGGCTCCAAAGTTTCTCCAGCGCACGTTACCAGACTGATCTGCGAGTAAAAAACATGGGGGCTTGCGAGTTTAGGATGGTCTCACAGGGCTAATGTTATACTACTACGATCAGCTTATAAAATATGATACAGACTAAACAACCCTGTAAAAAGTAAATGCCAGCTACAACATTAAAATGCTGAGACAGATTAATACATCGGTAATAACAATCCAGTAACATATATGCGATAATATAACCTTCTTTTTTGACATTCTGCATAATAATTCTTTTACTTGAGTAATTCCAGTTCATGGAGTGAACAAAGCAGCCACTACGGCGGGAAAATGTCAACCTGTTTTAATGTTTGTCATTATTTACTTAATTCTAGACAATTGACTCCTTTATTATGTCTTCCATAAAAGATCACATCACATTTACTGCTACAACAGTTTTGAAACAAGTTGATTTCTGTAGGAAACTAGTGATAAATAATCAAACAAGAGTGGCAGAACCAAATGTTTTTTTTTACATGATAGCATTCAAAGTAGTTAGAATTAAAGTAAAATGACCTCCTCTTTACATTGAAATTCTCATTAAAGATTAATGCACAGGTAATACTGATTCAATAACATCAACTATTACAGCACTGTGAAAGGGAACACCCTGTCGAATGAATCATTTGGTGATTTGACATTTTGGTGATAATACTTGCTTACTTTTACTTAAGTGACATTTTGAATGCATTACTTTTACTTAATAGAGTATTTGTACAGGGCAGTATTGCTTCTTCTTCCGCTACTGATTGAATCTTATATTTTGTCCAACAACATAAAATGAGACTTTGGAGACTTTGGAAACTGGTGGAGTTCAATCCAAAGCAGTCTTACACAGTTGGACGTAGTATGCACAAACACTGAGCACTATAAGCCTTACAAGGGAAGATGGACAGGCTCGTTTTAGCTTTGAATCTTTACTGCAGATCAGTAGCTCATATACAGGATGTTGAAAATGAAAATACAGCGTTTGAATACAGGTGATGTTTTACAGACAAAAGTATACATTTTGACGACATATTTTCAGTATTTTCTTTTCAGTTTTTTAACAGCATAGTGTTAGTCACTGTGAAGTAACAATTGCTCTTGTAGGTGCTGTCTGCACACACACACACACACACACACACAGCCTCGGATTTGCAGTGATGCCCTTTCTAATCAAGCCTCTGGGCCTCTGCAGACCATGGTTGTTTGTCATCAAGTCACCCTTAATAACCCAGCGAGCTGCTCATACACACTAAACAGTGTTAAACAACAGCGCACTTAGCCCTGCAAAAACAATGACACAATTAAATCAATCAGCCAGCATGGATAAGGGGCAAGACTGCATTGTTGCAGCCAGTTTGTTCAGAAATCACATGAGAGTTGAGACGCAAGCTTCGGCATAATCGTGTCTTTCTCTGTTTAATAATCTCACTGAGCCCTTTTAATGATGAAAACAAACAACAAATAAAGTTACAGCTTTGTCTTCGACCTGAGTCTCAGTGGGGCTGTTGGGGGTCTGTTGTTTTGAGTTAAATATTCATCTCTGGGTTTACGGCTGTTTAGGTTCATTATGCTCAGGCTTCTTATTGATGTATTGGGGGAGAATTATGCCTGGTACTAATTTAATGGTGTGCCACCACAATACCAGATAGTCAGCTGCCAGTTTATAAGGTGCATGTGATTTGTTGGCGATTTATTAATACAAATGGTACAAAAAAATAGAAACACTCCTACCATAAAGGAATACAATTCGGCCTCCAACCCAAAATGACCATAGAGTGGAATCACCACCTCCCTCAATCGGTTTGGACAAAGTCTACATTTTACCAAAGTAAAACTATATTATATATACATATACATAGAGTAAACGTATAAACTATCTGCTAGATTTACACTATCAAAAGTAAAAGTACTCATTATGCAGAATCTCTCATTTTATAATGTGATATGATTATATTGTAGGCTGTATTGTTGGATTACTGATGCATTAATGTGTTGCAGCATTATGCTTTTGTGACTGGTGCAGAGACCCTTTTCACAGTGTTATTTACTCCTTTGTGGACCATTGTATTATATTCAATGATTGTGAAAGTTACCAGTAAATCGTCAGAAATGTAGAGGTGCAGACAATAGAACACTACCATGACAAAATGTTGTGGATTAGTATGAGTATAAAATAGCACATATGGAAATATATATATATATATATATATATATGAGGTATATATATGAGGTATATATATGAGGTGTATCAATACATAATTAAATTGTTTTGTGTGTCTTAACTGATCAAATTAAAAAAATATATATATATAGGTAAATTCATATATTGGTGTAAACATGGGCTCCTCTGGTCTGCTTGCTGTAAATCGTTTTGTCTGAAACAGACCTGGTGACAGTCATTTAGAATATTAATATAGAAATAATAATAATAATCCTGATGGTCTTTTCAATTTTGTAGGTCATATACAGGCACTAGTGTTAAACTGTTTCATAACCAGTTAAAAACTTCTTGGAGTTGCCTTCATTAGTCTCACTTTATGTGCATCAGAAAATATTAATAACTTAGAGCCCCTTTTGCCTTGTGTTAGACTGTGTATTAAAATATCAATGGATTCGGGAGTGGTAGCAGGCTCCAGTCATATATATGTGTTTTTAGGGCAGTGGTTCTCAAACTGTGTGCCGTTGCACATTGAAATACGCCTTAATTATGATGATTTACCTAGAGTCATGTAAGTGTGTGTCTCGGAAATTCTCATAAACGGGGTGCCTTGTGATAAAAATGTTGAGCTCCGCTGGTTTACAGTAGGTTATCCTTGATTTACGTTTGGATTACATTAAGGCTTGGGCCTTAAATTCACACACCATACCACACGCCAAGAAATGGCTGACATTAAGGAGTGTTCAATCAGAAACATATATTTCACAATATAAGGATAGATAATTATTAGCTCTTCAGAGTTATCTACTTTTTATGTGGAGTTTATAGTCATCATGTAATAATCTTATGTGTGCTGGTCTTACTGTGTGTTGTAATGTGTGCTTTGGTCTTAGCTGCTCAATACAGCTGCCTTTAATTTACTGCCATGTCTGGCACCAGGTTTCCCTCCTACATGCAGTGCCAGTAAAACTTTATGACGTGGCCTTCCACCCGCATTGGCAGCAGTGGATGCATGCACACACACAGCTGCACACTTTTATACACAAACAGAAATCTACACAAATGCACTACTTTATACAGTAACACACTCTGCTACCACCTAGCTGGCATGGCATGGACATCGCCTTGCCTGGTGGAGCACCTTATGTGTCTAATGGCATCTTTTCTGTCACGAGCACATGAAAGGCACTGATGTCTGCTCAGCCATGCTTAGAAAGGATGGCTAGCGGAACTCAGTTAGAGTACCAGTGAGGAATTTACAGCTTCGGTGGAGCTCAGGGTGGAGAAAGTGTTTTAAAGGGAAGTTGTGTCTACATTTTCTGTCTTCCTGCCGGGCTTGGCCGTAATGGGAAGAAAAACTCAGGGCGTGCCTGACCGTTTTCCATAAAGTCAGCATTGCAGTGGCTTGACATACCACATCAAAGAATGGGATTTAGGTAGTTCAGTCGTGAAAATCAATCAGAGCAAATTAGCAACCAGTTAAAGCTTTTCAGATAGTAATGAAGCAAATCACGTTCTCTGCTTTGATATTTTACCATTCATGTCTCCCTTTTTCCTTCTCTCCTTTTCCCTTCCCTACAATCCCCTCTCACCGATTATCAACTCCTCACACATTTCCTTCTCTGTTCTCTCTTTCTTCCTTCCCACGTCTCTCCAGTGGATACTCTGAAGCTGCACAGCGGACCAGCAAAGAACAGCTACATGGAGCAGAGTTTCCATGGCCTCAACCCGGTGCTCAACATCCCCGTCAGCCTGGGCTACGTGGAGCAGGCCAAGAGGAACGCGGCCCTTACCGGCCCAGAGCTGGAGCGTTGGTTAGACAGCCTGGTGGGAGAGTTGTGGGAAGCGGCCGACGTCTGTGCCGTGGGCCTTACTGCCTGCCCTGTCATGCAGGCCTGCCCCAAGAACCCTTGGAGCTCCATGAGCCCAGACCCCAAATCCCAGCTGGGAACCCCACGTGCAGACGGGCGTATCAGGTAGCAGCGAGGCCTCCAGCTGGACGGGAGGCCGCGGCACAGGAGATTCACTGTTGATTTTTATTTATTAAAGGGGTGTGTTGCAGGTGGGGGAAGGAGGAGTGTTCTTCCTCTGTCTCGGGAGGAGAATGAAACAAAAGAGAAGGGGATTATTACGGGAGGTTGGTGAGGGTGTCTGGACAGAAAATGATTTTCAGATCCTCCCACGGGGTTCCTCCTTTTAGGGGATTATGCTGGCTTTGCTATTTCAGTTTCTCAGTGTATTTATTTTTCTTCTCATGGCTGAGTTTTACTGTGATCAAACATTGCAATTTTCAAGCATTTATTTTGCTGCTGAATGAATAATGAAGTCAGCTTTTAAAGCCCTGCACGGGGCACAGCGGTCATGCGACACTGGTAGCAGACAAAGTTCTGCTGTGAAAAGGCCTTAGCTGTAAGACATACATGAGGAGGGAGCCTGGTACTGAACTACATGTGCCTCCTTCACTGTATGTCACCTTTCACCCAAACAGTCGAAAACAATTATTTTGATACGACTCAAATGCAGCGTTATCTGAATGGACATTATCGGTGGTTATCAAACTCATAAATATGGGTTAAAAGAAGCCTGCTACACCCACTCGTAGGTTCAGACGGACATTATCATCTATTCACATGTCGACGGTCGCTGTTAGCTTGGTCAGGAACCCTTGGTGTCACTTTTTAACACATTGACCCTTAAATAGCCAGCCTGACTTAAAAATACGTCAGTGTTGACTTTTAGTTTCACACAGGGCACATATACCGGTCTCCCAGGTAAAAGTTCTGTGTCTGTTTGACCCAACCACCACCCCAACCTTACGGAGAGTTTTTGGTCTTTATAGCCTACTACTCCCTACCATGTCGCTCTTCATGCTACATCATCTTACAGCGCCGCGGTCGAGCAGTTGTTCTGAGCACTTATATTGACGCAGACTTATAGGTGATGACGTTCTACTGAGCCAACTAGGAGGTAGAGTAGAGCTATATGTAAAGTATGGTGATAACAACGCCCATTTCACTGGCTGACAGTATCGGAAGCGGATGTTTTTAGCATTATTGAAGCCAATTACTTCAAAACTCTTGAGCTTCTGATAGTTCAGTGACTCTGTTTGTAAATCAGTAGAATAAATCAGGAACAGCAGCACAACTTCTTTCAGCTCAGTGCCTGATCAGGATGTGGGAACTTGTTGTGGCTGAGCTAACTGTCTGCTGCAGTCATAGCTCCTAAATATGGAAAAAAAAATGCAAATACAGAGGCCTTCTCAAAACAATTAAACCTATTTGGATTATAATAGGAATTTAATGTAGACATTTTACAGTTCTGAATTCATAATTGCTTAATTTGTGGTTGTTGTACCATAGTATTGTAAGACTTCACATTCACATAGTGTAGGTTTCTTTGAATAAAACCCAGATATTGTGACAGGCAGAGGACGTCGTGTTTTTTTCTTACCAACCTGCCTCAAACTTGAAACACAATTCTCTCAAGCAGTCCTTAAAATTCTCATCATCGTTTCCATCTGTTTGACTTTCTTCCAGTCATTTTTAATGACACGTAATGTTATGATTATACAAGAAGTCTCAAAAATTGTGTGAAGGGGGGCAAGGGGAGGGCAGTCCATGAGTCGCTATTTATTTATAAGTTTATATTAATACTGATATTTTTAGTCAGTGACTAAATAACTGCGACGCTGCCTTGGCAGCATGATAAATATTTTTTTGTAAAGAAAGCCGCCTTTATTTACAAAGGCCAACACCCCAAACTTATACTGTACCTTTGTATGGCCCACACCTGTGTGTTAGTCAGTGTTGTCCTGTCTGAATAGATCTTCTTGTCTTGGTTTCCTCATGGCTGTTTGCCAAGTGCATCACAAGAGAAAGCCACCCTGACCTGTGAGGTCGGAGGTCAGCTACCTAACAACCTCACCAAACAGCAAGGGTGAACAAAAACACTCTTCACAACCGAACACATTGGACAACGTCTGGATCGAAGGAGAAGCTGTGCTCTTTTGGTGTTTTATGGTTCCTGTCAGTTTCAGAATGATAGTGAGTTGTAGTGATCTTCATGCTGTGACAATAATGTACAATTTCAAGTGAATATTATATTGTGTCTTGATTGCAAAATGCATAATTTATTAGATCAACTCTATCTACATTTGAAGTAGCTTTTCTGCCATCAAGACAATCTCTGGACATTCGAGACAAGTTAATTACACTGAGGGTAGCTCTGTCTGTGCCACAACACATCCTGAACAAGGGGGAAGCTCACATATTTGTTTTACTTTGAAATAAGTTCCACCTGAAGCCAATTAGGAGTTCAATCTGTGATTGTCAACATTGTTTAGCCACTGCGCGAGCTAAGCGAGTGTTTCTGCACAGGCTAATTAAGAGACATTACTGTTCATTAATGTCAAGTTCACCTTGCCTCTCTGTTGGATGTGTCATGTGCTATCACTCCTTCCCTCTCAAATCAACACTGTTTCTGGGGTCGGGTTGTAAAGGACTATTTTTGTTTTTTTCACTGGCCGGCTTCTGCTGCCACCTTTTAACTTATAGTGCCACCCTGCTCAGAACAACTACTTCACACAATACATATTATTATGTAAGCTCAATGACAGTTTTGGAAAAAAGGTGAATTAAATAAATGTATCTCAATGTGGAAGTCCTATTTTGTAACAAAATGATTAACAAATGAAGAAGATGTACATAGGTATTTTGTATTGAGATATTGTTAAAAAGTTATCGTACATGTAAATAAGATGTGGTAAAATGACATTGAATTATTAAGAGTTTTTTGAAGTGTCACTATCTGGGCACAAAGAGTGAATTGATGGTGTATATTGATCAAAGTACATAACCTGTTTCAGTGTTTTTGGACAGCTGTGACAACAAACGTGTCCTATTTGCCTCTCAGAGAAAATCACATGCCAGATTGTTGTTGTTCTTGCTGGAATGTATTGTTGAGCAACTGTTGCACAAATTTCTCTGAACTGACGTTTCTCCCCCCGCTATTTATTTTTTTCCGGGGAGGCTCTGTGTGCCTTAGCTGACTTTTAGAACCTTCTCTGTCCATTGAAGGAAAAGATCCTTAATTTTGTTATTTGTTTTGATCTCAAGTGAAGAATACCATGAGTTTGTCGAGTGATTCACTGGTACTGCAACACCAAAAAGATGTCTGCTGTTGTATATATCATCAGGCCTTCTGTCTTTATCAGCTTTTTTTTCTTCCCTTTGGGGGATTTGTTTTGTTGTACCTGACTGGCTTGTCTTACTTTTCTCTGATTGCTTTTTGGAAATAAAATTCTATGGAAAAACAGCTGATGTGGACTCAAACGTTAATCCTTCTGGAGCATCTTTCCACCATCACTATGCTGTTGCTTATTAAATACATGTTGCTTTGCCTGTCCAATTCCATTAAAATGGGCAATATAATGCATTCGATATAGTATATCATTTATCCACTCACAGAGATCATTTAACTTGATTATGTTTTTTATTGTTTTTATTTCAGGGATATTCATATAAAGAGTTTGTGCAGGAAATTCAGTTTGTTTCTCAAAATCTTAGTGCTTATACACACAACACAGGCATCGCAATTTATCATGATTAAATTCCGTGAAAGCTGCACCAATCAACATTTTTTAATATTGCAAATGGATCAAACGAGTATGTGTAATGTGAAAGGGGTAGCTCATAGTCACAGGTGCAGCTTCCAAATACACTTAATTATTCAAAATTGAACAAATGTATTTTCAGACTTCACATTCCTCACATTTTAGATTCACATCTAAAAAGAAATGATTGAAATGGTGGAAAAAACAATGTTCTCTGCTCTCCTCCACTACAATGTTAATGAATGGGTAGTTCTTACACAAATGCTGATGATCAGCAGGCTTTTTAAAAAAAAGGTCTTCATATTTTGATATTCATCCATATCAGTTAATCATGCATAAAGTAGTCCCATACGCTGGGAGAAAAGGAAAGATAGTGAGAAGAAACGCTTAAAATTAGGATTTACTAATATAACAATTAAGTGAGCAGTGATACGCTGTTGACTGTTTAGGGCAAATAAACAAGAAAGGTAAACACAGTAAATGATTCCATGTACAGTACTTTTTGAATGATATGGCGAGCCGCTACCAAGTTGAGATTTATGGTATGAGTAGCATACCCCCCCCAACCCCCCCCCCCCCCCCCCCCGCTCATAGTAACAAACACAAAGAGAATTGTCATCCAACTCTGCAGCTCCCTTGAGCTTTAATGATCACTTAAGTGTCTTTTCAGCTCATTGTTTTGGTTTTACAGCCCGCAACTTTACTGTTTTGGATCAGTTAAACGGCTCTCCTCAGCATTGTTTCCAGCTGTAGCAGGCAGCTGTTTTCAGCACACACAGCTCTAATAAACTCACTGTACAATCCCTGCTCAGACGACAGACTGACACAGCAGCTAGCTGGTGAACAAAGCAGAGCATTTTGCGTAAGTGACATATCTTTTCCTCAAGAGTTGGTTGAGAGGATACTGCAGCTACAGTGAGAGTGAATAATGGACGTAGATTTGTCATGTGGTGGAAGCATGACTAATGTTCTGTGTCTGATGCGTTGTAAATAAGCATCCGTTAGCATAACAGCTTTATTAGGTGATGGATAATGCCCATGTTTTCAGCAACAACCTCAATACATAAACAATAGGAATTAATTAAATATTACAAAATTTATTGAACTCAGTTCTTGAGAGATGTCCCCTTAAGTCCAACGTCATTTGATTGATTGATTGATTAAATATTAATATATAGAAATATTATACATTTCTCCTTGGTTTAACAAATTAAATTTGCTACAAAAAAAGTTTCCCTTCCTAAAGGACCACTCAGGTTTTTCATAGTCAGCCAAAATAAATTGACATAAATGGAGGTCATTTTACAAAAAAGTACTACCCCTACGTCCTAGTAAACAGGACAGTAAATTAAAAAATGTACCTCATTCTCAATTTCACCTAGCTCACACAAGTCTGTCCTGCTCTTGCTTGGGTTCAGACCTTTGAAATGCACCCACTCTACTCAGTTGACTGATTGAAGATGGAAATGGAGTGGTACAACTTAACAATTGTGTCTGATATCAGGCAAGTCCTCCTCTGGAGTGGCATTTAACCTGTCGCTCTCTAGGGCTATTGTTATGTTCTTCAGCGTAACTGTGTTGTCACATAAGACCAACTTTATTGATCCCACACCAGGGAAATTCACAAAGTAGTTATACACTTGATGTAAAGTTCTACATTGTAGCTATTCTTTATGAGACAATAACTTTGTAAGTTTGGTTTATCAACAGAACATTTTTCTCTATACATGAGAACCATTTTGCTCCTTGTCTCCTCGAATATCTCAAAGTAACCTGGAAAGTGAATGAGTTTTCATTGTTGAAATAAAATGAGGATTCCAACTGTCTATACGCCTCACTGTTGGAAGTCATTTTGTGCTTTAACCATCACTCCATGCCTCAAGTATTCCCCTCAGTCAAACTGAGGTAGGTGGATTGTTAACTGTGGGTACAGCTAGTTGCTTCCACATGTTTTCCACCAAATAAGCTTCAACAATCCTCTCCCAGAGATCCTCACCCAACGCCCACTTCATAAGAAAGCTTTTTAATGTGCGGCCACAGGGAATTTCAAATCAATGATAACTTCCTATAAACGGGAGACACCAAAGCTATATTATTCACCTATAAATACAGCTATGAAGTACAGTTACGCTTGTATTTTTATTACAGCATCTGAGAGTAGGAACAGATTCCTGTCAATAGAAATCAGTGTGTGTGTGTGTGTGTGTGTGTGTGTGTGTGTGTGTGTGTGTGTGTGTGTGTGTGTGTGTGTGTGTGTGTGTGTGTGTGTGTGTGTGTGTGTGTGTGTGTGTGTGTCCCAGAGGCTTTCTGCCAAAACCCAGCACTGTTGAGTGTTTGACAGGCCTTGATCAAAGGTACGCTACAGTAGCAACAGATCCCATTGACTGTCCCATTAGACTTGGGACAGGCAGTCTAATTGGTCCTGGCTTACTCTGCTTTATGCTTACGTGTGTGTGTGTGTGTGTGTGTGTGTGTGTGTGTGTGTGTGTGTGTGTGTGTGTGTGTGTGTGTGTGTGTGTGTGTGTGTGTGTGTGTGTGTGTGTGTGTGTGTGTGTGTGTGTGTGTGTGTGTGTGTGTGTGTGTGTGTGTGTGTGTGTGTGTGTGTTTGCATAAATGTGTGTGCATGCTTTTTCGGAGTAAGCCAGTAAGTGAGTCACTAAGCAAAAATCGTGCGTGTAGGTTCACACGGCTGCGTGGGCGTGCCAGTTGAGCCGGATGTGAAAGTGAAATGTGCGGCCCTGTTCACCCGCAGCAGGATGAGCGGTGTTATGTTTGTTCGACTGCAATGTGAAACACTAAAAGCTATCCCGCTGATGTCAGGAGGAAATGGCTCGAATTAATGGCAGATAAACACTGTGATGATCATTTTCAGCTTTTAACTCTAGCTCAATGACACACATGCTGCTTGATTAATTAGAACCGCTGAAACAGAGAGAGAATGTAATAACAGTGATAATAGGCGTCTCTCTCAGTCTGCCATCTGTACAGGGAGAGCAGGGGAAGGCACGTTTGTCACCCCACAATACATTTACCATAAAAAAGGACTTAGTGATAAATAACCTGCACCATAACCTTTTACACCTGTACACCCATGTTAACTAAAAATGCAGATTATGTGTAAGATTTATGGGTTAACTTACTGCGCCCTAATGGATTACTGTTCAAATTTTATTTCCTGTAAATTAAAAATAATGCATATGTTATTATTATTATTATTATTATTATTATTATTATTATTATTATTGTTGTTATTATTATTATTATTAAATGATCTGGGGTCCGTTTCACAAAGCAGGTTTAGTGAAAACTCTGAGTCTGTTAA
Organism: Echiichthys vipera; assembly: GCF_963691815.1. Classification (NCBI taxonomy): domain Eukaryota; kingdom Metazoa; phylum Chordata; class Actinopteri; order Perciformes; family Trachinidae; genus Echiichthys; species Echiichthys vipera. The sequence continues at coordinate 25,839,545 of NC_139827.1, forward strand.
CCCTGAAATGAGGGAAACTCTGAGTTTTCCGTTTCACAAAGAGAGGTAACTTAAACTCTTGGTCAGTTACCATGGTAACATACTCTCTGAACCTAACCTGGTCGGGACGAGGTTTTTCTCAGCAAACCTTGAGTTTCTCTCTGTCTCCGCCCTCTCTCAGCCACACACGGTGTTTGATTTCCTCATTCATTCAGTCAGCAGGCGAGTTTTGGCGTAGTAAAGTTCCGTCTGTTTTTTCAGAAAATCACTGCAAACATCAGACATTAGAAGTTATATTAGGTGGTATATTAGGTTAGCCATAATTACAAAATGAATTCAATGGATCTTTTGAGCAAGTTGAATGTATTTGACTCAGCGTTTCCTAAATATAACCCCAGCTTTTCTTGCAATTCATAGGTTCAAAAGTGTGTGCTTTTAATTGGGTTCCCTGTATATAAACTACTCCTATAGGTGGAAACAACAGCCTTCTGATCCAGAATATCATCTATAATGCGAGGGGTGCATTTCACGGCAGGGGAGCTGAATACTGCACAACAACGTTTCATGTCACAGTCCATCATTTACAGACACAACCTCATCCGTCCTTACATTTCCAACATTAACAACCAAAGTCATGCTCTCACATCCCAGCAGATATTATGTGTTGCGCTGCGTTTTTTGCAAATGGGAGTTTTTTATACAACATATAAAACAGCCACTTACGGTAATATTTATTTATAATGTAAAACATGCTCAAAATGAGGCGTCACCATGAGATTGTGCCGATGTTTTACCTGTTTGAACAATGTTTTTATGTTTCATCTTAAGCTGCTGCCAAGTGCACTTTTCCCCCGTGTGAAGCACCTAAATACAGTAAATTAATAGGCTACCACTCAAGCAGTTTCCCCTGTGATATTATCGTGATTGCAAAGGACTACATTTAAACTTACGCATTGACCCGAGCAGTTCTCCCGCGCTGTCTCCCTCTCTTTCACTGCAGCAGCGGTGTTACACTTTCCAATTCCATTTGTAGCGTAGCACGCCTCTTTCCCGTTGCCATGGTGACTCGTCGAATCAGGGCTCCATTGATGCTGTCTTTTTATACTTGCGATGCATGCGCTTAACTCCAGGTCAAACTACTCTGAGTTGATCAAACTAACGCAAATCAGCTGTTCTGGAACTGAAAACTCAGAGTTCCCTATCTCAGAGTAGATCAACTCAGAGTTCAGGGTTAAACTCAGAGTTTTTTGAACCTGCTTTGTGAAACGGACCCCAGATCTGATTATTGCTTTTTCATCTGCCTTGCACTGGCTTTCATGTTATTATAGCCTATTGTTTGTTATAATTATCAGTGTGTTTCATTGTCATAGGAGATTTGGGTTTTAACAATAAGGGCACTTATTGGCAGTCTGGCATCATCAGACTAATTCACAAATGCGTATTATTCTGGAACCTCTCAAGGGCCGTTATCAAGGGCACAGACCACAATACCTCCAGATACAATTTGACAGACCGGAAACCAATCAGAGCAAGATTTGCAATGCCTTCTTTTAAAATAAATCCATTATATCACCTGACAATGCTATTTAGATAAGGGTTTAGGTTTGTATAAGTACTTTGTTTAGAAAGACCGTGGTTTTGGATTAAAATGGCTGAATACTTGATTCCAATAACTTAACTAAATTTAGCAAACTACAATTATGGACATCAAATAACACTGTCATTTTTTTTGAAAGGAGAATCTCAAATGTTGTGTCTCCTCACTCCTCTTTCATATAAATTCTTCAGTTTCCTCTGCTTCTCTCCATATGACTGCCTTATATAGAGGTTTATACATGTTATATACAGTATCATACATAGTATGTGCATAACTCTCTTATAATATTTACTTAAATCCTAAGTAAAAAGCTTATATTTAAAGTCACTAACTCACCATTGAATAGTGAGATACTTAATGATTGATTTCACCTCTCATCCCTCATCCTCTAGCCTGCAGTTCTGAGATACTGAGCATCAAGATTTTCACATCCCAGCTGGCAAAACTCTTCTGCGGTCAAACTTATCTCCAAACCGAGCCAGTCTCTGCACAGTACACTGAATGCAAAATATCAGAAATGTATGACAGTTACAAATTGTATTGTCAAGTCCCAAACATAGACAAAACAATGTTTATTGTAATATTTATTGTAAAGGAACCCACCACTTCCCTGGAAATCTAGATGAATGTCATTCCAAAGACACTGTCTGAAACTGGAAATGATTACAGTATGTTTTATGTGGAAAACATTTCTTTGACTATGGTTTAACAAACCAAATAAAATCAAGTTGATTGTTACAATCATTTTTTAATAGAGAAAGAAAACAAAGAAAACAAAGAAGCCTCCAGTGCGCCGATCTTATTACAACTCTTGTTGTGCTCTGTTTGATGCCCACACTTCAAAAAAGCCAATTTGCGTTTGGGAACAATGAAGATTTTATTAGTAAAACTTGTGGCCGCCTGACTGTGTCAATCCAAGAAAGTTTCAAGTGTCCATCTGGCCACTGAGGCCAGTCGGCCTGCCAACATGCAGATGAATGATTTTTGATGCTTTTCTATGTTTTAAGTCAATCAACTAATAATCCAAACCCAACACATGCATGTTTTTGAAAAGCACATAAGAATCAAACTTATTGCCATAACACGTCTTTTGTTGATGTGATGTTTTGTGTGTCTTCTTTTCTTGCTTTGTTCCTTAAAGTTGTTATACGTAAGTATTAAGTTACGCTGTTTCTTGCGGCCATGTTGACGGAAAAAAATGTAACTGAAGGGGAGCCTCTGGGACCTTACCTCGCACGTAACTTACCAGACAATTAACTAGATGAAAATCTTACAAACTACAACTTTAAGAGCCTCCCTACTCAGTCAGTACACACACAGCTCAAGCTGTCCTGCTGTGCCTCAATTCACTGAGAGCTGCATATTAATGCTGTGTCATAAGTCCATAGTCATCTGCAGTGCAAATATCAATAGTCAGCAGTAATTTCCTGAAAGTTTACAGAAGAGATGTAAAGTCGCAGTGTATACTGTATATTCTCAGACAACAAAATTATAGAGAGGCTTCCATTTCAAAATCTAAAAAAGTGAAAAATGTAAAGGTTTATTAAATGTATTAAAGGTTTAAAGACTAAATCTGGTTAGAGTCTATATTTTTCTTATGTTGGACAAATCCCATGAAAATACCAAAACTAATAATGAGTTGATTGTACTAACAAGTATTGTCTGCATAGCCAATACATTGAATGAACATGAACTACTGTAGAAGTGTATTAAGCCACTACTTAAAAGATAGTCCCAAACAAATACACTTTTTAATCCCTAATTAATAAATTAAGTTTGAGTGCCACAGCCAGAAAGTTCTGGGATGAAGCATTCTAGGTTTTGGTCTTTTCATGGTATTCATTGACAATGCCAAAAATATAGAATATCAGCAGCCTTATCCTTTAACTTAAAACGTTAACCTAGATGCATTCTTTACCCATCTACTAATTATAATAAACAAAACACATAGACGACACAGTTACAAAGAGTCTTATTACCGTTGAAAATTGTGGAAGTGCCAAAAGACTGCAGTTCCTAAGATGGCCACTCTAGGCTGGCTCCAAAAGTAAGTCAGCCCTCATAGAGCTCCATGTCAAAATGCCCAACTTTACAGCTGAAATACTTGTTAAGGCTATTATGTGCTTGGTCGCTTTGAGTCAGGTAAGGGTAGAGGTATAATAGGAACACGTGTGTGTGTGTGTGTGTGTGTGTGTGTGTGTGTGTGTGTGTGTGTGTGTGTGTGTGTGTGTGTGTGTGTGTGTGTGTGTGTGTGTGTGTGTGTGTGTGTGTGTGTGTGTGTGTGTGTGTGTGTGTGTGTGTGTGTGTGGATTTAAGGGGTAACATATAGGGGAAGGACCAGAAGTAGAGAGATGAATGTGTTTCAATAAAGTTTACAAAAGACCCAAAAAAATAAAAATTAAAAAGAAATTGACATAAAAACTTATCTTAATTCTAATGGAGTACAACCTTTGATGACAGGTGGGGGCTGTCACAAGTGGCTAGCTCAGCAACCAGGCTTCATTCAGCCCAACTCACCTCAACCCATGGTTCACCTTTTTGCCAATTTTTGGATTAGCCGTCAGCAGCATGGCCAGAGCCACCCACACTGAGATTCATTTTGTTCTCTTCAGAATCCTATGGCAACAGTTTATAATTAATACCTAATCACTGCAGTATTTAACATTGATAAAAAAAAATGCACAATGTGTACATTTTATTGTATTCAAATATCAAAAGCCATAATATCACAGTTTTTAACAACCCCCTTCAATCCCAAACACCCTAAAGCTTTGCAAAATGACATTGCATTTTTCACTGGAGTTCCTTTTCTTACTATTCTTCTCTTCTTACTACACTATTGATGCATTTATTCAGTTTGAAAAATGTGTGACAGCTCAAGGGTATGCGTGTATTCTTTACACTGAATACGCAATGAGCTTCAGTGACTTTCTTCCTGCGTGTTTGTTATGGTCCAACCCCACTGTTCTGCCTTTTTGAACAATCCCTCCATGCAACACTCAGCACCGCTGAAAATGTTGTTTCCCTGAGAAACTTCCTTCCTTTCCAAAAATCTACACTGTGGCCAGTGAAACAATCAAGCTGAGATGGGAATCGATCTGAAACTGTGGGTTAGGAAACAATTTAAAGCCATTATCACCAGCCACTAAACAATTTAAACGAGATGGAAATGGTTAGACCTTGATCACTAGCTGTCTGGTAATGACACTTTTCTCTCCTACCTTTTCTGTAGCGGACAGAATAATGACATAATTTTTCAGGACCAACATGCTCCTGCTACCTCATGGAGAGCAGCAGATTCTCGGCTGCACATCCGTGAGAAAAAAGACCCTTAACAGTCAAATCCGATTTGAAGCACCTCCACGCTGCACAGCTCCAACTTATACTGCCGGGCCAATTTATTTCCAGCCGGGTGGAAGAAAGGCTGTGCATGCTTGTGAGCTGGAGTGGGTGCTAAATATTTCAATAACAGCACACTGACAGCGAGATGGAGAGCGAGCGAGAGAGCAGGAGATGCAGTGGGGCTTGGTGCTAGATGCTGTGGGAGCAGCAGTGAGGGGTGAAAGGTAGGTGCCAGTGTTACATGAAGAAGTGACTGGAAACATCAGCAATCGGAGGGATAACAGCACCAACGTTAAGAGGGAGAAGTGGGCCAAGGCCACATGGCATATTGATCAGAGTCTCCACTTATACACCTGCTGGTACAAGGTGTGTGTGAGTGGTAGAGACAAGCTTTTACTCTCATGGAAAAAAAAACATAACCACAGGTGAGGAATCCCAGCTGAGATTAATGTGACTGTTCACAGTTCATACACAGTTTTCATACATTTATTTATAGAGAAGAAGAATAGAAAACATCCACAGAGATCTGCTGCACATCTAACAGACATGAAATATAAAGAAAAACTTAAAACAAAAACAAAAAAATTGTAGAAGGTTTATATATGTTGGACAAAGAGACACATTTTCTTTGAAGATATACAAGTAACTGTCATTGTTGTTCAGTCCGAGGCATACATTTAAAAGTCTGGACCAAAATCATGAAGCAGTGGGGGCAACCAGCATTGAAGAGCAAGTCTGGCACTCCACTCGCTTACCCATCTTTCACCCACAGTCTGCCCCTTGTGTCCCAGAAAGTTCAACTGTGCTGGAAATTTGACCCGCACACAGATTTGTATAGATCACACATTGTCCCTAGATCATCTTCACAGTGGTCCAATAAGTCCAGTTTATTCCAACCAACATCTCAAAGGGAAAAAAATGTATATTTCTTTAACACTGATTTTCTATCTTATATTTATGTTTTCCAACAGGAAATCACCAGAATGATAAGTCTCATAGTAACTACTTCACAAACCAGTCATGGCAAGCTATAGCTGATTTGTGCCTGTCATACTCCAGGAATAAGTCTGTCTCTGGACAGTGGCTGACAGATATAATGCAGGTTATTATGTGACATCATGCTGTGCTTAACTTTTATGAACTGTTACATATGGGTTATTACCAGGCTAGGAAAAATGACATCATGCACAGGAATTTTTCCATATAAAACTGACGCTCGCTTAACACTTAAGTAATTACTTCATAGTCAACCTTTTATGTGGATCTGCGCACACGGTTATCAATTCAATAAGTCAACCCCAGGGTTTCCCAATCTAGACCTGAGGGCGTTCAAATAAAAGGGGCAGGGTTTGCAGCATATGACCAATCACAAATATGGAACGGTCTACTGGCAGAGCGAAGAACAAACTATAATTACCTTGACAAATACCAAGAAGTTAAACACATTGACCAGGCGAAAAAAGCAACAAAGTTACAGCTGCTAAATGCAGGAAAGACAGCTGACAAAAAAAATCACCCACTGTGTGAATGCATCAATGAATAGGCTTATAATATCACTGTGTAATGGAAAGTAGCAGCTTGCACCCCATGCAAATAGGAACTTGCACAAGAAATCACTGCCCCATCGGAACATTATTTCATTTGTGTATTCCATTACATTTAATGAATGTGTTGCTTAGATGTACTGTATAACAGGGTTTTTTATACATGATGTGTATGACTATTGGAGCCGTAACATTCCTGCTGTCACTCATGGAGATTTGGGGCAAATAAAGTAGGCTTACTTTCATAACTTATAAATAAGTATAGGTTCTTCAACCAGTTTCTGTTGTTGTTCTGCTGCTATTTGTTTTGTACCAAGCTAGCTTTTATTTTATTGGAGGTTAAAGGTAATAAAGAATTAGGGGCACAGCCTCTTGAGTGACTGCTAGCCGCTGGCCCTCACTTCTCCTCAGAGGCTAGTTGTCAGGATTACCATGCTAACTCCGTCATCTCCACCTTTGCTGTGGTCATTCGTGTGGTGGTGTTACCATAAGTGACAAGATGGTTTGCTCTTTGATCAACTGTACAAACAGGTGGTTTAGGAACACACCGTGTTAACGTTAGCTCCATTATTCTAATTAAATAGCTGCACTTGCACCATGACTTGCAATACAGACTACTATTAATGGCACATACCCTAAATGCTAATCTGGAGCAGAGGGAGGATTCGGACACAGTGTGCCGTGCCAGTAGAGACTAACATGGCAATCTGTGTCATCAGCGGAAAAAAAAAATACAAAAATAATAAAAATTCTCATTCCCATTACAATATTTTAAAAAAGGAATCCCGTTCCCTCCCGGTCCCGGACAAAAATCTCAACATTGACTCCCACTTCCGAATATCTAACAGCGTGTGCTGTTAGCCTAGCTCCCTGGCGGTGGAGCTACTGTGGGTAATCCAATAAACGTCAACCAGACGGACGTATCTCCTTCCCCCCAACGTTACATCAATGCCCTTTTTTAGTAAGAGGAAATGTGGAGGATTCACAGTCCAACAAGATGGTGACTCCAAGAGTCGAGTACGATTGGATTCAAGTTGAGAGAACAGACCCCGACTGAGAGACTACGTACACTTTTTATACAGTCTATGATATCTCTCTGCCCTCCTCTCTCATGATCCTAAGTTCTTCAATGAAGGGGGATGTAATTTTCTAAAAGAATTGATTTGCTTTATACGGGTGGATCAGGTCAGCAGCATTTATGCAGCATAAGGTACTATGGCGATGTACCTTGGTTAGAAGTAAACCACTGCCATAGGTTCTGTCTAAGACTACTGTAGATAACACCAAACAATACAAGATAATGCTCTATTAAAAATGCAAATCCACTTATTAAACCGAAACACCTGTGCAGGACAAAGACAAAAGGAAGATGGTTTTAACAGCCTTTATCCTAAAACAAAGAACACATTTTCCACAAGCCAACTCTATTTAATTAACACATTAGGATTATTCAGTCCAGGTCTAACTCAGCCATCGATTCACTTGGAGCAAAGAGCCCGGGGTCGATTTGAAAATGCTGATCAGCTGTGTGTTCGAGTTAAGATGTTCAGTGGAAATAAGTCAGGGGGGGACTGAGAAGGAAGCAGAGAAACGGAGACAGTGAGAGACAGGGAAGCAGCGTGTGCATGTGAGTGTGTGAGGAGAGTGAAGCAACTGAGAAAGAGACAGAGACAAGGAGACAGCTCCCAGCAGAACTCTAAAACAACAGCGTGTCTTGCTGACGGATGATACGCAGAGGCCGGCTGGCCAGCCATGCGAGCAACCCATTCCCTCCTGAACAACCCGTCACAGAACAGGATCCACATCAGCAGTGCACAAGAGGAGAGGAGAGGAAAGAGAGATGAGAAAGGGAAAAGGAGGGGAGGGGAAGGTCAGAAAAGGAGAGAAAAGGGTACGAGAGGAATAGGTGAGAAGGGAGGAAATGTAAGGGGAAGACGTAGATCAGGTAGGGGGAGAAAGGCGAGAGAGATGGAGGCAAAATGAATCAGAGAGAAGGCCAGGGAGATTTGAAATGGGCAGTTAAGCTGACTTTCTCAATTATTCATTTGGAAATCAATACAACCCTTGTGCAGCAGCGAGGGATGTTAGAGAAAGAACGTCAGAGGAGATGATAGAATTGCATTTTTAATTTGTGATCAGTTATTTGGTTTTGAATCCTTGAAACAGCCTTCACTATACTTTCTGTTGGCTTTATTTAAAGAAAAAAACTGAGAAAAAGGCGTGAGTGTCGTGGCCCGAGGGGTCAGACTGTCCTCAGTGCTGTTTTATTGCAGAGGCAGAGTTGGGGTGACAGTTGACAATGTGGAATGTGTTCTTTAATGACCTGCCTGGATTAAGGAGAAAGAACAATAAAAATATGTCATGGATTTACCTTCTAGAGTGCATTCTTCTTCTCATTTTTAATGTATAGCTGTTGAGTTGTAAGGCTAGGAAAGCTGCTGAAAAATGACACATGAAGCGGGGCTAATAGCCTTTTGTTTGTGATCAGATCAACCCATTAAACCCCCTGACTCATCAGGTCCTCGCAGCTTCCTCTACAAACTTTTCCTTTGTGTGCTGTGGCCAGAGGGATCGAGGAATAGATCTCTTAAATGTCATGAAGACTGATGGCGGGTGTGTTAAAGTGTGGTGACATTACTGCCTCTACTCTCCCTCTTCCTAAGTCAGGCTTGTCTGCCTTCCGCACTGACATTTCGCCGGCCGTGTTTACGCGGGACTCGCCGGCCAAAATGCCACTCCAAGATTTATGGCTGTGAACACTGGCTGGTGGAGCGGAGAGAAGGTGTGTGCAACCAGGTAGAGAAAGGCTGAGAACAAATGAATCTGAGCATTCATTGGTTCTCCATCTTCTCGCTTTCCTTTTTTTTAACTTTCATCTCCTCCTTCCCTTGATAACCGCTGTCATCTCCTCTGTACTGTGAAATTCTCCTACCTCCAGTCTAGCTTCTTCTGTTTTTTTTTTGTCCAAAACAACCTATCCTCTCCTCTTCTTCTCTTTTATGTAGAGTACACATTTGAATATTTTGTCATAATGAGAGAACATTAATACGGCTTAATAAGGCTTAAAATATTCTACAGTAAGCTACCCTATAAAAAGACCAGTGAAACCTCCTGCTTAAGATGTTAATCTCAAACAACAAGTCACAATTGTGTAGTTTTGTTTTTCTAAAGGCTCAGTTATTTCTTTATAGCTGGCCACTGTAATTTTTAGCAAATGTTACATAAACTGGAATAAACAGTACATTTGTTGGGGACTATTTTCAGGGCTGGATAAATCCCCATCTTGTGCTGTAAGTATTTACAGGACTGCGTATATGGGATTGACTCGAAAGACACTGTAGTGCCCGTGTTCATCATAATGACTGGACATGCAGTGTAGGAGTGTGACTCGTTGAGGTGTATTTGATACTTTTGAGACATTAATGGAGCTTTCTTGGCTTACAGGGAATACAATATATCAAAAAAAATAAAATATAGATATATATCACCAGACTTAAGACCTGGTCACAACAGAAAGTGACACATCAAAATTGACAGTATATTTGACGTATGCATGTATTTTTGAATATTTAGTTTAAACAGCTTGGTGATGTAAGGATTTACTCATTGGGCTAGTTAGTTAGTAGCTTATGGTGAGCAGTAGTTTAGCCTTTAGGCTAGCGCTAGTCAGTAACAAAAGGTTACCAGGCTTCTTTCTACTTTCTGTCCTGGCATTTTGTTCTGAGCTGTTAGCAAATAGTTAGCTTGGTTGATGACAGGACAAAACATTCATATGGGGGCAGCACGGTGGTGTGGTGGTTAGCACTGTTGCCTCACAGCAAGAGTTGCTGATTTGATTCCGGGTTGGGGACCCTCTGTGTGGAGTTTGCATGTTCTCCCCATGTTTGCGTGGACAATAGTGAAGGCCCATTGACTCACCACTTTACGCCCCTGGCCCCATTTGTTGTCACGGCTGGTGTGATCCCATCGCAAGATGATCAGGGCTTTCTTTTTCTTTTTTCTATTCTCTTATAAATGAGCAACATTTTCCTTGTCATCATATTTTCAGACATTTTAAGTGATGAAAATTGTGATAACCTTCTGCTGATCTGCCTTGTTTAATTCCCTGGAGAGAAACAAGAAAACAAGTGACAGGAAAATCTCAAGCCTATTGCAATGTAACTTCACGTCTGCTCTTTGCACCATTTTCCCTCTAATTAAAAGACTCCTGTAACATTCCTGGTTGGCAAATTGAGATTCAATAAAAATAATAGTCTTTTGGGGAAAAAGGTTTCTAATGGGCAGGAATGGAAGAACACTTATGAGCTCAACTTTTTTCATGGTTCAATGTCATGGACGTGTACCACATAACTCATGCATGGCGATTTCCTGTGAGACATGCAGTCACATCTCAAGGGCATTGTTTTTCCTTCCTTTATGGGTTGAATGAAAAACGTCCTTTCTCCCCCGTTACGCCCCAGTACACTGAGTGTGACCCACATAAAACAGTCAAAAGGCCCCAACCTATGTGCTTACTGTTTGTACACACATCATATGTCACACCGCACTGAGTGTCATCATCGCATGGTGGGGACATCAACTTCCTCTGTGGGAGCAGCTCTGCTGTATAATGTGTGGGATGCATCATCCCTCAGCCGCAGCACCAACCTCCAACCACCACAATCTCTCAGTGTGAAGAAGTGATCTGTCATGCTGGCAAGGTGGCACAGTGAGTCCCACTAAAACATGCACTCTGAGTTGTTTCTTTATGTAATGAACTACATCTCACCGACGCCATTTGCGACAGTTTGCTCTGATTATATTGATCATTTGGCACACGTGACATCACACCACAAGCCTTTTTATCCAAGACTTGTCGTTTAGGAACTAGGTATAAGCCAGGTGTTACTTGGATGAAAAAGCATTTTTGACATTATTAAATGAGATTTGGAAAGACTTTATCAGCACAGTGGGTCACATAAACGTCTTACACACGATCCTATAATATCTAGAAACCTGGAAACAATTACAGAAACTGGAAACACGTGGACATCATTGTTTGAATACTGTGAACAGATAGTCACCTATTATCCTTCCCCACAGCTGCAACAACGCTGTGCGCCACTGCTGCCTGAATGCATACGCTAATCACATGCTAAATGAGAGTAACCAGTATTGGCTACAATTGATTCTCTATAGATATACATGTTGTATGTTACAGAGCTCAACATCGAGATGCAGGAGGTGAAAATCCCATTTGTATTCTGAATCAGGATTTTGATAACATTTTGATAATTTTGTAACAATTCAAGGTAGACTTTAAGACTTTGGTTTGTTTCCCACACCACTGAGAAGGCGTCATTAGAAATAAACTGATTGGGAAAGTGCAGGCTCTTTCAAAACATACATGGCAGGTGACTGGAAGAACTGTTGTTCATTCAAACTTTTACCAACATCAAACAGGAGAAGAGAGAAAATAATCTTTTACATCTTTTTTGAGAAAAGCCTTCAGTGACGTTCTTTTCTTTCAATGAAGAAAAACTCTGATGCTATTACAGCATCTAAGCTAACCTTTTAGATCTCTTGTGTCGTTGTCAGAAGTATGACATAAACACAATCCTAAGCATAACAGCAACGTCGCTGGTTGCTGGAGCTCGCTGTTACCATGGAAATGTTGACCGCACCCACGGACGGCTGGTGATCTGCTACCACTGAACTCTACGGTCGTTTAAGGGAATAAAAGATCAGGCACACTTTGATCCCCACATCTGTCATGCACCTCATGTAGAAACAGTACAGTCAATAAAAGCAAAAGAGGTCCTAAAGGAAGCATGCTGATCAATATGTGACAGGAAGCAGGAAATTCGCAAAATCCAGGCTGGTGCAGAAAAAATCCAATAAGGGTTTTCCCTCCTCTTGCATGAGATGTTGACATTGCGTGACATCTCATGTAAACAGGAAAACAAGCCCAGTGAAGCATGTATGTGTAAGCAAAGTTGTGGGTAAATTAATTAACATCAGGACTAGCCGGGGTCTATAACATTCATTCATCTGTCCCTGTCGGGGTCGAGGGGTGCTGGAGCCAATCCCAGCTGAAATGGGGCGTGAGGCGATGAACACCCTGGACAGGACGGCAGTCTATGGCAGGGCAAAGGGAGACGAACAGAGACAGACAACCATTCACGGGCAATTTAGAGTCATCAATTAACCTAACACGGGCATGTCTTTGGACTGTGGGAGGAAACCGGAGAAAACCCACACAGACACAGGGAGAACTGTGAGGCAACAGTGCTAACCACCACACCACCATGTCGCCCGGGTCTATAACAATAGGAACATAATTTTAAGCACCATTATCATAGCCAAGAAAATAAGCAGAAAGGAGGGACAGAGGGAATGCGAGCTAGGCTCCAGGCTAGACTAAAATGGCCCTGCTAAACCTACTGTATACCCAACATTTTTCTCAAGTCAACTCAAGCCAAGTCAAGTCAGCTTTATAATCAATTTCTGCACTATGGGCCGGACATACAGAGGAATTAAAAATATGGCCGCATGACGGCCTCATGTATGAAGCTGTTTGCCAGTCTGGTGGAACAGGTTCGGAGGCTCCGGAACCTTCTCCCAGATGGCAGGAGGCTGAGGAAGCTGTGCGAGGGGTGGCTGGGGTCACAAACAATGCTGGTTACATACAGTTTCCAAAGGTAAGAATAACCTTTAATAACCTCTGTTCTATTTGTCCTTTAGTACGGAAAAATACCTAAATTATCCACTTCACAGTAGTTACCATATCTTCCTCTCACTTTTCTCATAAGCTCCATTACCAGGTCATCTCTTGGCCTTGCTCCAACACAGCACAGCCCACTGCAGAAGCCTTGTAAGTAAGACAGAACAGCATCATATCTTCTTCCATCCCTGTGAGGTTTCTTCTCCCTCTTGTCTCCTCTCCCCTCCCTCCCTCCCTCCCTGCCTGCCAGCCTCAACCAGCCTTTCAGCTGCCGGCTCTCCAGGCTCACAGGCCCAGCCGGTCATGATGAATGTGGAACAGGGCCCAGCCCAAGCTCCTGTCATTACCCTGTGACAATTTATTACCCTTTATCTGTAGGCACAATTAACCCAGGCCCAGGAAATAGGGACTTATCAGTCCTTCATTAACAGGACCTGCCCATGTCCCCATCCCTCTCTGTCACCTGACACACTCACACGCACACACCTCAGTCTGCGTGGGGGCAGTCAGTTTCTCTTTTTGTATATGGCTCGCTGTTCTTACCATCTCCATTACACCCATAGACTCTCTCTCTTTTTCTGTCTCGCTCTGTCACACACACACACACACACACACACACACACACACACACACACACACACACACACACACACACACACACACACACACTTTCCTTATCTCCGTCCTTTTCACATGTGCTTTTGTTCTGTCACACACACACACACACTGACTTTCTTAGAGATTGTATTTCTAAACTAATAGGATGAGCACCCAGAGTGACATTATAGTGCTTGTGTTCCAATCTGTGTTTTTATGATCCATTACATTTTCACACAATTGGCCTGAAATATAAAAAAGTCCTCACTGTGGGCAGTTTTTGTTTGAACAGCTCTCTACTGAAGAAATTGTTCCTGTGAAATCGGTTGGTGGTGAGTTCTGGGGATTATCCAGAGTAATGGAGACATTGTTGCTGAGGACAGATGTTGCTGTGTTTTCCACTGCTGTGAGCATGACAAATTAAATTCATCTCAATTGTATTGGACATCTCAAAGCCTGGGGAAATTAAATCCACCATATTTGAATGGCTAGGTACCACTAGAGTTCAGGAGTATGTATATATATATATATATATATTATATACACATATATACACTCACCGGCCACTTTATTAGGTGCACTTGGTGCTTTATAAAGTGTCAGTGTGGTCTTCTGCTGCTGTTACCTATCTGCTAGAAAGCAGGTGGTGTTGTATGTTCAGAGATGCTCTCCTGCATTCCTCTGTTGTAACCAGTGGATATTTGAGTTACTGTTGCCTTTCTATCAGCTCCAACCAGTCTGGCCATTCTCCTCAGACCTCTGGCATCAACAGGGATTTTGCCGCCCACTGGATATTTTCTCTTTTTCGGACCATTCCCTGTAAACCCTAGAGATGGTTGTGCATGACCAGCCTGTCTGGCACCAACAACCATGCCACGTTCAAAGTCACTTAAATCACCTTTCTTCCCAATTCTGTTGCTCGGTTTGAACTGCAGCAGATCGTATTGACCATGTCAACCATATTGACCATGTCACCTAAATGCATTGAGTTGCTGCCATGTGATTGGCTGATTAGAAATTTGCGTTAACAAGCAGTTGGACAGGTGCACCTAATAATGTGGCCGGTGAGTGTATATATATATATATATATATATATATATATATATATATATATATATATATAAAGTTAGGGCGAACTGAAACTCTGATATAGATGGACCTTTATCTTGATATTGATCAAGTAATTCTTGATTTTACATCGCAAAGTCAATCTAATTATAACCTTTTAAGCCCCTGAACGTTTGATTTCAATTCCTAAAGCTAAAATCAATATATTTTTTTATGATGACAATGTGAAAGAGGTCGCTTGTAGTGACAGAGAATGTCACCTGCTATCCCCGAGAGGCAAATTAACAGAAAAAGTTAAAAAACTAAAAAAATGATGGAAGGTTTATATATTTAATATTGACTAAATAAGCAACAAACAGAGTTAAAGTTTGCATTTACAGCAGCCTGCCAACATGAACAAACAACTACTACAACTACAACTGTAATGAATGGATGTAATACCAGAACTGGCTACATTTTCCTCATAAACCACCATCTTAAAAGAGACAGCTGTAAAACATCTGACAGTGCATCTTGAACGACACAGTTAAGTTTAAGTTATGGAGGGTTTACATTTGCGAAACCTTCCCAAAGCATAGAAAATCTATCATTACTTGCGTGACGTCAACCCCTCGTAATGAGTGAACTTGGACACATAGGAATAGTGTGCATGTGGAGCACAGCGCTGAAGTAAGAAAGAAAAGTTTCTTGGCTTATGCACTGGGCAAGCAATTTTCATCTAAATAAATGGGCGCCATCTTGGAGAATCGCTTTTTTCCAACTGTGGCAGAAACATTTATGTTCATGTAGAGTTCCGCTGCTCATAGTAAGAAGCTGAATAATAAAACATTAAATTTAAAGCTATGGTCTACATTCTGAAAATCATTTGAGCCTCTGAGACAGATTTGAAAAAAGCATGGACGGATGGCTCCCATTGGTCAATTTCTATGCAGGCCTCCGGCTGATAGACTGAATGGATTTTTTTGTTCTTTTTGCTATTCATATTGTGTAGCTCGGACTACAGGACCATGATATAAACAATGTTAATAATCTCATCTCATCTCATCTTCATCCGCTTATCCGGGGTTGGGTCGCGGGGGCAGCAGCTTTAGCAGGGGACCCCAAACTTCCCTTTCCCGGGCCACATTAACCAGCTGTAACTGGGGGATCCCGAGGCGTTCCCAGGCCAGTGTGGAGATATAATCTCTCCACCTAGTCCTGGGTCTTCCCCGAGGCCTCCTCCCAGCTGGACATGCCTGGAACACCTCCCTAGGGAGGCGCCCAGGGGGCATCCTTACTAGATGCCCGAACCACCTCAACTGGCTCCTTTCAGCGCTAAGGAGCAGCGGCTCTACTCCTACCATTATTCCAAATCGTAGACAATGGCTTTAAAGCAACATCCCAGTACTAGAATAACCAGAATCCCTCATGATATAAAGTCTCAGCCCACAGTATGGCTAATATATCCGCATATTGCTCTCGGCTTCACAGGTACCATTGTATGAATGATAGGACTAATCTGTCACATTATCCATGCCTGTCAAGGGAATATCCTCCTAGTGTGCATCCAGGTATCAGACAATAGCCTACTATGTACACCAGAGACCAGAAGGCCAGGCTTATTCAAAGCTAATCAGTGCCAGCCTATGAGCAATTGCATTAGCACCCACAACTGGTGACCGCTGACATTTTAGGCTGTGCTGCTCCACCGCAAAATGGAGGATTGAGCATTTGAGCCGCGGTTAATAAGGTCTGAGGTGAGCCAGCTCTTCTGCAGTCAGTACCCTGTCCCTGCAGCCACATATACTTCTGCTTGTAAATATTATTTAAGATTATGAGGTTGACTAATGAATGCAGGTCCTGTCCAGTTTGGCAGGAACGGGAGGATGATGCCAGCCGGGCTTAACAATACGGACATTTAGGAGAGCTGTTATGTATTTGTGTGTGTGGGTGTGAGTTTGGGAGGTGTTCTTCATTTTCAGCCTTACAGGCTTATAAAGTGAACAAAACTCAGTTCATATGTTACATAAACCAAATATGATGGTTGATTTATTAAAATCCACTGGCCATTGCTCTGATTTTTTATTCTTTTGACAGCAGCCAAATGTTTCTCCTTATTTGAAATATCTCCTTCCTATAGATAGCGTCAGCCATGAATGTGTGTGTGCGCCTGTATATTTCAACATACTGTATATTAGAGTCATATACAGGGTCTAAATCCGTTTTGACAATGATAACGCTCCCTGTTTAAGCTAGTGGGGGAGCTGATTAAAAAGCCACAGTCGGAGATGACTCTTGAGACGCAGAGTCGCTGGAAGCAAAGAAGAATCAGAAAAGCAAAGACTTCTGCTGCTAACTGATAACAACATAAACAAATAGTCCCAGTTATACAACCCTCTTGCCTTTCTTTCTACATCATATATTCCACAAAATAAATGAATTACAGTACATATACCGTACATGTATGTATCAAAACACTGAGAAGAGTCTGCGCGTGTGTCCACCTGTAGCCTCAAATTGACCCAATTTGCTGTCTAGAAGGAATCTATTTAATAAAAATGGTATTACAGCGTTTACCTCCTCTTGTCATCTTCTCTCTGCAGGCTGCAGACAGAGACAGACAGAATCTAAGATAGCAGGCAGACAGTCATTTTGGATAAATGGAGGGATTCAGCAAGGAGCAGTCAACCCCAAAAGATCGCGGAGTCACAACATGTTATTCTAACAGAGATGTTTCCTCAGAGAGTTTGCGAGATGTAAGTTCAGAAAAAAAATGTCATCATGCAATGAACAGGATCAAAACATGAAACTCCTCAGTGAAAACAGCCTCCGTAGAACACTCCCATTCCCATCTACTTAGTTTCCTTGTGGGAGTCATCCCAAAGGATCAATAAAGAGAAGTCTAAGTGAGCAGTCGAAGTCTAAGGGGTACTGTATAGGAATCTGGTGTCTTGACAAACACAAAAAGAGGATCTTAGCTCTCATAACACCTTCTCCAAAAGCGGCATGCCACTAAAATTGCAGCAGCTAGTGTCTGACTTGCCAGGAGAAGAAAAAGGTAGCTGGCATCAAGGCGTGCTGAAGGCAACATGCCCAAACAAATGTCCACTGGCAGCCGGCGCTTTCTTTACAACTTACACACTGCATCTTTAAGCAAAGATTAGCTTAAGGATTACAGGGCTGGATGCTTTGAGCTCCTTGAGAGTACTCGATCTCTTTCCTCAGAGAGTTTCCACCCCACCCCCCACACCCCCCCCCCAACCCCCACCCCTTTTCACTCATTCTTTATAGTCATTAAACAGAAAGGAGATGTGTGATAGAGTAGGGTTGGAGAGACAGAGTGATAGGGTAAAAGAGAGAGAATTAGATTTTCTGACACCCCGCTAATTGAGCGATCTCCTTTGTGCCCGGCCCAGCCTGCCAAGTTTTAATTAGCAACTAATCAAATCAATATGGAGGCTGCCAAGCGAAGAGGAAGACACATAGATCGTGGGATGGCTGTCTGGATCACAGCTGCCTCTGACCTTTGCACCGGGAGGTAGCCTTTCAAGGCTGTAAATGATGAGGGCCAATGGCATTCATGGATGGTAGATCTCTTTGTAATCTGCCATTAGTCAGCTGCTTCGACAAAATTTACATGCAATCATTTCTCTTTTCAAATGATCTCTCTCTCTCTCTCTCTCTCTCTCTGTATATATATATATATATATATATATTTATCCTATAAAGTGCATATAAAGTATATATATATATATATATATATATATATATATATATATATATATTTCTTCTGTATATTTTTTTTCAGACATATAGTGTTATAATATCGGATGATCTTGCTAAACATGACCACAGTTTTAAATGAGGTAAAAATGTGCATAGGTAACCAGTCTAACCCCCCATAAGCAGATCTGCTCAGGATACAGACTGCTGTTAACGCCTTCTTTCAGACAGTTTGTTCTAATTTCTTGACATCTGACATCAAGCCTTCTCAGATTTTTAAATG
Source organism: Echiichthys vipera (assembly GCF_963691815.1). Classification (NCBI taxonomy): domain Eukaryota; kingdom Metazoa; phylum Chordata; class Actinopteri; order Perciformes; family Trachinidae; genus Echiichthys; species Echiichthys vipera. The sequence continues at coordinate 25,858,360 of NC_139827.1, forward strand.
AGGACATTTGCTCCAGGAAATGCACGCCGGGCCCGCCCACAACTACGCACAGTTAGTACTGTGTGCTGCTGTTTACTACATGTAGCTACATGCTAACTGCAGACAAAGCTGTAATAGTGCTTGATTGTGTTGTTCATTTCTTCCTTATTTGGTATCACACTGCTGGAACATGTCCTTTTGTGTAGTGTTTGGTTTATAAAGTGTAATTTGTGATTACTGACGGTAGAAAATCCCACTATACACTCACTCAGTTGCCTCAGTCCTCTGTAGTAGTTTGGAGACAGTGTGCTGACCAATCAGACCAGACTCGGCTTTTCGGGAGGGGGGCTTAAAAGACAGCAGAAGGCCTGTTCTCCCCTCTGTTTTCACAGCAAATGTCCACTGCCTGGACAATCGACTACTTTTTTAGACAATTTTGTCCCTCGCTAAGGTAGGTTGTCGGGCAGCAACTCTCCAAGTGGTCCCATTTAGACACAACGCTGCACTTTAACCGGGGCTGCTGTGACTCAGAGATAGAGTGGGTCGTCCTCGTTTTCGAAAGATCGGTGGTTGGATCTCTGGCTCGCATGTTTAAGTGTCCTTGAGCAAGAAATGAAACCCCGAATTGCTCCCCCTGCTGCACATGGGTGTGTGAATGTGGTGTGAATGGTTAGAATAGATTAGATGGTTTGTAACTGCTGTCTGTGTGAATGTGACAAGTTGTGTAAAGGCGCCTTAAGTAGTCAAAAGACTAGAAAGGCGCTATTTATATTAAGAACTTTGGTCATTTTGACATGAATTGATAACATGTGCCTACAAATACACACACCCTCCAACCACTATCAGACAGACGTACCCTTCAACAAACCCTTGAAAAGTGTTAATTACAGATGAAATATGATGTGCTGTGTTGTACCATCTTCAGAGACATCCACGAAAGCTGGAGATGAGAGGCAGAGCCACTTCTGCTCTCTCATCTGCCTCGGGAAGCTGTCAACACATCCTGACCTCCCCTGGAGGCGTCCAGCTGGGTCTGACGTCTTCTAGAGCCCGGGGGCCCCCTGGCTCCTACAGCTGCTACCTCTCTCTCTCTCTGTGTCAAACACAATACATAAACACTCATACGCACTTCCATGAAATCACATCAAAGTACAAATATTCACATGTACCCCCGAGCAGTAATATCCCTCCGATTGCTAACGTGCACATACATGCGCACATCTTGTCACACAGGCCCTCAGACCATTAGCGTTCTTCACTCTCATCAAACACAAAGTCAAAGTATTCATCAGCTTTACTGACCCACGACATTTATGTGTTTCTTTTGCCCGCAAAGCGAGGATGATGTCATTGGAAAGTGATGTCAGTTGAGTGTAGAGAGGGCATTGACAGCAGCGCAAAGGGCCAAATTACACAAGAATCCTAACTGAAAAAACCTTACCACAAATAGACTCAGCAGCAGTACTATTTCAGGCTAAGTGGTTAGAGAAAGAGTCAGTTAACGTGAGGTTCAGTTCCTGTGTATCAATCAACTGCCAGTCCTCTAACAAGACAACAACACAAGCTCACTGTGAGTTATTCTGAATAAAAGCATCGACTAATTTCACAATAACTGTGACTGAATACAGCATGTGCCAAAACAGCAAGTGCCCCCACAGATTGTTATAAAGCAAAGATAAGACAATGTGGTTATTTTAAAGGAAGGATGCCAAGCTGAAAAAAATTAGAGGTTTGCTATCATTGCCTTTCAAGATAAGATTGTAAGTACTTCATCCTATAATGGCCCCCAAATCCCCAGATTGCTTGGAGGGATGTTGAAACTTGAATCCTTTCAGAAGGCTGTGTTTCATTTCGATAGGTATTTTCAAAAATCTTTGTAAACAAAATGCTTATGTTTCGGGGGCATAATAGAAAAAAAAGTTGTTTTTTTTAAATACTGAGGATACACAACCTTAAAGAGGATGATTCACCACCTGCGAATAATAAGCTGACTCGGATATTGGCAGATGGGAGCCTGCAGCAGTAACTGCACAGAAAAGGTCTATCAAGTATGATGCAAGAAGAAGCTGAGGACTTGCAGGAAATGCAGCTTTCTGACACTTTGTTTAGATTTTATAATAATCTTCTGGTATAGTTGGATGAGGAATGCAGAAATTCAATGCAATGCTATTTGCTATGGTACTATGAGTACGATTTGATTTATCATTTGTTTCATGCATGAAACGACCTGGGTTAACATGTGCCTGACAAATACCTCTCGTGGCTGTGTGACTTACTACCATTGTGTGTGAGGAGCTGAAGTGGGATTCTAATGCTGGAAAAGCTTCTAGGGAGGAGGTAAGGGTGGATGGTTGGGAGCACAAACTGTATAAGGCTGACTGAGACCATTTTACTTTGGTTTATAACCAAATACTGACACAGATCCTGACATTCCAACAGGCCTCAGCTGTACTTTGGGTTTAGTGCTAATTTATATTACTTTGTGCTCATTTATATTACTTTATCCAAGGCGGAGTTGGCACTTCATTGTTCAAATGAAGTACTCTGTTGGCATCGGTGTCACCTTAAGGGTAGGTTACTGGTTTTGGTACTGGAATTGTAATTTTTCTAGAACGATAAAGAGTATTTTCAATTTTAATGCACTGTACTAGATATTCAGCACATTATTAAAGCAGCAAATAACTACTTTCTATGTAAAGATATAGCAGAGTAATGACCCTGTGTGTGTGTGTGTGTGTGTGTGTGTGTGTGTGTGTGTGTGTGTGTGTGTGTGTGTGTGTGTGTGTGTGTGTGTGTGTGTGTGTGTGTGTGTGTGTGTGTGTGTGTGTGTGTGTGTGTGTGTTGCAATCCGAGTATCTCTGTTGTTTGTTGTGATAGACAGTCGAGCCTGCATGTGAGTGCATGTGGCTGTAAAAAAAAAGTTGGTATTTCACATACTGGGGTGAGAGCCATGTGGAGGCAATCCCAACCCACTTTTCCCCCCAGTATTTTTACTTTACCTTTAACCGAACTCCATTCGAACTCATTGGGAACAATTGCAACACAATATCAAACACTGGAGATGTCCTTCAAATAAACAATTAGAGTGTTCGAGAGCTACAGTGGAGTACAAACTAGCAAATGCTAGTATGCTAACATATTTAGGTGAACATATGTTATACCTTAAAATGCTCAAGATGAAGCTTGTATAATGTATATATTATAATCTTAACAGTTAAGGTTTAAATTGTAAGCACGTTGGCATGCTAACATTAGCATTTTGCTCAAAGCACAACTGTGTCGGACAGCCTCTAGAGTCTTAACCTAAACCACAGTCATCCCCCAACTCTAATGCCAGATCAGAAACCAGTGAAATGAGTCACCTTTGTGGGGGTTTTGGAAAGCACTTTCAAACAATGTCTTGCTGTGAGGGAAGTCAGATTAGAACATTTCCATTTAACTTGTTTAGTTTGGAGTACTTGTTGGGTCCAGTAAAATGTCAGGGGATGTGATATGATAAGTGCCTTAAGTAACATTACATACTCGCTCATTTATTATTTAGGGCTAAACAGTAATCACTTCTTACGCTGTGATTTACAGCGGGGCATACTGTATCATCCACATAAGAGGCCAAACTACACTGTAGCGCTCAAGGTGATCTACAGCGGACAAATGAGAGGCCTAATTAATAACGGCAGCCTCTCACCAGCACCTCTTGGCCTCAATGTTATTATATGTACATTAGCAGCTTGTGTTTACTGCCTGGTAATTAACCATTGCTCGACATGCGGCGAGGGGAGCAGGACGGCTACTGTGCCGTTTACCTGGACGACATCTTCTCCACAGCAGCAGTGGTGGGATCCCAAGTGATCCACCGAAGATGGCACCCGGAGGAGTATGATGCCCTTGAGGACGGCCAGGGACTGTGGGGCAGAATGGATGGCTGCATTCACAGCCATAAATTCACTGCTTCCTAACTATCTCATTCATCATATGCACACCAGACTGCACCGTGAACACACACACACACACACACACACACACACACACACACACACACACACACACACATACACACACACTTCCCACCCAAGACTCCTACGTCCCTGGTTCTTCCTAGTAAATAAGGCATACAGACAGAGATAGGGCAGAGAGTGAAAAACATGAGATAAGTGTATCAGTGAAATGACCATATGACAATGCGCAGCCCTCTATTTCACCTTGGAATGTGTGCATTCATTCGTATTGGGGGAGACAACAATCCTTCTCTCTCTCTCTCTCTCTCTCTCTCTCTCTCTCTCTCTCTCTCTCTCTCTCTCTCTCTCTCTCGCTCTCTACAAAAGATATATTTTCATATCTTCTTCTCAGCTGGTCACTATTTATTTCAGAATTTCCTCAGGTCTTTGTAGATACGGCGCCTGTCGGAGCTGTGTTGGGATGTGGAATAAATCGCACGACTGGAAGTAGAAGTGCAACTTAAAATATGATCACATGCAACACCAGTGTGGTAACACAAACAAGATGTGTTTGTTCAGGTACAACAAGTAGCCCTGCCTGAGACTATGTGACCTTATAAACTGAAATCGCTTCAATATAGTGGTTCACACTGGTGCAGATGGGATTGTCTGCTTTCCATTGGGGTTTTGGATTCCATTATTCTCTCCCCGTAAATGCAGATTTATTGCGGCAGAATCAAAGTTGAAATAATTACTTGACTTTTAGAGCACGTTTAGGCAGACAAAAAATTCTGACTGAGCTGTATTGTTCCCTGAAACAACTCTTGTAAAGATCTGTCGAGTCAGATTTAATATCCAACAGACTTTGTTTCAGACCCTGTGTTTGAATCTTGCTATTAAAAGTATATTTAATGTTAAGATTTATAAGAAAATGTATTTTCGCACGTCCACTTTCACATTCTCTGATCGCCTTTGTTCTTCTCCCTCATTTCATTGTGACCCACTAAGTGATTTATGGTGGCAGGAGACATTGTGGAGCTGAGTAAAAAGAAATGTCTCTCTTTTGACTGAATCCTTATTTCATATTTTTACTGCTACTCCAATATTAATTCTGTTATCTCTAAATCAATCATAATTAGTATTTCTACTTGCCAACCAGCCTGGCCTGAATGCAGTATGAGGACCAGGACCCGGAGGAGGAATCTGAAGATGAGACATATTTCTACTGCCCTCAAGTGTTCAGAAGGGGAAGTTCAATGAAAGAGCAAATACTTTAATAGAGCTGCCGGTATTAGACCTTACTGACACCATCTATTATCCACAGTGCGGCTGGACAAGGGGGCTCTGTGAAAACTGATGACATTATAGCAAGCAGCTAATACGTTTCCAGACTGCAATAGTCTGTCTCTCAGTTTTCTGTGGTAATGGATGTGATGTTTGCACAAGGACCTCAGTGTCAACTGTAAAATGCTTTCTTCCTGCCAGGAATTTGCAGCGTTGAATTGCTTTGCTCGAGCTCCATCAACATCACACTGGGAAAGAACACTGAGAGACCAAATCATCTCACAGTACTCTCGTTTCTCAGCCCAGAGTCGCAAAGAGAAATTACTGGAGGCAATGGAGATTTTGTCTACAGGAATGGCAGAGGTTAGCAAGCAGAACAAAAATCGATGCTGACAGAGCAGCCCTATTTCAACACTGGAGAGACACAGAACTAAGTATCTCCCTTTTACTCCACACAAAATGTAAACTGGAATTCTTGCCATTGACATGAACTCTTTTTTTAACCACAATAATAGTAATAATAATATTAATAATAATCACAATAATAAACAAACACAAAAAATAAGCTATCAATTCACTCTGCAGTGAAAGTGTGACATGCATCAAGATCAGCTTGAGACAAAAATAATACACAATATGTTCATTTTACCAAAGTAATAAAAATATATATTTTTTACCTAATATGTTTTTCCTCCCCCTTATGACTTACAGCAGAGTTTTGTTCTTATTTGATCCAAGGCAGTTATTAAATTATACATTTGTGTGGTTATTAAAGACAGGGCAGAGTGAGAATAGACACCTTCTTGGAAACCATGACATAATAAGTATTAGACTTATTTTATTTGGGAATATATTGTCTACATCTAGAAGACTAAACAGTTTGTGGATGTGTTCTGTTACGACCCGGCTCATGGGGAAAAGGGAAGCAACATAGACCAGAATGTTTTTGGTAAAATAACAAGTTATTTATTTGCAGGATTCAAAAAAAGAACAGGGAAAGGGCATGTTGGATGCTGCTCAACTCAAAGAAATAAATATAACTTAAACAGGGTCTCTCCAAAATGAGAGATAACTACTAGCCACTTCCAAAAATAATGACTCAATGTCAACAAGAATCAGAAAACAAAAAATAAGCAGCACCCTCTCAAAGCTAGTGTCTCTAACAGCAAAATACTAGGTGTCAGGTTGGTATCTGTGAACCCCCACTAAAACCTTGCCCAATTTCCTTACCGCAATTTCAGAGATAACACAAAGGAAAATCGAAGAGCAACACACACACACACACACACACACACACACACACACACACACACACACACACACACACACACCAGGCCAGTTGGTCAAAGACAAAAGGGCCAACATCACAGCAAGGGCAACTATTTAAGCAGAGGGACGGTCTGGAAGGTGGTAGGTGGATCGCCAGACGCAGCACCAAATAAATCACCGGCAGAACCAGGAAGTAGGCAGATCTCGTGCCAGCCAATCCTCGGCAAGGGATCCCACATCCTGCTTAGCATAAATGCACAACACAGATACACAGATACTGGAGGAGGCCGTAACAGTTCAGGCCTCAAGGAGTGATCATCACATGCCATTGGACAATGTGTAAACACAAGTTTCAAATATTGCTTTGAACACATTTACAAATAGTCCTCAGCTACAGGACTCTTTATATAAGGAGTAAGGCATCTTTTTATCAATAGAATAAAAAAAAAAAACTAAATATTAAAACACACAACAACCTAAATTGTTTTACCCTGATCGAAAAAAACATGTGAGTAAGCCTTCTAATGCTAAACACAACAGCATAGCCTTTTGTGTAAATCATCTACGATTTTGTTTCAAAATAGAGTTTAGCTGTTAAGTTTCTGAAAATGTCGGCTGTGATTTGACCAGCTTTCAAGATATCAACTTTTTCATCAATCTCGGAACCCATCTGCTATCTGTCTGACGACAATTTAACGGCTAATATTTTTGGCTTTTTGGTGTAGCCAGCACATAACCGGGCCAAGACTCCCTAATCTGAGTGGCAGTCATTTCTTATGGTCCGATTAGAAAGTTGAGAGAGAGTTGGAGTTAAAGTGTAATTCCGACACATAATCATCCCGTGGTCTTTTTCGGCACTTACATTCATCAAATAAGCCATCGAGACAGTTTTTCTCGTGTTACAACTATTAACAGAGAAATCCAGGAGAGTCGCTAACAGCCGGACGTGGCTAACACTGATTAGCTCGGGGCAGCATGGGGAAAGCATTAAAATGGCTTTTTAACCACAAATACTACTCAAAATAACTACAAACCTCTGCATGATAGCAGTCCTTACACATAAAATGAAGCACAAACAATGTAGTTTATTAAAAGAGTCTTTCTGAAAGACTTACCAACTGGCCCCTGTACCAGCTCCTCTCATTGTAAAGTCCATTCAAGTGGATTACCAGAGTCAATGCAAAAGGAAGGAGCCCATAGGTTCTCTGTTTTATGTGTAGGGACTCTTACCATGCTACTGCAGAGGTTTGGTGTTATTTTGAGCAGTATTAGTGGTTAAAAAAAGCTGTTTTAACACCCTCACGGTAATACCCCAAGCTAATCAGTGTTAGCCACGTCCGGCTGTTAGTGACTCTGCTGGATTTCTCCGTTAATAGTTGTAGAGAAGAGACACTTAAAGATATCTGCCCATAAATGCAGATATATAATAACAAAAAGCTAAATCATCAGACAATTGCTGATGGATTCTGCGATTGCATGCCGGCCATGGACTGTTCTGACTACAAACGAAAACGAGACCGCTTCCTCCTCCCAATTCTTTTCCCGTTTCCGACAGAATCTACATTCCTTTACAGAGTCTGCTGGCTGTGGATTCTCCAGAATAATAGAGATCCTGTTTCTAGAAGGATGTGTTGCAGGACAGAAAAATGAATAAAGATGACATTTAAATGTTTTGAGAAACACAAACAAACCCAGTCAGCATTGATTTGAGGAATAGCATGAAGACTACTAGACGTCGAGGCTGACTAGGGTTTGTATTTAAATGACTAGGGTTTGTATTTAAATGTTCGCCCACCTTTATTTTAGTGAAGAAAATATTAAACACACAAGCATGTCTTCAACAGTATTTTCAGACTCACGTGTTGAACAAAGAAACAAGCAAGTTGCTCCCTTGCTCCTTCTGCCTCTGGCTCTTTCTATCAAAGCGGGCCAAACAGCAGATTTTCTGTTTCCATATTAATGTATTCTATTTGTTTTGAGAGCTTCACATGTCCTCTTCTCCTCCACAGCGGTGTGCTCTAAACCCTTGAGGGACATCTCAGGCATCCAGCTGACATATGGTGCCGACTGGGGAAACATGTTGGAGGCTGCCAGGCTGCAGACCCTGATCCCCAGATGTACGGTGGCATATTGTCTTTGACTCTGTCACTGTGGCAGAAACACTGTGAGGTTCGCAGGAATAAAGGAAGCTTTTCAGAATGGGTTTCTTATAACTTCACTCTTGTCTCCTCAAGCTATTTTAAGTCTGAAAGAGTCTAAGGACTTCAGTCTCTTACTGCTGCAGAGGTGCTCTCAGGCTACTAACTGTAAGGCTATGCTGGTTATCATGGCAAATGAAATGGGTTCAGTGTGCTCATACTGCATCCACACTTAATATAGGATACTGAATAATGGAATAACATTCAGTGACTACAGGTAAGATTACGTGAATGCTTTAATGACAACAAGCCGGTATCTCCAACAGGCTTTGGGGGGGCAGTGGTGGCTGGAGAGGTGCCAGTTCATCTCCTGGGCACAGCCGAGGTGCTGTCGAGCAAGGCACCGAACTCCCAACTGCTCGGGGCGCTGAGCCATTGCATGTGTGTATTTCGGAAAATTTAATTTCCCTTGGTAGCGCTAACTCAATGCTGTATTGCTCATTTAGAATTTCTTCCATGTCTCTTTGAAAACAAAAAGGTTTACTTTCCATATTCTAAAACAAATCAGTTTACACTGCAGCAGAAGGTGAAACCTCACTAATTTAAACAATAACTTATTTGTGAGCGAGCACACTAGCATTCCCATCCTTGATCATCTTTTCAACCTTTTCAGTTGTACTAGCTGTTGTCAACACAGGCTTTTCTCTGATGGGAAACTGGTACCTCCGTTGGTACAAAGTACTGCAGGAAATGGCAACTTGAGCTTTTTTTATTTTTTTAAATGTTAATTTAAAAAAACAAGTTACATGGTTGTTCTTTAGCCTAGTTGCCTAAATCTGAAACTGATGGTGCAGAGCTGTATTGTACCTCTTTATATAGGCTTGTTCTGCTCTGCCCAAAATGTTTGCTGCTGGTTACAATGTAAAATGTAAAGCTGGGGATATTTAAATTTGGTCTCAGGAGAATGGGAAATGGTGTTAAATCGTGCTAAAAACAGAAATGTTGGATTAACAATGTTAGATAACTATGCAAAATATGTACTATCATTATCTACAGTAGGAATATGGAAGTGAACCCGACAAAATACTATTGAGTAATGCTGTGTTGTGGGGCTGGATTTGATGTCATTTGTGTTATTAAATATGTCAATGTTTTTTTTTTCTGGCACTTTCTATCAAAGCGGGCCAAACTGCAGATTTTTTAAATTGTATTGTGCATTTTTTTTTTTATCACATTGGCTCTCTGTCTCTCTGTCTCTCTCTCTCTCTCTCTCTCTCTCTCTCTCTCCCTCTCTCTCTCTCTCTATATATATATATATACATATATATATATATATATATATATAGATAGATAGATAGATAGATAGATATATGAGAGAGAGAGTGTGTGTGTATATATATATATATATATATATATATATATATATATATATATATATATACATACACACACACACACAGACAATTTTGAACGAGCCAAGTTCTTCAGTTTCTTGTGACATTTCATTTTATATATGTATTTTAATATTGGACATACTTGACAAGCTGTAAGAAATTAAAACATACTGACTTTTATCCCCTTGAGAGATTATGTAAATGCCACTATCCAAAGCTTACCAAAAATGTCTCCCCAGGGTACCGTCTTTCCAGTCTGGCAGAATTTCCGGTAAAGTGCTCTTTTCTTTATTAGAAAGTTCAAAGTGAAGAACAATACAGCATGGACTGGAGAGATGGGGGTGTTAGAGGCTTTCTAGGTTGCTGATTTTTAACTCAGACAAAGCCTTCGACCAAATTGGTCGAGTCGAGTTGCTGTTTGGGAGAATGTGCCCGTTTCTTTCAGTCTGCATGCTAAAGTAGCTCTGTGATACTTTACAGCATCCCCCACTTTAAAAAAAAAAAAAAAAAAATCTATCAAACTGTTTACATGCTATATGATCAAATGGTTTATTTCTTGCTGCCGAGACAGCTGACCCCAGATGTATTAAAGCCAAAATGCTCACTGCTAACAGAGCATGAAAGCTGTACTTCTCTGGCTCCTCTGATCTGTCTGAGCTTGGTATACCCTATCTTCAAAACAGCAGCAGCATTAAGAGCTTGTGTTTTCTGTCTTTTACAAGGCAGCGCTTGAGTGCTGTGAACACATGAGGGAGGCAGGGATTGCGTTTGCTCTTCGCCCACAAGGAGCACTTGGACAGAGCTGTTGCATTAGCAGGCTGTTACATCTCCTCTTCAGGGTCAAATGTGAGGTCAGCAGCCAGACTCCAAAGAGGTTGGGGACGAGACTAAATACACAGAGGACCCCAGAAAAAGGTCACACTGGTGAGAGGATTGTCGGGGTAGAAAGCCAGGGCTTTTTTTTACAAGCTGTAGCAGAGATGTGGCAGCTCTTAATAACTGCCGGGGCCACAGCTGTAACATGGAGGTCCTTATAAGAGCTTTGTCTGGAGTTAGAGCCTCACAGTCAGGTATGTGGTGTTTATGGATATAGCCCTCTGAGGCGTGTTCCCCGGCCATGTCACAAAACTGAACCACTTGCAGTACACTTTCTGTAATGGTTTTATGATCTCAGTAGGCATCTTCATGCTTCTCACATATGCCTTTTTGCTCAACAGTTGCTGTCAGTGGGTTGACTGATTCTCTTTTCACAATGCTGAGATAACTGATGTGGTGCAGATATCTTTTTTTTTAACATACAACTGTCACTTCACCTCGCAATGTTTTTCTTTTTTCCCTCTTTATTTTCTGTTTATCTGTGCTATTACTGTCTTTGTGCTGATGTGACAAGCGACTTTCCCCTCTAGGGATCAGTAAATGTTAACTTATCCAAAGGCTGGTGAATCAAAATCAACTGGGCTGATTCTCGGAAGACATTTCACCTCCAGGAGGTTTCTTCATTAAGAATAAGAATATAATAAGAATTCCTTTATTCATCCCCCAACGGGGAAATTCAATTTTCACTGTATTTTTTTATTTTTTACACACACATGCACAGACAGGACCTATATACATGCAACCAATGGAGAGATGTTAGAGCGAGGGGGCTGCCAGTGACCGGCGCCCCGAGCAGTTTGGGGTTTAGTGCCTTGCTCAACAGAACCTCGGTAGTGCCCAGGAGATGAACAGGCACCTCTCCATCCACCAGTCCATACTCCATTCATGGTCCACACAGGGACTCGAACCAGCGACCCTCCCGTTCCCAGCCAAGTCACCTATGGACTGAGTTACTGCAGCCCCATTGTGGTGTAACCTGAATCTACCAGTTGATCTACCGGTTGATTCTGATTCAAACAATGACCTTTAGACAACTTTGACCCATATGAATGATTCTTCAGACAGTTTTTTAATTTGGTGCCTGATGATCATTTGTTTTATTTAGAGGTGTATGGTTACTGTGTGTTTTTGTCAGTGCCTTTTCTGTTTGGTCACCTGTTAAAATGTATCCCTTTAGTTATGTGACCATTGTTTGTGCCTTGAGAATCTGATTGATTGAAATGCCTCAGCAAAAGTTCATTTTTCACCACTTAACGTTCAGATGGCCCGTGCAACATTTTGTTTTCAGAGGCTGTAGTGCAGGGGTGGGGAACCCATGTTCCTGGAAGGCCACTGTCCTGCATGGTTTAAGTTTCTCCCTGCAGACCATGTCAGGAAGGAGGCTAAATAACGCTCCAAATGTAGGCTAAACTTTGGGAGGGAATAACAGTTTTTTGCTTGTTCCCACAACTCTCACCTTTACAGATATGCCCACTTGATAATTCCACACTTATAAGTGTTCCTATTCCATTTGTATCCATGTGTAATGTTAGTCCCCATAGTAGTCATTTCGTTGTAGGGAGATCTTTAAAAAAAAAAGAAAAAACTTTACCTCACTAAATAATTATCACAGCCTCCTGGAGCTTTACAAACAAACTACAGAGCTAGGCAATTCAGGCTTTCCTAGGTATAAGAAAATCACATCATGGATTTTTGTATGGTGTGTGTGTTATGTTCTCGGTATCTTAATGTGGTATTTGACAGTTTTTGGCAACTCAGGTGGTAAAAAAGTTACATTAGCACCAACTCTGTAACAAATGTAACAACCAAATATTGCCATTACAACTTATGATACACAAGAGAGCATGGGAATGAGAACCGTACTCCCATCATGCTCTAATCCCTCGTCTACTGAACTATCAGCATTGAATAGGTGCCTAACCAAAACAATGTTTATTGTAGATATGTCTAGAAGACATTGACAGTGCAGAGCTGCTATTGACAAAAGCTACAGTCTTTTTAAAAAGCTCTCTTTCCACAGACACCTTTTTGTATGAAATAAGTCAGACTTCCAGCTTTAACCTGGTTGTTTTTTATTTGCAGTTCTTTACATTTTAGAAAAAGAATCCAAGGATTTTGCCTCCTGTGTGTTTCCGTCTGGCCTCTTCGTGGTCCATGATGCCAGCTGAGGTGGTCAGCACAATGTATCTATGGGACAAAAAAACAAGCACGTTACCATACGTCAGTTGAATCCATCACACTGAAAGTGTTCAAGACCAAAGGTGTTTGATACGTGATTCAACGTCTTTTCACATGTCAACATTATATAGCTTTCAAAACCCAAATAGCCAACAGCAGCAATTCAAATTTTTTTTTTTGGGTTGTCTTAAAACCCAATGTCAGTCTTGTACAGAGGTGTAAAATAAATAGGCCAAAACACATCCGCATTACACCTGAGAGACTTCAAAAAGTACATTGCCTTCACAGCCAACCTTCTGATTAAACTACTCCATTAACAAAGAACGGGTCTGCAAAGTAATAACTGCGATAAAAACCCTGTTTATGACCTTCATTTTGTTTATGAACTGTATGAAGACCATTTTGAGACTAGAGGGAAAAAACAGAACATACAGTCTTGGTGTTCAGGTTAGAGCAGGCAGTAAAATCTTCAAGTATGATTGCATTTAGTACACCTCAAACTACAACCGTCATATACGGCGCCACAAGTAAATAATTAAATCAAATCAACTCCAGGCAGGTTGGTTATATGGTGTGCACATCAAATGGAAATGCTTTTTTAAAATATGACCAGACAAACAACTTAAAACCAATACACTGGTAACTCTGGAAGTTACGCAATAGTCATCATGAAATCAATCTCTATTATTGATTACTGACCATCTACAGATGACAAATTATTTGTATTTTAGCAGCTTTATACTGAAAGCAGCAGAAAGGCAGATGAGAGTTCACTTTTATCAAGTTAAATCATTATTGCAATATTCAACAATAGCTGTGTTCGAAATCTTTCCCTCATTCACTCACTCACTACTCCCTATATAGTGTTTATTAAATAGTGCATTATATAGGGAATGACCAAACGAGATTTGGGACACTACACTTGAATTATCTAACAAATCGATTGATATGTGTGACGGAAGCGGGTGCGTCCAGCATCATGTAGACAAGCGGCGCTGTAAACTCATTTTCAGTCTGTTTGATACAAACCTGAACTCAGGAGGACGGTAAAAAGTTGTATTTATGTTGCCCGTTTATTTCAATGTTAAATCACGAATAAATTGTCTAAATTTCAATGGTGTCAACATGTGGTTTTGTTAATGGTTGTGTGTTCTGATTGTGAGCTGTAATAGCCCACGGCTTATTAATTTCATGAGCAAGTAACAGCAATAAGCGCGTGAGGAACGGTTGTCCGTAACAGTTCATAACTGCAGCTAGCATTCTGGCTACCGTTAGCACCTCTTCTGCTTCTTCTCCAGTAAAACACGACCGCATTGCATTGTAGTACGCGGGAGTACAATGTAGTGTACATATGTACACTCAAATTAGCTGTGCATTGTGGGTATTTTATAGTGGACTATACAGTGAATATATATAATCATGGCGAATTAGAACACACCTACAGAACGGCGTACACTATATAGCGCACTACTTCTGTGATATCCAACACAGCACACATCACAACACATTTTCCTTACAGTGAAGTCCTAGAAGTATGCAGGAATCTAAGCCATCTTATATCCTGTATTCATTAATATGAGCTTCAGTCCAGCCCATGACCACACTCCCTGTTGTCTCTGCTACATCCTCAGATAAAACAAAAATGGCACTTAAATCTTGAGTAAAGACTTAGAGAACTTTAATAGTCCCATGACTGCATGAGCCCATCAATAAACCCATCTAAATATTGGACATTGATAAACGCAGAGAACTTTAGTTGCAGTTGCTAATACTGAAGTTGGAAATTAGCACCAGTCAATATGCAAGCGGCTGATTTTCTTAGCTCAGATAAAAACAATGTTAATCTATTGAGGAGCTGGTCGATTTTCATATCAGCAGGTGGGGAAAACAGTTAATTTCCAACCTGTCCATACAAACAAAATTACCCACTTTCAACAAGTACCATCTATTGACAATAGTTCTTGTAACTACACCCTACTCCAAAGATAATGACTTGACTGCAGCTCAGCAAGACCACCTTTTCTTTTTAAATAAACACTAAAAAGGCAGCAATTCAGTGTTTTCAATCCAACAATAACGGCTTCAAAGAAATTCCTCCCAATTATTTTTATTATTCCAAAGAAATATCGGGATTCTAGGAAGAAAATCATGTATAGATCTACAACAAAATGAAAAAAAAACCCAAATAAGATCATTTTACGAAGCAACCACAACAAGAAATAAGCAAGCACCACAGCAATTAAGTTGGAGCATGAAACCAAGCCACTGCAGAACATGGGGCGCTTCTAATATTACTATTATTGAATTTTTAATTTAGTACAGGTAGCATTCACACTTGATCAAGCACACCAAGCAATGTAAACAAACATCACACAGTCAAATCAGTCAATCACCTCTTGGACAGAATATTGAGTGAAATACGCTAATGCTTCTGGTCTGAGAAATAATGTAACAACGCCAATTTAGCCGGTCTTGAATTTTCTGCTTTTGCTTTAGCATTTCATATTTTAGAAGAAGGTGAAAGATATGAGCAGCAGCTGACAAGACAGCTAGCAGTCAAGCAATTCATTCTTTGAATGAGACTGTACCAAAAGTGGGGTCTGATGAGATTATTATGCAAGGTAGAATCAAATTATAATCCATTAAACCACACACAAGTCTGTAAATTGTATGCAAGGTGGAACTAATTTAAATGGCCAAAAAAAATAAAATAAAATGTACATGCCCTGTTTTTTGGTTCACTTTCAATATTTGGGTCTGTTCACATTCTCACCAAACTATTGAACTTGGAACAGAGCCGAAACATATTTTCCTAGTCTGGTCTGCACCAGAGTTCAAATGAGCTCTTACGGGAGCCCAAACCAACCAGGCTACCCAACGAAATGTTCAAGTATTAGGTTAAAACAGACCAAACAGCTCAGATGAAAAAGCACCCGAACTGATCAAGAGCAAGACTGCTGACCACTAGGACTTAAAAATCTCTCCTCTCCAGTAGTACATCACTGCCACCATTCGGTTTATAATGTTGATGTGTGCGACTCTCACCCAAACTGTCTTGAGGGCAGCAGGTTGTTCTGCCACTTCTCCAGATCCTTGAGTTGGAGATCAAAACGTGGGCTGATCACACCACACTGAAAAAAGAAACACTAGTTAGCACTCACATTCACACAAACAAACAAACTACAGGTCCAAAAATGCAATAGATTTAATTTTCTCAAATCAAGACTACTGCATTACTAAAAGTAGTTTCTTAAATGTTTTAAGTCTTGAGGCTCGTTTCTGTCATTTGGAACAGCAGACGTGAAGTAACTGCTGCAAACAGATACATTTCTGGTGTAACTCATATTTACCCTAATACCAACTAAATCAATTTAAACATTGTTAGCATTAATCTGAAATTGTCTCAAAAGCAGTTGTACAATGGTAACTGCAGAGCTGGGTCAACTAAGATACATTACCTTGTTCAGCCTGCCTGTGAGATTGACGACAATTTTTCCGGCTCTGTGGTCGTCAATGATCTCAAACTCACCAATGTAACCTGGGAGATACAAATGACAAAGAACGACAAAATTAAGTAAGGCTCTCACTTCAAACCATTATCTTTTTGACCTGATGAGCTTGGTGTCTCTGATTTGATCTGACTGAGACACTAAGCTCAACAGCCATTACCAAGCTTTTTCAATTAGATACTGACGTGTGGACCACAATTTGACCAAATATACTTACATCTTTTGTAACTTGTATCCCCTTCCCACTTTATGACAGTACATATATCAACTAGACTAATGCTCTGCCACATGGCCAAATAATTAGTATCAAAACACCACTCACACAATAAAAACTCACTCACCGTGCTTCATCATGACGGTTAGAAAGCGCACAATAACCTTGGAGCAAGGCCTGAGGAGGACCTGGCGTTTCCCACGCTTCTCTGCATTGTTGATGCATTTCAGAGCATCTGCGAGAACGTTCATGCGCACCATGATGCCTGCAGACACAAATGATAACCATTGAGTTTTTAAGAGTGATGTGTGAGCTACAACTATAAGAAACCAAGCTGCGTTTAATTTCACATCACAGTGAGGGAATGCTTTCACACTTTAGTCTATGCGTTACACACTAAAGAGGAGAGCTAACCTGAGTAATCACATAACCAATTTATATCACTCATTCATTTCAAGAGCTGATTTTAAGTTGTGCCGTGCTCTGACTGGGACACAAAAGCACCTCTTACCCACAAATTGGAAATGGAGGCAATAGGTGAAGCACACAAAGTTAGATCCAGCTAGCAAAGCCTGACTAGCCCTAATTGTACTCACGCCGTGTTAAATTCTCGCATAGAGGAATTCGTAACCACAAGTTACGTTAGGTAAAAGTTTGACACTGGCCGCTTTTTACTCGCAGCAGGTAACGCAGCATCTTCTTGAGCGACACCGAGTGAGTAAAACGCAGACACTCGACCCAAGCATGGTCTTCGTGAGCACACAGAACGACGTTAGCCTGGCCGACTACATTGAAAAAGCATCTCCCCACACTAGCAGGTACAAATGGTTAACGCAGTGTCGACCGTTGAAGTTTCAAAATGTGTTGCACACACATATCGACGCACAGGTCCTCAAGTTTTATGGGTTTTAGGCGAAGAGACAGTTCTGTGTTCGCAAAGCTAACAGTTATCCAGGCGCCTTGAACGCACCGTTTCCCAGGGCCAGACAGAGGGACTGCTCGATGAAATGTGTTGCCTAGTTACGTTTAACTCGCCTCACCAACCCAGGAGATAATCATCCCAAATCATTCATATGTAATTTGGCGTCAAGATGATCCCATAAATGGAACATTTAACATTCAGATGCTTTAGATACTTGAAAGATTGAAGGTGACGGTGTAAAAAAGCATCTTACCGGTTCTGCAATATGGCGGAAAGAGGAAGTGGAAAAATCGGCAATGCATTATGGGGAAGAAAATCAAAGACCTTTTCAAGTCGAGATGACCCACACCCCGCGTTTTTGTTTTTGGTTTGACTTTTTCTACCACTCAATGTCTTCGAAAAGTAACGCACTCATAGTAATAATAATCATCATAATCATAATACTAATAATAGGTTGATTTGATATAGGACCTTTGCCCCACATGATGAAAGTGTTAAAATAAGACCCAAAAAGTAAAGGGAGGAAGCAAAAAATCAATACCAATGGAAATACAATAAAATAAATTAAAAGGATTTAAAAACACAAAAGTACAAACATGAGACAAAGACCAGTTTAAACGAGTTGCACAACACCTCCACTGTGACAACATAGAAAGTATTTGCTCTTTCAGTTTTAATGCAGAATTTGTTCAGTAGGTTCATACGACTTGGTTACTTTGATTTAATCTAAAAAGTTTATATATATATGTATAAATGTGTGTGTGTGTGTGTGTGTATATATATATTGTTTTGGGCCTTTGTGGCAATGGTTATAACTGCTGGAGTAGAAAGAAAATCTCAGAAATTACAATGACAATGACATTTCTGTTCCTTGGGGAGTTTCTGGAGAAGTTTGTAGCAGCAGTTGAGAAAAGCTTTTAGGCTCTCAAACTCCTATAAATAATTGAGTTATTATTATTTCCTTCAGTAAGCGGATGTTTAGTTTAAATTCAGTAGTTGGCAGTAATGCAACATTTTGGATGTTAGCAGCCATCAAAATGACCAAAGAAGAAGATGCAAACGTGTCAGCTTTAACAACAGCGTCACCCTGTGGTGAGGATGAATGCATGCATCCAAATGCATGCATCCATTCTCATGTATGTGGCTTAGCTGTAACTGTTTGGTTAATTTGTTAGAGACAAAAAAAAATTTAAAATTAGCACCAACTATGCATAATGTATTTTACAAGCATATTCATTTTTTCTTACCAGAGCTATTAACTTATGGCAACAAAGGAAGTTGGTCGAGTTGGGTTTTAGAAGTTTATTTGTTGGCACATTTAAGAAAGCTCAACATCTACACTGCTTAATGTTGCTCTCTTGGCCAGGACTCCCTTGGAAAATGTATGTTAAATCTCAATGGGAATATCCTGGTTAAAATAAAGGTTAATAAAATAAAAATAAATCAACACATTGCCCTGGGGGATAATAAAACAAAATGTCATTATGTATTATCAAATGTTTGAGTCAGTCTTCAATACTTGTTGCATATTACATCCCCACTCACGGCATGAAGCTCCCAAGTGGAAAATCTTTAAGAAATGTATTTCTATCGAGCGTTGGCATTCACTGTACATACTGCTTGAAGAGAGCATGCATATCTTACTTCACACTGAGATTAACATAAAATGCCAAGATTAAGCAGGAATCAAATTTGTTTCGCGACACAAGTTAGGATTTTTTTTGTGTTTATTTTTAATTTCACGATAACAGTGTCTTGATTATTATATTATGTCAGTTTATTTATATTATGTCAGTTTATGTATACTAAGTAGTTGGTGTTTGTGTTGAGTAATTAAAGGCCACATTGTGCTAATTTTCATTGTTAGCCTACTTGTATTTTTGGTTTCTATGAGAACATGTTTACATACTTAAATGTAGAAGGAAAAAAAATCTCACATTGTGTGTCTGAATGTACCTGTATTCAGCCTCTTTTTGAAATGCTCAATTTTAGCGCCTATCTCTTTAACCCCCCTCCTGAAAAAGCTGTCTGATCTGACAACCTTTCCTTAGTTGGTCATGATAACCCCGCCCTCAGCCACTGACATAAGCAAGACCATGTTCTGGTGCCGGTTCTAGACCAGCAAGGAGTTGGGGCCGCCTGGGAACCCGTTTTCATGGCCGAGAGCCGTTTCTCGGGCTGTCGGAACGCAAAGAACTGGGTCGTGATTAGGCACCGAACCAGCCTTCAAAATTGGTTTGTTCGAAAAGGGGTATGATTGGTCATCCTTTCTGTGTCTCCAGCTCCATACCACTATAACAATATAAAGGGGGGCTGGGGGTTTGTTTAAAGGCACAGTTTCTGAATAAAGGCTGTGTGCATTTCTCTGTGGATT
The DNA here is from genome assembly GCF_963691815.1 of Echiichthys vipera. Lineage (NCBI taxonomy): Eukaryota > Metazoa > Chordata > Actinopteri > Perciformes > Trachinidae > Echiichthys > Echiichthys vipera. The sequence continues at coordinate 25,878,432 of NC_139827.1, forward strand.
GAGCATTTGATACTTTCACAGTATTTATATAATACAATATGGTACCTTTAAGAGGTATAAGTATTGAGATGTTAATGCTCTTCACAACAATTGAAGGTCCCTGTGGCTCCTCAGATGGTTGTAATGCCCTATTTCAGTCTAAAATAAAACTAAGGCAAAGGTCATGCGTCATGCATCTTCTCATTGCACCTCCTCACATATAGATTAGGATTATAAGACAATAAAGATGTCAAGAGAATGACCCAATTCATATCTTTATTCCCTGTTTTAACATGAGCAACAGCTTAGTCTGATTCTTGTTACCAGCAGGTACAATTCTCATCAAATCCTCATCCGTTAACAGTTATTACAGTACCTAGATGGAAAAAAAACATACAGTAACATCTCTAAATGCCTTGCAAAACATGCATGACATTATGAAAGAAGCACACGTTTTAAATGTTGACAACAATAAAAAAAATTGCAATACATTGTCTGTATTATGTCCACATATGTCACTAGATATAGATTATCCTGACAACTGAGCGGTCAATAACCACAGCGTTGTTGTTGTTGTTTAGGGAGTTTTTTCTATTTATATACTTCACATGTCAAATAGGGGAACTCCTGCTGGCCTACACAAACATCATCACACTTTTTTCTTACATGCACATAAAATACGTAAATATATTATGTTATATATATATATATATATATATATAGTTAGCATAGCATCAGGAGCTATAGAGACTAAAACTAAGTCACGAAAATCACAATCAGAGTGTGCCATAAAGAGATTGCGTTAGTGTGAGTACAATTTTTGTGTTTTCTGAGTTTACTCTGAGAATCAGAATCCTCATAATTTAGCACATCGTGAATAAATACTGTTGTATGACTGTTAGGTAGAAAGAGCATACATAAATATTCATTTAAAGCCAATTTAAATGCTAACAACTACAGTCTACATTGTGCAAATGTCCTGTCAAGTTAAAACCTTGTGTCTCTGACATTTTGCAGAGCCCCTATTCATTAAAAGTACTCAACTCTATTGCTATGACGTTTGATTTTCATGTAGAGATATCAGGATGAAAGTGTGTTGTAGGAGGTGCAGTATGTCCTACCATCAAAGCTATCCAACCAGTACAATGGAAATAGATTTGATTTAGACCCAAAGCTCTTTCCTCTAGTGTCCAGTAGAGGGACAGCCAAACCACTCAGACTCAGGCGCAGTGACATACCCACCAGTCACGTCACCAATTTAACAGACACATGAAGCATAATGGAATGCTGAGTAGCACAAGATGTAGTAACCAGATTTCTGCACTAATTCTATGGTTACATTAAAATTTCAACACATTCCTTCCTCTAAGCCTTTGCATGGCCATCCCTTAAGCTTCTACCCTCTTCTACACTTAGCCACCATTGCTGACCATGCTGGTCAGAGAATCTGCATCTCCCTGGTTAGGCCCAGGCTCCAGGCCAAGCTTCCTGAGGTCAAGGCCCATAGCTACCAACATCTGGGGCAGTGTGAGCTCCTGCTGGGTGGCCCGGTCCACCAAGGCTGGGCAGGTAGGGTTGCACTGGGGCCACTGGCAGGTGTCCAACAGGTGGAAAGGACAGCCTTTGGCAGGGGTTCTGTTGTTGCGAGTCGCCTCTAAACTCCTGTCCCAGCAGTGCAGGGCTCTTGGCAGAGAGGTGCCTCTAACTTGGAAACTCATCCAGTTGCTAGAAGTACAACAAAACATAGGTTAAGGATTAGAAATAGACAGAGGCAAAATCCACTTTCACACATGCACTGCAAACCTGAAATGATCTAAACATCACTCAGTGGAGCTGTACGTGAGAATGCAAATGTATGAATCAGGACTGAAGGATAAATGGATATTACCCAGCCAGCTCCCTAGTAAAAGGCCTGTATAATGTTTGATTGAGCAATCACAGTGAGTGAATGGCTGTGTTGATGATGTTGCTATCATGTGGCTGAAACAAAACAAATATCCAACGGTGAAGAAGAAGGGCCAGGGACGCCAACGAAAATGCCTAGCACTGGCAGGGATGTGTCGGTCGGGGACCGATGCCGAGATCCTCAGACAAATTCAAGGAACAACAAGAGACACGGTTGCTTATAACCAAATTACAAACTGGCTATGTGACCACAGTGTAATCCGCATCATATCCTGCCTCTTGCACGCTCTACTCAGACGTACAGGTCTGAGACAGACCATCTCCTGTTGTGTGCACCGCCTGAAACTGATTCATCAGACATTGTCCTTAGTTAAGAGAAAATGGCTAAAGATAAAGAAATAAAGTAAATAAGGGGAAAGGTTAGCAGAAAGCAAAGGAATAATAACTATAATAATTATTACTATTTTTATTAAAGATAGTATGACTTGTTGCTTCTGATGGGGGAATTGTTGGGTCTCTGTAAATCATGAATAAGTTATAGTGTGGTCTTTACCTACTCTATATGTAAATTATCTTAACTTTTGTTATGATCTGGCATTGTCAACAAAATTGAATTGAACTGAATAGGAAATACAAACGTTTTATCAGTGATGTCATGGTCTGACCACAAGATTTGCAATTTGCTTTGGCCACTTTTGGCTCATAATCTTGGCGAAGCAAGTGTGTTACATCACAGAATGGCCACTGCGGAATGACTAACAACGACCTTGGACCTTCAGCTCCTCCCATAAAGAATCATCACCCTCAATAAATACACTTAACTTAGCCTGACTCTGTAAACTGAGCTAAGACTGCACTGACCCATCAATGTACATCTGTGCAGCAAAATAATGAGTGCATTCAAGGGGTTCCCGGGGGGTTAGGGAAAGTGTGAAATGGCATTTGGTGACATGCAGAATGTGGCGTGATGAACGAGCGAACAAAAACAGCAGCATGAGCTCACTAGGTAGAGATGGCTACTGGTAGAGGCAGGCGTAAAGTGAGGGGCAGAAGGAATGCAAGTGCACTACCATCACAAGACCCAAATACTCTTACCTTTTGGTAATCACAGTATGGGAGAGGCAGGACGGAGCAAACACAGCCCTGAAAAAAAAAAACACACACACATAAGAAAACAGCTAATGATACATGTTAGTCCATCTTTTATTTAAACCACCTGTTGCATTTTAGATCTATTGTTATCACTTTATGTTACTCTTCTAAACAGGTTTTTGGCAACTTACGTGACATCTCTCAATGAGTTCTTGAGCTCCCTGCCCAGGTTCTGTATGTACTGCCACTGCTCCTCAGACAGACTCTGCCCGCCCATGTAAATGTTCTCCACTCTCAGCTGCTCCTCATCAAACAGCCACTGCACAACAAACAGAGGGGCTACAAAGAAAACAAAGTTCAGAATTAAACATGCTCTTATCAATATATTTATATTAACATCGGGTCAGATGATGTGCAACGTGAAACAGGATGCACATAGTGATGAACCTACAGAGAATTGTCACCCTACTGCAGTTCCCCTCAGCTCTTAAGAGTTTCATAGCCTTTTCTTCTCATTGTTTGGGTTTTACAACCTGCTGTGCTCATCTTCAGAAATTAACGATATGTGTCCGCAAGATGCAATACACACATGAACGCTAGTGGCAGCATAATCGCTATTGTCACAACATGCTTGATTTAGGGCCCTTACATACATATATATATATGATGGCGCCACTGTTGCCTTTTCTGCTGTAATCTTAGAATTAACAATAAAGTAACCTCCTCTAATGTTGCTGTTTTTGTCGTTCACATCATGCAAATGTAGAAGTTCTATGCACTGAGTTCTCTGGTGAGCTGTCAAGCAGAATCCTTCAGCAACACCCATAGTACATATGCAAGTATGTAAACTACTGTATTTACAAAGTAGTGTTTGTGTATACGGATGCGTGGTAAAGCAAGTATATCGTCAGCCTTACTGTTTTTGGTTCAATCTCACAGTTCTTATCAGTGTTTTTTTCAGACGCAGCAAGCAGCTGTTTTTAGTACAGAAGCTCTGTTGAACCCACTGTACACTACATGCTCAGCACCAAACAGCAGACAGAAAAAGTTCACAAACAGCTGCTGAACATAGTGGAGCATTTAGCAGCTACAGTAAGAGCCCTCAGTAGTTGGTGGAGAACAAAATAGAGCTAAAATGACAGTGAATACGGACTTAAATTCATCAGGTGGTCAGAAACACGATACCTAATGAATGATAATGTTGCCCTCTGTCCAGTGGATGTGTGTATAGGTAACTGTTTGCTAACAAATTCGCCATATCACAGTCATAATACAGCGTGTCGGTTTTGTGTTTACAGCTTGTTGCGCTGCCCCCAAGTGGCCCTTTTTTTTGGAATTTTGTTTGTAGAAAAAGAGAAATTTTCCAGGTTGCATCTGTTTTGCCCTCTCTGTCTTTACTGATAGTAGCACTAGACGTCACCAAAGTCAGAAATAGTCAAATCCTGCACATGAAGGCCTTAAACTTACATGGGGTAGCGTTGATTATTGGAATTTTCACTATTGACATGATTGTCAGACCTACAAAACATCAGCTGTTCAGGAATTGAGGAAACCTGTTTTGAATTTTACCAACCATATGTTTTTTTTTTGCAGATGACTTGCTAAAGACCACATACGTCTTCTGCTGAAATAAGAGCAATGGAAAGACATTGGATATTGGCATATCTGAATAAGTTAAACTCTCATATATCTGTGCACATTACTTTTAAACAGCTCAAGTCAAATATAAAGCATGATAATCCAATATCATGAGGAGGCAATAGCCAGCACTCACCTGTCAAGGTGGAGTACAGTTTGTGGCCAAAGAAGCACTGCCACTCATCTCCACTTTTATAGAGCTGCCGACATCGGTCCGGCACAACTCCATTCCACAGCCTGAGAAAACACACACACACGGTCAGTTCACACAAATCTGTTGCTCAGTCGCTCTTACACATTACACCAAATTTAACAGCACTGTATAGCAAAAGAGAGATAATTTCCAATTCTGCATCTGGCATTTAAAAGAGTTTCTTTACAGGAACTCAGAACATGCTGAATGACGAATGCATGACTTTACCTGAGTCCTATCTTGATAGCATCTTCAGGTGAGCAGGAAATAGTCTCGGGGCAGTTAGGTGATCTCTGTTGCTTACTCTCTAGAAACCACCCAGAATCCACAAGGCCTCGAACCTGAGCCTCTGCACCGAGCTGCTCCAGCTGACTGGCCACCCTCTCAATATTCAGCAAAACACCTGTTCCACCAGCACTGCAGGGGAGCCATGAAAATCAAATCATTAAATAGTTTGGCTTTGAGGGGTATTACAATGACAGCACATGCCAGCTACTCGCGATCAAACAGTGGATTCTGTTTTAGTGCTTGGGGGAGTCCCAAAAACCCTGTTGCTAACCTGGGAGGAACGTTCACCATTATGGGGCAAGGCCTTTTAATAGACATGATGTCATTGTTCACAGTTGACCTTAAATATCTTTATTGTTGACAAGAGGATGCACCCAAAATAGGACTTATCTTGTTTAATGTTAGGCATGGAGATGGGCCAGATGGTAAAGAGGATGCAGGCTCTTGTCCAAAAGCTGCAGCATCAGACTGTCAGCATCAGACGCAAGCGATAAAACAAACTCACCTTGTGCCAGACAGCATGACAACCTTGGCCTGCTTGATTCCTTTGGGGAGGAGGTCTTTGATGACCTCGCGGATGATCAGGGATCCCATGAAGGTGTATTCAGCTGATGATAAATAAACTCATCAAATGAATGAGAGCACTACACTAAACAGACAAAAACAACAGGAAAAATCTTGGTGTATCTGAAGAAACCTACTGGCATTTGTACTTGCACTTGCACTTGCATTTCTATCCCTCTCTTTTTCTCTGCCTTGTCTTGGCCTTGGAGGAGGGGTGGGGGCAGGCCCAGCACCACTCCATACATCACTGGAACAGTATGGGATGAATCTACAGAAAGACAATTGTTAGCTTGAGGCCATTAAAACAACTTCACCTCTCTTTCATGAAAGTCAATTTGTCTGATGTATCACAACAACTATATGTCACCACTATACAGCACTCTGCTCGACAGCTGATCGGCCGCCATGTGAAACTGCTGTGACATCATCTTCAACATGACACTCGCTGAATTCTTTCATCAGAGACCAAACAGAAATGTCTGCACTTGTACGTAGTTTCACGGGCTGCCATTTTGAGTAAATAAAAAGATTGCAGTCACTAATGGTAGTAGCTTGGCTATTTAAAATGGCCGATTTGTGCAGAATATCACGTGTCACACTAGTTATGGTCTTCTGCGACCAATCAGTGGTCTGCGGTGTTTTTGACTTTAAGCGAGCTGAGTAGAGCCATACCATACAGTGGGGAAAAGGCATGAGCTACTGATCAAAGTAAACCAAATCAGGCCGAAGCAGCAGAACACCTAAGTGTAGTGAATTTATTTAAAAGGCAGTTGTTTTAAAGCTGCACTGACCCATGTATTTATATAATCCCTGTTTTGGTTTTCTCTCAACATTCTCACTAACCTCTTCCAGACCAGACCAGCCCTATTGGTCATATTCACATTTGTTGTTAAGGGGTGACCACTAGTGGCCTTAGCAATTATCACGGGAGGTAACCCGGAAGAAAGGTGACGCAGTATTAGAGCCCCTATGTACTTATAGGGAGGGGGTGGGGTGATGGATGAGCAAACCAAAAGTCAACTATGATATTTTTTATGTTAACCTACTTTGTTACAGACATAAGTAAGTCTGTTACGTAGTTACCAGTTGCCTAAACTTAAAGCAATTCTACCTTTCTGGCATTTTTACTCTTCTTTTACCTTCTTGCATCCACCAGCTGTTGAAACTAATCAATATTAAATTATTATATATTTCTGCTAATAGTCTGACCAATCATTTTATTCGGTATTTGCCGGGCATCCTGCCTGTCATCCGTCGCTCTGTTTTACTTGCGCTGCGCATGCTGCGTTCCGGTGCCATGGGAAGTCAGAAGTTTTGGCCCTCCAACTATAGGCAAAGTGCACGGGAATGCCTGTCAAAGCGAACCTACTACTGGCCAATTCGGGGTAGGTCGATCTACCTCCATTTGCTAGGAGGAGGTTCCACTTTGACAGGCATTTCACTTCTCTCTCACCGCACGTGTCGGGGGAGGAGGGAGCTTAGGAGGTCAGGTAAGGGGAAGAGGGTGGGACTTTGAGGGAGGTGGAGTTGTTCATGTTCAAATCTTTTGTGTGCTGTGAGACATGCCAGAAAGGTAAGAATTGCTTTAAAGGTGCTCTAATTGAAATACTGAAAAAGGGGGTTTGCCTCCATGCGGCTCTCACCCCAACATGCGGAATACCAATCACTCAGATTACAACCCACACAGAGGGAGAGTGACTTAATTTTCTGCTCAAGATGCCAATATTCCGCTATATCTTTACATAGAAAATAGTTGTTTGCTGCTATATTAATGCTCTGAATGTTGAGTACAATGCCTTTAAAACTGTGTTAAATAGTTAAGTGTTAAATAGGGCGGTTATATTGTTGTAGTAGTCCGACGATTTGTCAGGGATTGTTTGTTTTTCAATGAAAAAGCTTTACAAACCAATTTTTCACTAGCTCCCCGGCATTGAATTGACAAAAAAATCAATTAATGCAGCTTTAAGAAAAAAAAAAACTAACAAAAACAAGTTGCATAGACAAAATGTTTGTGCTGTTTTAATGTGTAAGCCACAAGATCATATATTTAGAGAAGTGTGTGTATAACTTTATCATGTCCAGTGTGAATGCCACACCCCCAGTAGCCACAGACACACAGTGAAGATATACAAGTACTTACACAATGTTTGCGTTATGCCAGTGTGGGTTTTCCTCCGCTTGAGAAGACAATATTCCAGTCCCTGTATATCCAGCAATTAGAGATCAGGCCGATGTTCTTTTTGTCTCAAGAAAGATTATGTAAAACAAGCAACACTATGAGAACACATATGAAGTGCATTTTAAAACATGGCCAGCTGACCTACCTCTTTTTGTTTGGGGCCACCCCGTTGAGCTCATTAGTCGGGGTATATTTTGGTACCTGGAATCACAGGTCTCTTTGCTGTGGCAGCACCAGCCACCTAAAAATAATAGAAACTAATATTAGACATTCACATCAGGCACAGCAAGGGAGACCCCATTAGCATATAGAGGCCTGCGAGGAATGGAGAGGGAAAGGAATGCACCTGCACCCTGGTCTGCTAACGTGACTATATATTCACTTAGAGTTGGACAAAAAAGGTGAATGACACCTTTAATTTGCAAACTGTCAGCACCTGGTATATTGATTGACTGTCAGCTTGTGCAAAGGGGTTTGACATATATAAAGGATCTAACTTTGTTCAATTAAGCAAAACTAATTGATTAGGCTACTGCTCATAATAATACACTCATAAATCTTAAATACCGCTAAATGTGATGTGCACCTCTCCTGTGCTCTCAGAATACACACACAAGCCCAGCTGGAAGACAATCCACACACACGTCCCCCATCCTAAGTCTATCAAAGTGACAGGCAACAACCAAAAAAGGAGAAAAACAGAAGACAGGACAAGATGACATCCCCATCAAAATTCCTATGGGGGCGTCACACCAAAAACAAGCTGACCTTTGGGGACCAAATTAACCAGTTGGGTTTTTAAATACTCACCTTCCAGAAATAACAGCCATCGGCGGCTTCCTCTGAACTCCTTTAGATAAAACCTGTAGAACCACAAATAAACAAACAGAATTGAGGAGATGGTGAAGATAAAGCAGCCATGTATGGACATACTGATTTTCATGTAGCTTCTAAAATCACTGTATCTGTAAAAAAAAAAATATAGTTTCAGGAAAACATCTCACCCAGCTGCTGTCCCATCATTACATGTAACTTGGGTGTTCTTGAGGAAGTGCAGCCTCATATCATCTGACTGTTGTCCAGCTGCTCGAGATCCTGCAGCACCCTCCGGTCCTGCTTCAGCTGTGCCTCCAGTGCCACCAGAACTTCCAGGAGTCAGACCAACCCCGGGGGGAGACTGGACAGCATCACCTCCTTGGTTCCCAGCAGACTTCTTGGTGGACTTGCCAGAAGCTTTAGCATTGCGGTTGTTCTGACAAAAGATTCCCCCGAGCAAAAGCAATAACGCAACCTCACCAAGTATCTTCATATCTGAGGCAACATAGGAAAAACAGATGCATCATTACTCATTCATGATCTGGTTTCATACTGTACATGCATATGAAAATCATTGCACCAGTCCAGATCTTCATCATATTTTATTCTAATTGTAACTTGTAGTCTAAATAAAATCCAACTCTTTTCCACCTGGGAATTTACTTACCTCTCTAAGTAGAATCAGCTTTGAAGATTGTTGCTGAGCACGCCCAGGGGTCAGGCCGATAGCCGGTGCTGCTGAGGAGAGAGTGAGAAGTTTAGAGCGCAGTGATCAGGTGTGAGAGGAGGATGCCAGTCATGAGTAGTGATGAAGCTTTGACCAGGTTTTGATGAAGCCTGCAATCAGTGGTGAGCTTTATAGTGCCACCATATGGATCAGATTTCCTCCCATTTTCCCTTGCAGCCCCAGCAAGGCCCCGGAGTTAAACTGCTGACGACACACTGCGAGGGGAGGTACTGGACGTCCAGTGGTGAGGAGAAAAGATAACACGCGTCTCTTCAACATATTTTAGGTCTTTGCACACACCCACCACTTAGCTCTCTCCCATCTGACCATGGCTCAAGAACAAGCTCTCCTTCCCCCTATCGTCTCTCTTCGTCTCCCTCCCGCCATCTCCCTCTGATTACCAGTGTTTTGATTTAAACATCTACATGGTTAGCATAACTGCATAGCCCCTTTGTGTGGTATGTGACCCTGAGGTCATTGGAGCACACACCTCAAACACTTTCTGACACGGGAATGAATAGTAGCGTAATGTTCCCGCATGGTCAACAATTTAGCGGACACTTTCAAGACACAGGTGGTGGACACGCTAGTTAGTTGTGGCACCAAGCCCAAAAGCTCCATTTTTAAAAGAAACATCAGAAATTTGCCAAATAACAGTTTCTCCATAACAGCATTTATGTTTTTATGACATATATAGAGGAGTTTAATTCAGTTTTTCTATTTTAAGCCCAAAAAAAGAAAGAAAATTTCATTCAGAAACAAGGATTGAAATAAAAAAAAAATTTGGATTCTTTTATCTCATTATAGTAAATATATCCTCCAATAGACTCCACTACAGTAGAAGAAGCCAAAAAATTGATTAAATATTCATGCATAATTGTCAAATAAATTTTATGCAGATGATACAATTGAATACTGTCAAGACTTTGTTTAATGAGCCATTGAAAATGTAGAGTTCTCCTGTAATCCATTACATAAGCCTTTTATTAACCTCAAACCAGTGCAAATACAATAAAAAAGTATGCTGTTCCTGTGATCCACAGATAGAGATTACAGCCGAAGAGGGTTGTTGGAGCAGATTATGGGGATGTGATAAATATGCTGCCACTCTTAGGCCCTTAGAGTCCGTTTACCATTCTAGTCTTAGATTCATCACTGGGGATAAAAATGTATCCAAACGGTGAGTTGAAATTGGATATCATCTCAACAGTTGATAGATTAGATACCAGTCAAGTTAAAACAACTCTATCCTGCAGAATTAAAGGTTTTGTGCAATGTGTGAAAAAGTGTCTTTACCTACAGCTGTGTCTCTGTCCAGTTCAGTCTCTGCAGACTGGATGGCAGGTTAGATTACATTGCCTCTGGTAAAGAAAGAGACACTTGAAGCTGATCTGTGACTGACCCCCTACATGGCTGAATAAACCTCCTAGGGGGCCTCAGGACACCACTATACAAGGAAGTTTCATTATTTCCCCGGGCACTTAGAAACCAACCTCTAGAGCAGAAATGATTATTTGTTTGATTGATTGATCTCTTGACAATAAATAAATTGGCAACAATTTTGATACGTGATTAATCATTTAATTATTATTTGCAAGCAAAAATGCCAAATATTAAGTGGTAGCAGCTTCGCAAATGTGTTGCCGGTTTCCCTTCTATGATACTAAACTCAATATTTACAGGAGAGAAATGGAGAGAGGTCTTCAGGAATTTGGTTCAACTGTGCAAGTTCTGATCCTCCATGTCTAGTATTGGCCGTGTTTCACACTGTCCAGAGACGATAACATGTTTTGGGAATTACTGAGAAGATGCTGACAGTGGAAAGAAGCAGCTGGTGAATTAAATGTTCATAATGGATAATCATACTGGATGTTTTAGTTTGGTGTGGTGCTTTCTAACAATTAAACTGTGTTAAATTGTATAGGCCCAAATGATGTATTAAACTAGATGGTATAGGACCCTTGAGTAGTTGCCCTTGTCCAGCCTTGTGCCCCTATGATGCCTGTAGGATGACGTACCACAGATGCTGAAGGATCACAAGGCCTAGGGCTCTAAAATTCTCAACAATGAAATGCATATCATACTGACGTGTCAATCACATCAAATAACTAGAGACCATCTTGCAATGAGATCACACCAGCCGCAACACCAAAGTGGGCCAGGGGTGTTAGGTGGTGGGGCAATGGCCCCTTCCCTACTTTCTACCCCCCTACCTACGCTCCCCTTGCTCAGACTACAGCCATTTTCAAACTCTGCCTTCATTTTGGTTTCAACTACGCACCTGTAATGTTTCGACGGTATCTTACACAGCTGCGACACTAAAGCTGTGACAAAATCTGGCTGCAGAGAGACAGACAAACAGACAGACAGACAAACATATAAATACCTGGCAAAATACTCAAAATCCTCCTCTGTGGTAATTCCTGCTACAGCAGGTGTCTCCAGGACCTCATTTTGCTACAATCACACACACACACACTCACAAAGTGAAAAAAAAAAAATACCCGCATCGCTGTCGTGGTTGGTAATGACGGCTTGTATGTCCAGTAACTGTTGGGGCTGAAAGGACTGTAGGGTGGCAGGAGAATGAGTTTAGCACAGGAGAAAAAAATCCATTACAATAAAAGCAATAGTTCACATCCTCTTTAGGAGACTGGACACAACAGCAGACACACTCCACAATCAAATTTGAAATATGACACAGATGAAGGGCTGTACAATGATTTAACTTTGAAAGGCACACATAAAAACATTTTGTTTAGGTCAAAGGTGTTCTGTAGCAAAATGTCTGTCTTTATTGCGGGTGTGTTGAGGATTATCTATCTCTTTTGGCAAAAGAAAATCGAGATCATGTATGTTGTCTGCAGTAATGAAAGACCCATTTAAGACTAACAGACAAGGCAGACAGATTTATCAATGTTTGTCTTATTGCATTGGCAGAAAAAATTGCATTTTTGGTCTCATTTTCAAGCATTTCATGCTTTTTTAACTACTTTCAAGTGTGGCCAGAAAGAAAACAAAGCTACTCAAAAATATGTCTGTGAGATTGTATGCACCTACGCGCAATAAAAATGCACCCTAAGGACATAACTATACTGAATTTGATCTACCGAGCTGAACAATTCTTCATTCCTTTAGTTGTCTTGAAGCATGCACACCACCATCTGTCTTCCCAGAAATCAATGCAACAATCTGTTTAACAGATACCTCAAATAGCTGAAAAGCGAAAGAAGTTGCTGTAAATCTATCACCATTTCACTAGAATGTCACGAACAGAGAGATGGCATTGCTGCTATTTTGTTCTTCTTTGATATGGGATTGGACAGAATGATACGTTATTCACAGCAGGTATTCAGATCAATGGATTTAAGTGAATTTGTGTGCTACTCCTCTAGTGATTCAACTCCCACTTCTTGTCTTGGGTCAAACATTGTCCTTCTTAGCATCTAGACACACTCACAAACCACTACAAACACATACATACATAAAGTCAAGTCTGACACACTTCTGGACTCTATTACATTTGTCTCTTTACCTTTGAAAAACAAACATTTTACATAACCCGTAAGGGGCTCATAAGGCATGTTGAACTTCACCCTGACAGGGGCAACAGCATGACCTCTTGTGCAGCATAGGAGGCATTCTTTCTCCCCTTGTTCTGTTATTTTTCACAGCCAACCTCCAAGGTCAGGACACCTAAAGCCCGGGTGGTCCGGGCACTTTGTCTGCTGAGCATGTGTGTCATCACCACCATCCTCAAGAGCCGAGGGCCCAGTCGTGAGCTAGAATATTTGTCGGCTGATCGCTTCAAAGAGCAACGAACCAGCGGGCATGTGCTGGATTCTTATGCCTGCACCGCAGTGCAGAAAGGTTGCAACTCACAGATAAACAACTCCAAACTCCAGCATCTATTTGAAGCAAAAATGAAAAATATAAAATATATATATAATATATAAAGGTTTTTATCCATACCACAATCATGTCGTGCAGCTTCTCCTGCCATGTTGCGTGTAATTTGACAATCTGCAACAGCATCACTCTGAATCTATGTTGTCACCAGCAGCAGAGAGCATAGCTGGGGAAAGAGGCCCATGATTAATAGGAGATAAGGGTGGCATCTTTACAAGCCACATGAAAATGAGCCTCAGGCGAGAGATATGAGAATCCCAGTAAAACAGAGCCAGAGCTCTCCATTCAATCAGTGAGGATGACAGGGGGGGTCTTAGCGGGATCGGTGTAAAGTGCTGGGCCACTGCAGGAGGCTAGCAGGTGGGCTAGGCCAAACTATTCCTAAAACTAGGTGTTAAGAGGCCTTGCGTGGTAACCTCCTGCAGACTGCCAATGCATCGACGTGATAAATGGGGGAGGGGTCGATGGCAGGGATACAAGGTGTTGTATTCAGGAGGGGTGGAGTGGTGATGTAACAGAAAAGGATAGCTGACAAGTGAATACATTCTGTGCGCTGCGAGAAGCTGCAGCCCACTCTGTTGAACCCCTCACTACCGAACTATGTGTTCTGTCCACCTTATTGGCATGCCAGACGCACCCTCATCCAGGCAAAATATGTTCCGCCTCGGGTATGAATGCCACAGCCACCATCTTAAACAGACAAAGATGTGGTGTAAAGGACAACTAGAAGAACTAAAAGTCACAAAACAGTGTGAGCAAAAAGTGAAATAGGTCATGCAACTATAGCATATACGTTGTTTTGGTCATAAAAATGTTGGCTTCTCCATCAGGATTTTGTTTTATTCTCTTGCCAAAGTGGGCCACCGGTTCTGAAGGGGGGTAGGGTGGGTACATACTATGCCTGAGTGAACAGCTTGTCTTTGGGGCTCATGACACATTGGAGCAGCAACGTGGCCTTGAAGTCATGCTAGATGAACCACCACGCCTGTCAGTGCAGTGATGGATACCAGCAGTAGGGTCACGCCACGCTAAGCTCCGGCACTCGACAACAGGTCCTTCACATAAGTCTTTACACCTGATCAACATTATGACTACTGCACACTACGCAGACTGGAAACCGAAGAGAAGATACAGACAAATGTCACCTTGATGTCTGTCTTGTCATCCACTTAATGTCATGGTTTCATTACATATACCTCAGAGGCCACACCCTAAAAATCTTTGGACTTCTGCAAATGAAAATCAGAAGTCAGCTAATCAACTGAGTAGTGTGGCTATGATTTGCAAGAACATGTAAGCATACATGATTTAATATTTCACTTAAGTGACACTTGCAGCTCTGTGAGATTGTCCTTTGGTACAGCAGTGCTTTGAGCTAAATGCTATAGTGCTCACAATGACAATGCTGGCATACTGATGTTTAGCAGGTATAAGGTTTACCATGTGTATCATCTTAGTTTAGCATGTTAGTATGCTAACATTTGCTAATTAACACAAAGTTAAACTTCGACCTGATGGTAGCACAAATGAAAAGTTAAAGTAACATTCTTGAAGATTTTCATTTAAATAAATGTGTTACATCACTATCTATCACAGGATGAGGTAACACAATGGGGATGAAAGCTCTTGCATTTGAAGTATTATTAACTAGATGTCTGTGGCGATATCTCAAGCAGTGAATTTCATGACGATCTTTCCAATAGTTGAGAGGAAAATGTGTCTTCATGCCATTTTGTTCGCTGTGTCAATGTAATGTCATGATTTTTACCTCCACCAAGGTGCTTATGTTATTTGCTCAGTTTGTTTGTCAATAGGATAAAGGAAAAACTACTGGCCCAATTTTCATAAAACTTGAAAACATAAAACCCAATGGAATAGAGTGGCATGGGCCAAGGAAGAAACCATTACATTTTGGAGCAGATCCGAATCACAGAGCAGATACACAAATTATTTTTCACTTTTGTTAACATTGCAGGAGCATTTGCGCTACAAAAATGCCAGAAGAATTTGTTAGCTACTGGGATCATTCACACCGCATTAACATTGTGAGATAAGGCATGCCCTGATGGAGGTCCACTCTCTCTGAGTGCCGTTCTATTTCACATACTTAAACTGCAAAAAAAAAAAGAAGAAATAGATTATAACATGCTCTTAAAATATATAAATTATGATCAGGGTTCCTTTACTGTCTTGGTGTTTGCAGTTATTTTCTGCATGTTTATTTGTTGAAATGTGCATTTGGTGATATGATCAAAATGATGCAGCAGTTTTTTAGCATGAAATAAATTCTTGACTGACCTTGGTGTGCTTTGCTTTATCCACAGTGATCGGTGGATGGCACTGTGTGGTAGGCCGTAAATCACAGATTCCAGCACAAGTGATGTCAGCCCTTTGCATCATGTGTTGTGGAGACATGTGAACATTTGGTCACAGCTTTCAGGCCGCACACCCCTCAGTCACCCAAAATATTTATCATGAGTTTAAGTAGTCAGATGCACGTGGACATGCACACATGCATCTTTCAGCAGAACAATTTTAGCTATTTATTTAAATGTAAAAGCAAAAAAATAAGAAATAAACATCTAAAACCATGAACTAATTTCCCATCCGTAACAAAGTAACCTAAAGCATACAGTGACATCACTCTACAAGTATTTGTATGTATAGACGTACCGCGGAACAGTAAAATGTGTCCTATTTATAGAGTTGTCAGTCTGAGTGTGGCTGTTTTTCAGCCCACGCTGCAGTATCTGGATAGTTGACCTGGATAACCAAAAGTATATGAAAAGCTCATCTGAGTCAGTTCAAGTTAATGGTCCCTCACTTCTGGGAACCCCTTGTTAAAGGGTCAAGGCAATGCATACTCTCATAAGTATGCACATGACTTGTACATGAAATTTATGGTGACATGACAGTTAGCATCTGCGTTAGTTTTATCGCCCCAGGCAGTCAACTGGGCTGAGCTCATCAGATAAAACATAATATCATTATGCCCATGCTTAGCCGTATCATGTCAGGATACAAAGTTAGTCTTTCCAAAGATTGACAACTTTACAGTATAGTAGGCTTGAAGGAATTAAATCCCTGGCAGAACAAATAGAAAAAGTGAATGTGGACATTTATTACTTATGATAATTACCTCCATCAAGGAGGTAATGTTTAAGGTTTGGTATGTTTGTTTCCTGTTTCTCAATAGTATTATAGAAAACCTATTTAATTTTGGAGCAGATCTGATTCACGGGCGGAAACATGAATTATTTTTCACTGTTATCATTGCGAGATAGAGCATGGCCTTGGTGGTGGTGCCCTTGTACTTATTTTCTGTATTAGTGTGACTAGAGATTGGGAAATACAAGCAAACATAGTAACAGAACCATAAAGCAATAGTAAGACGTTTCAGAAAATGTGCTTATTTTCTTGTCAAGAGTTAGATGAGAAAGTTGATATCACTCAGTAAACATGAAGCCACCGCACCGATCCTATAAAAGTGGACGTAGCCACCGTGATGTCACCCATTGGCTCATGGACTACCGTTTTGATGCATTGGGTTTGTCATTTTGGCTGTCGCCATCTTGGTTTTTTGGAGCAAGAAGTGACCATATTTGGACAAGAGGCTGGTAAATATTATGAAGCTAAAAGCTAAGTTACCAACAGTAGCACTAGCTTTCTTGTTTAGCAAGGTGCTTTTGTGATTCATGTTCACATATTAATTGGGATTTTGGCTATCAACAAACTAAATGTACTTAAAAGAAAATGAACAGCCCACTCTTGAGAGTGTCTTTCAGTAGGCTACAACCACACTGAAGAAAACATTTTTAAGGCTACCAAAATGCTATTATGAACTTAACTTAAATGAACCCAAGACATATTGTGAAAGGGTCAAAGTTAGGGTCAGATAATGAGACAATGGGTCTCTGGGCACAGACATGCAAATGGCCCCACCATCCTGCCTACATATCAAGTCAGACGTTGTGATGCTTATGCCTCTTTTGTATTATCTGTTGTCTCTTTGTAGTCTATACACATCTCTCTGTAGATTTGTGTCTCTTTGTGGTCCTTATGTGTATTTTAGTATTCGTTTTGTGTCTCTTTGTAGTTATTTTGTGTCCCTGAGGTAATAAATCAAGTTAAAAGTATCATCATTTTCTCATATTCTCTCTGACATCTTATGGAGCCATTAGTTTTCTTCCAATTTGACTTCCCCAAAATACTTCATCACAGAACAGGAGATGTTTCTGTGATGATTATTTTGTATATTTCATCATTTTAAAGTGACTTATGGGAGATGAAATCCTTCTGTATTAAATACACTAAGTGCATTTACAAAATCTTAAAGAATACTATCACTATGATCAGTGTACTGTTTTACAGTGATTCTAAAGTGAAACAACATATAATGAATCCCACTCACTACTATAGATGGACTTTATCCTTTTAGTTACCATAAAGCCCAGAAAGGCCTGCTGACTGACAGTCTGCATATATCCAAGCCAAGAAGCAATACAATCTGTATCCGAAAGCTTTTATGACTTTTAAGGATTTGTATTATTCGTGCTGCTCAAAATTTACAATCGCAATTATTCACGGGTAGCAAGACAGTCCCAGTTTAGTTATGTTTTATTGCTTTCTCAAACTCTTGCTGCCAATTTCTCCATCAGTGTTTCAGCAGATTCCTTTGAGTGTTTCTGAGAAAAGAACCTAAACAATTCTCATGAACTCCTGATGGCCATAGACGGACGCAGAGAGTAACTTTCTGGTTTAGTGAAATGCAAATAAAAAGTGCCATTAAAAAGTATCATATCCATAGTTAAACAATTGCAGCTAATTTAGACGTAAAGTTGATGGTTTACAGTTATTAACACCTGCATGCTGAGTGAGTCATCACTCCTCTTTTTATTTACCGGTAATTTCGTCACCCAAAATAGTGCTACAGATGGAGCTGTATTTTTGTTGCTTTATTTAAACAGTTGCTCCTTGCTATAAAACTGTCAGCACTATTAATCCGGGGCAGAGAGAATATATGATCCTCACCTTTTGATTAGCCCACTGTCTCCTATTGCTTTCGCAAAGTGTGGTGACCCCTTATGACTTTTGAAGTGACATTTGTGGCTTTTTGTTCGAGTTATCAAAACAAGAAAATACTATTCTTGTTTATTTAGTTCGGGTAAAATAGTGAGAATGCTTTTATAGCTTAGAAAGTGTCATAAATAAATAGGCAAAACTACACTGCACTAAACCATCAGTTCCTAATGTCCATCATCATAACAAACATGGCAGGGATGGGGTTGTTTAACGTCAGCTTTTACTTGGGCTGATGGGCAGTAAAGAAGTACCTATTTTTAAGGAATGGAGGCCATACGGCACATTAACCCTTGAGGTCAGGTCTCATATGCAAAACCCAGCCCAGCTAAAATAACTCCTCTGACCTGATGCTAGGCAAAACAGATCAGAGCCTGTGAACCTGGGTAACAGCTCACTAGATGTAAGGCATTCAGTTCAGACATTAATACACAGACAAGTGATGAGTTAAAGGAAAGACCTGAATACATTAATTAATAATCTAATGATTATTTCTTTTAATCAATAACTTTTCTATAAAATGGCAGAAAATAGAATTACCGACTTGTGGTTGTATGCCTCCTCCAATCTGTATTTACCGTCCGCACTGCAGTGATAGAGAGCCGATTGAAAATCAGCAATGTTAATGTTTCTTAAGTTGCCAGCTAGGGCTAGCTAACTAGCTTGGTTAGTAAGGTGCAACCGAACACTAAACAAGACATTTTTAGGCGACCAAAATTCCCTTTCATGAACTTAAAACACTGTGAACGGGTCAGAATACTAAGATGAAAAACAAGTTTGTGGCTATTTGAATGTAAACAGTGCCCTGGATCAACACTGACAGATCCGTACGCGGAACTTCTATAGTGATTGATACTGTAGGTCGTCATGGCAGTGACTTGTCAATCTCAAGGTAGCCACACTCTTGAAGCATCCCGATTTATTGTCTGTTTTACTCTGAATGGGACAGTCATTTCCAAAATGAACATCATGCTGTATTAAAGAAGACTTGAAACTAGCAACTGGAAGTATAAACTAATTAAGGAAATGTTTACCTAGGTAATAAATCAGGTGAAAAGTAGGGACATTTACTTCCATACAATCTGACTTCTTTTGCGTCACATTCTGCTGGTCACTTTTCAGACACAGAAGCTATGTCCTCTACATTTGTACAGTCTATGGTAATGGCCAAAGGTCACAGTGACCTTCACCTTTGACCTCTGAGAGCCAAAATCTTAATAGTTCATCCCTGCCCATCACAAATTCCTAAGTGCTTCTTTAAAGTGCTTGTTCTGTTAGATGATGATTCCGTTTGCAATCACATAAGTGTCTATCCTTCACATCAAAAACACAGAGGTGATATTGTCGGTGTTCAGAGTTCATATTGCATATGGGTAGAAACTGTTTTTGAAGCGAGATGTTTTGGCTGGCAGTGAGCTATAGCGCCTCCCTGAGGGCAGCAGGTGGAAGATGTGGTGAGCCCTCTCACCCCAACTTCACAGTTGATTGGTGTATTGCTGAGGACCCAAGAGAGTGCATTTTGGGAAATTTGTCCAGATCGTGCCGCTATAACTAAAAACATAAAATTTTGGCCTGTAACTTTTGACCCATATATCTCAGAAAAAAATTTAAATGATTTATTTTCAGAATTCTGTGGACCCAGATGAATGAATCGACAAAGGCCACACCTATTTTCCACCATTTTGGAGAAAGTCCAAATCTGTTTTTGCTACTCCTACAATTTTGAGTAATCATTACCAAATGTGGTACAGATCAACTCCAGACCAAGCCAGATAACGGGACTTTTTTATGTTTCATACATTTGCTACAGCTGGCTCAAATGCTGTGGGCTTATACTACAAAATATGGCATATCCCCTGAACACAATTGCAACAACATTTGGTGGATATGTGTAGATATTATGTCTGAGTGGCCATAACAAATGTAGTCTCATTTGGCCAATATGTGGCGCTGTATCAGCATCTTCTGCATGTGGAACTCGAGCCCAACACTGCAAGCTGAAATGCCTGTTCTGTATGGGCACTGCACTAGTAAACCTTAGTATTGGAACAATTGATTATGGCACTATATGAAAGGTTGGGGGATCACCAAAGTCATTACAATCCAACTAATAACTGGATATTTTACTTATAACCACAAATGTGAACCTCATAGTGGCACTGGAGGAAAAGTTATCGGGATCAACAAAGTCACCAGGATTCATCTTCTGGGGACCATGAACAAAATGACAAAATGATTGATTAGCATGAAAAATATGTAAATCATAAGCTATAGCCTTCAGTCAACAGATTGCAACCATAAATGGACTGCATTTATATAGCGTTTTTTTCCATTAACCCATTCAGACACACGACACACCGATGGCATCAAGCTACAATGCTGACAAACCATTAGGAGCATTCTGGGGTTTAGTGTCTTGGCCAAGAGGATATTTGGACTGGAGGAGCTGGGGATAAAGACGCCGACCCTGCAATCAGTGAACAGCCCCCTTTATCTTCTGAGCCATAGCTATACTGTATAGCATGAGGTTTTCAAGTTAACAACCCTTACTGGTACCTGCTAGAGCCAAGAGACAAATTACCATCATAGGATTTAATTTAAGTCTTATCAGCCCCTGCCACTGGCCATACATCACCAAGGCATGAAGAGGCTAAACCAGGGGTAAAAAATCATGGGGTCAGTACACAATGTACAGCGAGGACAAACTGATATTGACTAGGAGGAGAATGAACACTTTGCTCGACCTGCCGAAAGGCGTAATAGATTAGGGGCCCCTGCACAAACCCCTCGTCAATCCCTCTTTCTCAGTGACCTAATGTACCCAGAACAGCTGGGAGAGCGCTTGGCAGTTAGGCCAGGATGACAAGTCATGGCTCAGCTTGATATATGAACTATTACATGTGAAACAGGAGAGTTTGTTGAAGGGTATTATGGCTGTGTATGTTAGTAACAATATGTCCTCATTACATGTGTTGTAGATATCTGTCTTTTGGAGAACGGCAAGCGTAAGATCTTTGTCTTTTGCTGGCAGGTACAATATTACTCAGACATCTTAAGGAAGAAAACATTTACAAGATGTTAGCCCATTGGAGTAGTTCTTCTTTAAACTCTCTAGTTCATTGGGTGACTAAAGGGTTCTTGATGCAAAAGTGTTTATTCCATCAATTCTCCCACCAACATCACTTATCAGGTGGCACTGCAACAAAAAAGTGAGACAGGATTTACACAGACACAACAGTGTAGAGATCTGCTATTTAATTCAAGAAGGGTGCTTCACCAGTCCATGTGTTATACACTTTACAAAGCAGTAAAAGTTTGGTTCATTTAGGTAACTGAGTGTTTGTATGCAATACTTTTAATCTTGCAATAGTATGACAAAGGGTTTCATTTACAATGGAGCAGAATTCGAACTGCCATTCAAATTAGAATCGTTTATACAAAGAGAGTCAACATATCAAACAAATATTGGTGAAAATGTTCAGGTATTCAAAATACAGTGTTAGACACGCTGAGAGACATATATTGCAGCTTTGCAGCCCAGCTGTATTGCATTTTTTATTAGCCAGTATCCAGGTACCTAAAACAAACAAAAAAAACATTCTTAGATTGTGGTATTTTATACTAGTACAAAGGACTACTGATATTTATGTTTTGTACTTATTTTAGTGTACTTTGATTCCACAGGAAATCCTTTGATCCGGTTTTTGTGGAATCAAAGTACAGCCCAAATTGGAAGTTTGGGAAGTTGTGTAAAACGTAAATAAAAACAGAATGTAATGATTTGTAAATCCTTTTCAAACTATATTAAATCGACTACACTACAAAGACAAGATATTTAATGTTCAACCAATACACTTTATTTATTTATTTTTGCAAATATTCACTCATTTTGAATTTGATGCCTGCAACACGTTCCAAAAAGCTGGGACAGGGGCAACAAAAGACTGGGAAAGTCTCAAAAAACACCTGTTTGGAACATCCCACAGGTGAACACGTTTATTGGAAACAGGTGAGTGTCATGATTGGGTTTAAAAGGAGCATTCCCTTAAGGCTCAGTCGTTCACAAGCAAGGATGGGGCGAGGTTCACCACTTGTGAGCAGATAGTCCAAAACTTTTT
The DNA here is from genome assembly GCF_963691815.1 of Echiichthys vipera. Classification (NCBI taxonomy): domain Eukaryota; kingdom Metazoa; phylum Chordata; class Actinopteri; order Perciformes; family Trachinidae; genus Echiichthys; species Echiichthys vipera. The sequence goes on from NC_139827.1 coordinate 25,900,919, forward strand.
TATTATTATTATTATTTATTTATTCATTTTTCTGTCCCATATGTCTTTTCTATCTTTAATTTTTCTTATGAGTGGTGGGTTGTGGGAGGGATATGGGTTGGGGGGTTGGATGGTAGGGGTGGGAATTTTTGGGTGCCTTACAGTTCGATTTGATTCCGATTCTTGGTCTTACGATTCGATTCAAAACAATTCTTGATTCAAAACACATTTTTGAATTTGTACATGCTTCAGGATCTACTCCAGTCCTAACTATGGCATGGAAACATTAGATTATACTTTATTTGTGTGTGCTCGTGTGAAGTTTTTACTTCATCTCCTCTCTGCAGGTAAGACTTTGATACCGCAGAGTGAGACAAAGTGTTCACCCTTTATGTCAGCTCTTCTGTGCAGTTTAAATGCATTTACCATAAATGTCAGAATACGGGCGCACTACAAATATAGGGCCGGCAGGTTTGACTACAGAGAGGTGAATGATGGCTCACTTGAGCGCAGTGGGCGTTCTTAGTGTTGCCGAAGTACTTGACTTTTATTTTGAAAACCTTACACACTGAATGAGTCACGTCCAGCTTCTCCTTCTCTGGAGGTCCTAAAATCCAAATCGGCCCAAACACTTGCCTTCACTGACGGGCAGGCTGGCTTTGACTGACTAGCCTGTAGCTTCCTGCAACAGTGTTCTACAGAAGCACAATCAATTTTTTTTTTAAGTTTTGAATCGATTATGAATCTTAGAAGAAAGGAATCGCGATTTTTAAATGAATCGATTTTTTTTTGCCCACCCCTAGTGGAAAGGGTGCTTATTTGTCTCTGACAACTGTAATTGTTTTTTTGTAAATCCTCCTCATTGAGAAAATTTTAAAAAACTTGATCACAAAATAGAAAATGTGTGGAGAATTATGAAGCGCAAAATACGACAACGGAGACCCCGGCCGTTGAGCAACTGAAGTCATACATCAAGCAAGAATGGGAAAGAATTCCACCTACAAAGCTTCAACAGTAAGTGTCCTCAGCTCCCAAATGTTTTTTGAGTGTTGTTAAAAGGAGAGGTGATGTGACACAGGGGTAAACATGCCGCTGACCCAACTTTTTGGGTTTCGATTTTTGCAGGACATCAAAATCGAAAAGGAGTAAATAAACACACAAGTTTATCAGTTTGAACATTAGATATCTTGTCTTTGTAGTGTATTCAAAGGAATGTAGGTTTAAAAGAATTTGCAAATCATTGTATTCTGTTTTTATTTATGTTTTACACAACATCCCAACTTCATTGGAATTGAGGTTGTATTTATATGAATTGTGCAGTGAAAGAGAAAGGAGATATATTTACTGATTCAGCATCGTGCTCCAATCCTGTGTCATGATGCTCCAGCTCATCATCTCTGAATTCCTTTATAACCTGTTAAAATAGAATAGAAGACCATTCATTAAGTAATTAAACATATTCAGATTTCACTGCATCAGTGCCGCAACAAGAGTGTTGAGCACCTCTTTTTTTAGATTGTCATTTTGACATGGTTCACATAAGAATGTTGCTCCAAACTGCTGGTTAAACTGGAGCTATTTTCACAATTTCCATTCATATCAACAGCATGAATCAACCATGAAGCCAACATATTTTACGTAATTTTATCTTCCCAATGATAAAATACCAAATTCGTATTACTGGGGAATTAGCCATGTGCTGTGATCTACAAATTAAAGAAGCTGTTGTGGCTTGGGCAATGTGTCCAAACTAGGAAAGACATAAACTGTGACCTGCAACAGTGCCCAGCAACGAATGTTTATAGTCACCTGGTGATGTAATTGAAGGAAAACACACTTAAGACACAATGACAAAAGTCATACTGTTTAACCTTGGAGATAGCGTTTACTTTCGTTGGCAGTCTTTTTAGACAGATGCCAGGCTCTGGCAGCATTGAAGTAGAGCCCTATAGTTTCTGTGATAACAGAATGATGGACCCCACATTAAGTCAGCGCTAAAAGCTGACAGGAGATTTGAAAATATGACTACTTCTAAGTTTCCAACCAAGCTGCCCCACTGTAACTGTAGTTTTTTAAAACATCTTAAAAATACCCTTTTAGGGGCTGCCGGTGGCACAGTGATTAGAGCAGTCTCGCCATGTAAAGAGGCTGAAGGTCCTCAAGAGCAGCCGTGGGTTCGACTCCGACCTGCGGCACTTTGCTGCATGTCTCCCCCTCTCTCTCTCACCTCATTTCCTGTCTGTCCTATCTGATAAAAGGCTTGAAAACTGCCACAAAAAATACCCAATGCTTAGGCCCAGTGAGCTTGTAATACACTCTGGGAAACCCTGTACCTCATTGTGGTGCCTGTGCAAATACAGCAATCTGGATTCGGTCTGGAGAACACTGCCACCCTTCAGGTCATCCCATTGAATATAATTCAATAACCACTAAAGCCTCATCTTATTTATGTCTTTCCAAAGAGATATACCATTTTTACAGTTTCTCCGAAAATGTGGACACACAAACATAACACTTACCTGAGCTTACATTCTAGCCATCACACCTTCATTTCAGCAATTAGCGCTTTTCTATTGTTCTAAATCCCCATGTATGTTTGATATTAATCTTTTGTTTTGTTCAGATTCTTTCTACGTTTCCGCAAAGTACTATTTCATGAGCAGAAAATCCACACTAACATTACTTCACAGCTTTTATGTATCACCACAAAAAGGCCTTTGCCAATGTAAGCAACAGAGTTATAGAGAAACTGGTTGACTCACTTGTAACAGTTCAGTGTATCTCTCAGGGTCCTTCTCCATCAGAGCTCTTATCTGGCTGTTATAGTGCTCTGAAATACTCTCCTCCACCGCTACAGTGCAGGCCATGGCCCCCTCTTTTCCAAATAGCGCACTGGACGCACCTGGAGCAGATTTAGTATTAATAAAAAGGAAACAACAAACTACATATTCCCTAAAAACAGGAAAGCATACTTTTTAGCCTTCTCCTACAGCAGATACAGATTTAACGTTTTACACATTAAATGAAGTATTATAATAACCCAAACCCAACTAAGGGATTCCAATCCAAAACGGTGTCAAAAAGCACTATTCTTTTACACTTTTTTTTCTGCATTTGTTCGGCTCTACAAAGTAAGTTATCTTGTAACTTAAAACTCTGCTGCATGTTAATGGGTTGTACCAACCTAATGCAAAGCCAGCGATGTTCCAGAGGGGTAACAGCGCTGTGGGTCGAACTCTGTTCTCAGCCAGAATCTCAGTGAACTTCTCAAGGTGTTTCTTTTCTTGATCCCACATTTCCTAAAGAAAAAACAAACATGAACATAGACTGTCAAACATTATGCAGTTAAATTATTTGTGTTATTTGTGGATCACACTGTTTGTTTATAGCAAACAAACAAGGTACAGTTGTTCTATGTCCAATAATGATTATTTTAAAAGAACAGGCAAGAGTTTAAGAGAGAAATAATACAACAGATTCTGCCTGATAGTGATGGGAATCGGTAAAATTCTGCTCATCGGCCTGATTCTTTATCAATTCCCTTGATTCCTGCTCAATTTGGTGTGTGGAAAAAAAAGTAGACCACACAGGTTTTCACTGTTGTAGGTGAAATGAGAGAATATTTGAACGGCATTTGATTTAACGTCAGTATTTTTAAAATCTGCTAAGCCGCCGTGTGGCGCTGTTATCGTAACAGGATATTTACCCTCAGTAACTGACGTGTACATACTACTAGAGTGTCAAATACATGGTGTGTTTGAGTCTGTGTTGTGTAGATAGATTTTCTGGTGTGTTCCTGGGTGTTCCCACCCTTAGAAAGGGTCCAAGCAGCCCTGAGGCATGAGTTTGTTGTCATTTCTTTGCAATGCGTAACTGTCAGAAAACCACGCCGGCATCGATAGAAGGAATTGATAAGCTCAGAAGCATAAGATTCTGTATCTGCAATTCCCCTCCCTACAAACTCTTACCCATTTTTTTTAGATTTCTCAGTGATGAATCAAAGTTAAGAGAGAATTTGACATTTGTACTAAACAGCAACTCCACTCTCTCTGGAGAAGTCTGGACTCATCCATCTGGATTCCTTCAGTGATGCATTTTGCAAATCCAGCAGACACTGTGTCAATGGGCAGACTTCTTCTTCTTCGTAGCCATGTGTGGCAGGCTGGTCCATACCTGGATGAGAGGTCCAGTACTAGATCTGCCCAACACTGCCATCTGGCCGGCGTAGATGCGGTTGGCCCCATATTCACCCGCGTGGTCCACGCGCAGGATTCGGTCCAACATGTCCTTCTCTTCACTGTCGCGTGGGGTCGGGACCACACTGTAAGCACGGGAGCTCAGCTGCGGGGGCACTGTTAGGTACAGTCAATGGTTACAACATAAAACACGTAACGACACTGAGGCCATAAATGACTAATGTTTTGCTTTTAAGAATGTTGAGGCTAAAACTGTGCCCGTACTGTAAGTTCAAACACCCGAAAACGCTGTAAAGATTGAATAAGGCTGCTCCAAACGTGTGTTCATTTCAAGCGTCTACGCTCTTTGATTAAAAGAAGTGTGAGTTACTTATGGTAAATATCTTATGGATGGGAAATGAACTAAAGCAACATAGCAAGTAGTTTCTGGTCTTCTTTGTTAAACACGTTATTAAAAATACAAAAAACAAAAGAGAAGGGTAACCAACTGTTACCTAAGCTAACAAGTCTGTTATGAAACATAATGTTCAGTAAATGCTCCTGTGACTCACCGTGACTTATACTAGATATATACTACAACAATACCGGAACATACAGTGACGTTAGCCATGAAAAACTACATTAGCAACCCCATAGCTCCATAAAGCCCGACCATATTAGACGTGTGTGTGTGTGTGTGTGTTTTTAGCATGTGTAGCACTTTAGCTCTTAGCTGTCGCCGCTGACAGAGTGAAACTACAGACCTGCTGCCGCTTACCTCTGCGTTTAAAACACTGGCGAATCATCGCTGGACCAACAACATTACACCAGTCATATACAGCTGTATGTGCGGCTCTGTGCATGGTAGTCACTTTATGGTTTAACTGCCTGTGTTACCAAACAGACGTTAAAAAAAGGTGTGCAAACTGTCATTGAAAGTCAGAAGGTGGATGTGGCGCAGACGTGTGACGTAACCGCGTTGCGACACAGCACTGTACATGGCCCCACTCCCAAATGAGGGAGCATGGATTATTGTTTAAATGTTTGTTAAGGGCTATTGGTCAAAATGTCTTAAACCTATGCTTGCAGTTTTATTTCACCGTATAATAAACACTTAACACTTTTCATGAACGGTCTCAAAGCATCTGAGTTATACTATGTAATTTAGTCCACTTTAGACACTTTTTGATATAGTTCTAACATTGAATTATTGTCTGGCTCTTAAAGCTTATTGAGTTTCTGTTTTTGTTTCTTTCTTTTTTTTTTACATGTTACATGTAATTGTGTTATGTGTGAATAAATACTTGCCCCTATAGTATTTCACAATTTACGCATTCTAAATGTGTCCCAGTTTATTTCCTGTTGCAGTAAATGTGAACGGCTGCTGCAATGGACTTCCATTGAAATGTAACAGTCTTAATATAGTAAATACGGCATGCTTGCTGTAGTGCTGTGGCAGTTAATTCCATTTTTCAGATTTTTTCAGATTTTTTCAGCGTGTGCAGCTCCAGGGTTTGTCACTAGATGGCATTATGTTTCTTTAATGTTCATCTTAAAGACTTGAGATTTGTTCATGCAGTTATTTGAGGGTGCAAGAAGTATATGCTATTTTCTAAATGTGTTATTCAAGGTTTAGTAAAACGTAAACTTAAACATCATTTTGATCTTTCAGCATTTATTTTCTGTAGCTCACATCGTTTACTGTTTTCTTTGAATATGGATTGTATGAATCAGAAGCACTTTGTGGGATCTACTTTGTAATCATCCATCTAGTCTCTATAGCTGCTTGTTGCTGTGCAGGGTCACAGGGTAGAATCCTGGACAGATTAACAGTCTGTCCCTGGGCTGTAACACAACACAAACAAATCCACACTTGGCAGACAATTTAGAGTTCACCTATTTCACCTGGCCTATCAACACAGTCTCACACCCAACGAGACTGTGTTGGGCCTATATATCGTTGGCCTGTGGGAGGGAACCAAACATTTAAAAGAAGAAAGTAAATAAGAAAATTACATTTTGTGCAGACACTCTGTGCTTTTCTGTGTCAAACAAATCATGAGTGCATTTTAGTTTATCCTTGTTACTTAAGACCAAACCTGACAATTAGGCAAAGAAAATGAGGGAGTGTTGAGCAATCTGAGTCATTGTTGATGGTCGACAGATGGCAGTGTTGCACAGATGACAGCCTTTACTTTGTAAAACTCCAGTTTGTCCCAGTTTCATATCAGTTTAAGTCAAATATGTGTCACTGCAGTGTGCCCCCCCCCCCCAAACAATGTATGTAGAACAATTAGATTTAAACTTTTTTAATACAAAATCAAAATAAATGTGTCAAAATATTTCAGAATATTTGATGTGTTTGCTCTGAGCCATGGAATTATCTGTCACGATTATTTACTTCTATATTAGGCAGAATTATTGAGTAATGCCTGTATAACTCTCGTCTTTGAAAACACACGTCTTTCTGCAAAGCACATAAAATTGTGCTGGGACGCAGGAATCTGTGGAATGATGGGGTTGAGTGCTGCAGAGCTGTGATGGTCATGAGTAAACAAGGACAGTGAATGGCGGGGTGTGTCGGTTTTGTCTGTGTGTGTGTTTGTGGTGAGACACCGGCTAAGTGTTTCCCTATCTGTTTGTCTGTCTTTCTGTGGGTGGCTATGTGTGACTGCACATTGATATGTGTGAGTTGCCCTTGTTCACTCTGCTTGAGTGTGTGTGTTGGTCTTAAAGAGTGACAGGGGCTGTACAACAGAGCAAGGATCTGCAGGGGTGCAGATCCAATGTCAGGATTGGGGGGGCACAAAAGTGATATGCCACCATAAATCACAAATTGGTAGCGGCTCGCCATATCATTCAAAAAGTACTGTACATGGAATCATTTACTGCGCTTCCCTTTCGTGTACCTTTTTAAACAGTCAACAGCGTATCACTGCTTACTTAACTCTTAAAATTGGTAAATCATCATTTTAACGGTGTCAGGCATGTAATATCTACTCAGCCCCAGTTCTTCTCACCATCTTCCTTTTCTCCCAGCGTATGGGACTACTTTATGCATGATTAACTGATATGGATGAATATGAAAAAATGAAGTCCTTTTTTTTTAAAAAGCCTGCTGATCATCAGCATCTGTGTAAGAACTACCCGTTCATTTACATTGTAGTGGAGGAGAGCAGAGATGGAATGTGGAGTCAGAAATATATTTGTCAAACATTATTTTTTCCACCATTTCAATCATTTCTTTTTAGATGTGAGTCTAAAATGTTTTGGGGGCGGGGGGCACATTTCCCCCCGTCCCCCTGGGATCTGTACCTATGCAGGCAGGCAACTTCTCGGGGGACCCCAAAGCCCCACGTGTCTGTCTGCCGTTCAGTGCTGAGCAGCATTTTAATATAGCAACCTGCTGCAGCTAAAAAACATTAAAATTGAGGAGAGCTGCAGAATGAGACAGGTGTGGGTTCATCACCACAAGCAACATCCTGTGATTCTGACTGCCTGCGGTTAGGAAAATGACGACTCGCTTTACAGGACAAAGGAAGAAGAAAGCACTTGAGCTGTGCCTGTACTTATGAATGTAATAAAATAACAACAGGGCGCTTCGTAGTCTGAACCGAGACGACAAACTATTTTGCCTTCCACATCATCAACAGCAGCTCTTCACTACTGCCCTCTTACCTTTCACAATAACAGCATCACTGTTTACCAGAGAGCATTTCACTAAGAGGAAAATCCACAAAACAGTGCACAGGTAGCTATCGTCAGGTAATCATCTGACCAGACAGTTTCAATGAACCATCTGAGAAGGTGTCATTTGAAACTGTTTGGGTAAGTGCAGGCGCTTTCAAAACATAACTGTCAGATGATTGAATGAACCATCTGTTTATCAAATTCTATAGGGGGGCGGAGAACTATATGCTGGCACTTCAACTTCTGTAGAAGACCTGTAAGACCTTCATTGTACAAACAGGTGGTTTAGGAACACACCATGTCAACGTTAGCTCTTTTATGCTAACGAAATAGCCGCACTTGCACCATGACTTTCAGTAAAGCCTGCTATTTATGAGACATATACTAGATGCTAATCTGGAGCACCGGGAGGATTCGGGCCGTGAGGGTCGGTGTTTTACAGTCTATGAGGATGGTACTGTGTTGAATATCAGTTTAAATCATAGGTCATAAATGCTGACTGCCTGCACTCGACTCGCTGAGACTACACCGAGCCGGTGTATTAGCGGTGGAGCTAATGTGAGCTACTGAGGCTAATTCTGTAAACATCACCCAGACGGACGTATCTCCATCCCCCCAACGTCACATCAATGCCCTTTTTTGGTAAGAGGAAATGAGGAGGAGTCAAAGTCCGCGGCTACGTCCATTTTTTTATACAGTCTATGGTATATTCAGATAGACAGTATGAGAAAAATAATGTGTTTTTCAGAAATTAAAGCATGTAAACATGTTCTAGTAGAAACCTAAAATACAAGTATGAAATGGAAAATAGGCATTATATGGTACCTTTAATTGAATTATCCCAAACTTGGACACAGAAAACTTGGGACCAGGTGTTATTATTTCAGCACCGGAAGAGTGGATGTTTGCTGGGTCTCTTGGCTCATAATGAAGCTGCCATTCACAGTCTGCTGTGTGCACTGTAATTAGTTGAGGAAAAAGAGTACATTCACATTGCACAAAGGAGGGGAGGTGGTGGGGAGGGGGGCATAGGGGGCTCAACAACTTATTTTTGCCTGGGGCCCAGGTTAATCCAAGCATGGGTATGAGGAGTCGTGGGATGAAAACCTGAACATCCCTTTATACACTATGATCAAATCTCTCTATGATGTCAGGTCTAATGGGCCTTAAAGTGGAGTTTGAGACTGGGTCTTGATGCCTGTGGACAGACTGGAAAGTGTCTGGTACACTCGACGGACATGTCTGGAGGATCAGTGGAGAGAAAACTGGGCCTTTCAACTCAAGCGGTTTTCAGAAAGGCTTAGCAGAGTTGTCTGACAGGTGTAACGTCTAAACACTCCCTCTCAGATTACTGTATAACGGATGTATGAGGTAATCAACAGTTAGGTTTTAACTTTGGTAGCACAACAGAAAGACGTAAAGACCAAAAGAAAGTGAATGTTTTCTTGCTCTTGAGTGTGATGTGAAGTGGATTAAAGAGCAAACCGCAGACCTGGAGAAATAGTGAGACTGGCATATGCATGTACCTGTATGTATGTATGTGTGTCTGACTGTGTTTGTGTAATGTTTGCATGCATCCATAAACGTGTGTGAGTCTGCACACCCTTGCTCCGAGGCTCTGGTCAGACAGTGCATAGCTGTGGTGGGACGCAGGCTGAGCGCCTCTAGACTACAGTGAGTCAAGAATGTCTGCTCTCACTGAGAGGAGACATGATAGGTCTTGTCTCTTTTGGTCCCTGACTGGTTGTGGTGGCTTGTGTGTGTGTGTGTGTGTGTGTGTGTGTGTGTGTGTGTGTGTGTGTGTGTGTGTGTGTGTGTGTGTGTGTGTGTGTGTGTGTGTGTGTGTGTGTGTGTGTGTGTGTGTGTGTGTGTGTGTGTGTGTGTGTGTGTGTGTGTGTGTGTGTGTGTGTGTGTGTGTGTGTGTGTGACGGACACGCATGATTTTAAGTCAAATTTGCTATTTACCCAGATGTAGAATATATGACGCAACATGCGTCAGTGTCTGCGCTTACACGTAATATTGTTCTTGTCAACCCTCTCCTCAAATAAAATTAAAGAAAAGAATGAATTTGGTTAAAAACTTTATGGGCAGGGACAGTTTTAGATTTTTTGTTTTTGTGTCCTGGATGATATTTTCCTCCACCACGTCAAACTGGAAACTTTCAATAGCCTTTGTGAAATTGGCCATGTGTGTATTAGGGGACATTCATCCCACACAGCTAAGCCTGTAAAGAAATTACCATTTTAATCGTCATGATGGCTAAAATTGTTTTAAAAAGGCCTAGGATAAAGTTACGTATACTTTATATGCTATACTAAAGCGGCACTCATATGACATAGCATTGCACTTCCATAAAGAGATTTATCACAAAAATGTTCAAATTTAAAGGAGCAAATATTCTGACTTTTAGTCTACATCCAGATTTTTTTACAGTCTACAGTCATACTACGGTCAAGCTTCAAAAATGCTTCATCCGCCATTTCCCATTATGCAACTTTATAGCATTTTTCATGTGCCCCTCCCTGTCTCGTAAATGCCTGTTTGTAACCAGTTTGTAACACAGGCTTTCTGGTAATTTTTCAGTCTCTTAACTTAAGCTGGAAAAGAAAAATCCATCCATCTATCCCTGAAAAATAACCCTGATGACACCATCTGTTTACCTATGCCATGGGCCAGCCCTGTCCATAAGTAGCAGTTAAATGCTCAGTTCATAAATATTCTATATCTTCCTATTTCAATTCAGGGTCACGGTTGGGGATTGGCCTCTATCCCAGAACAAACACATTCACTGTCAGACCTAAAGAGACTTAAAGAGAGGCTCTAGTCGACCAAACTTATGTGTTTTTAGACTATGAGTTGAAACTGGTGCACTTAAGCAAGTACACAGGAAGAACAGTGGTGGCCCATTAAGTACGGTGGCTCAGTAAAGCTGTCTGCGTTTAATTACGATATCATCCTTCAAGATGATATCGTATGTTTCCTTGTAAAATAGCTTTTGGTTTTGACGCTCTTGATTGGTCAAAGTGCAAGATTAGCAACACGAAGATGCCCTTAGATGGTCTGTGGAGTTCAGGTTGTCACAAATAGAGTCGCACGTCACTTTTATTTATGACCTTGGACAGTTAGGCTGCTCTTGACAATATAAATTCTTTAACTGCATGGCATTTCCTTTGAAAACAATATTCAACCCAAATTGTAACAAAATTAGGTAGAGAAAGAAATTAAAGTTATGCAACTTTGTTTTAAAAAGCCAACCCTTTTATGGTTTGGTGGTATCCCTCTGGAAAAGGCAAGATGTCTCATAAAATAGTACAAAAAAAAGATTCATTTTCTGATTTAAGTTCACCAAGTCCCCTTAAAACCACCACATAACCCTTTTTGCAAGATTAAAACCATAGGAAAGAGATTTCTCTCCAATTATTGAAATGTTTACACTTGAAAATCTATCTTGTGCACTGTACAGACCTAGTTAAAGCACACTCTAAACCGCCTGTTTTCATGGACACTGGAGAGTGTATTTAGCTTCGTCTGGTACAAGTTAAATGGCCCTTGTCTGTCTGGCACTATTCCTCCGGTTATATTTTTTTTTTACACCAAAGGGATGGGAGATATCTGTTCCCTATTGCAGGGGAATTGAAAACCCATGCATGTTCAGGCAATTCTTGTCATAACACCGGCAGAGATTTCTGAATGAACCAGTCGGATAATAACTGCTATTTCTAGGCAAGGCAAGGCAGCTTTATTTGTATTGCACTTTTCATACACAAGGCAGACTCAAAGTGCTTCACAGCACAACATGTCATGAATTAAAATGCATTACAGAAAGACAAAGAGAATAAAAAAGATAGACAATAATAAAAACAGTGCGGACGTTAAAAGTGCAAAGATTTAGCAGAAAGCTAAGGTGAACATAAAAGTTTTCAGTCTAGTTTCTAATTCTAATAGGAAGGGAAAACGCATTCATGAGACAAGAACGTTTAAAGGAAGCATGTAAATGTAAACAAGCTTGGCAAAATGAGTCAAAAGTACAGCCCCGTCAACAGAAATTAGATTTACCTCAATGGCAAGCTCAGGCATATCATCTAGTTTATATAGAGAAGATGGCTCAGTGTGAGAATTAACCAAGAAATGTGATGTACTTTTGATAAAAAACTGTGTTCATTTTTGACTAAAAGAGTCACTATTAATATCTACTATATAGAACAGAGGCATCACCGTCTTCACATTTACACACAGACACAGATAAACTAAGGGAAACAATCCATTTAAAGGGTGTGATGACGAGCCGAGCAGCCCTTCATTTATGCAAACCTGTCATTTAACCAGTATTTCCTGTTATCCACAGGATGTGGCTCTGCCTTTGCTTTGCCTTTGCTGACCTATATGGTTTTCCGGAAGTTGTGCGTGTACTCTCTGATTTAAAGAGTGTAAATTCTGGCCTACCAGTGTATGAGTACATGCTGTACAAATGGCCTTGCAAAAGGAAGTGGAGTGATGAAGGCTAACTGTTGAAATTTGAGTACACCGTGTGGGTAGATGCATGATTCTATATAGTGTATGGTACTTGTTTTTCCAGCATTTTTATGACTGAATTTAGGAGGAAAAATGTGACGTATTGTATGAATGCATGGAAATAATGGCCTGAGTTTCTGAATACATTAGCATTATATTAACTAGTGAAGATGGAGTCCAAGTTTAAGCATAAAGATGAAAACAATTAGCATATTTCAGGGTCATTTTGACACTTAGGTGCTGCTGGGATGGTGACTAGTTAGCATGTTAACTTTCTTTGTTGCTGTTATTGTGAAACAGCCATGACTTAAATTAGTGCTAAACAGCTGGCAGCAACCCAAAAGAAATACAATAAGAAGCGAAACAGACCAGAATTAAGGCTGTGGCTGAATTCTGTCAGAACACAGAAATATGATATTATAACAGCAGCCAGAGGTAGAAAAGCTGCTGGTCATGATTTTACCACATTGTACTCATCCCATTTGTTTTCCACCCTGAAAAAAGACAATGTTTTTACAGCACGCAGGGAGTGGATGATTCCCTAATAAATGTCACAACCACGATCCTAAGCCTCCCCCTCAGTTTTTCTTGGTGATATTTTTAGAGGGGCTCGGTCAACAATCCGCAAGTGAAAAGGAAAGAATTGTTTTTGTTGATGCTCTCTTACCACTTCAGTGTGGTGACTCTTGATGAGCTGGTGCCTCCATACGTCACAAGAGGCCAGAGTGAGTGGGAGTCAGGCTCCGGGCTCTATTAAGGGGGGAGCCAGTCACCCAGGTTATTGGGCAACTAGCGGCGGGGGACTGTCCTTTGGATTTCCACTTGCTGCTATTTTAGGGTAGTAGCAGGTCTGTTCTGAGTTTAGGGAGAAGCCACAATATCCTATTAAGCATTGTTAAAGCAATTGGGCTCTGTTTACTCGGAGGGCTTGCCTGGTTTAACTGAGGCTCCTGAGTCTCTGCCGATGCTACGAGAGACAAATTAAGGCTGTGGACGGACGGATAGATGGATGGATGGATGGATGCTAGATACAGATGGATGGATGGATGGATGGATAAATGGATGGATGGATGCTAGATTAAGATGGATGGATGGATGCTAGATACAGATAGATGGATGGATGAATGGATGGATGGATGCTAGATACAGATGGATGGATGGATGGATGGATGGATGGATGGATAAATGGATGGATGGATGCTAGATTAAGATGGATGGATGGATGGATAAATGGATGGATGGATGCTAGATTAAGATGGATGGATGGATGGATAAATGGATGGATGGATGGATGGATGGATGGATGCTAGATATAGATGGATAAATACATGGATAAATGGATGGATGGATGATTGCTAGATACAGATGGATGGATGGATAAATGGATGGATGTCAGATACAGATGGATGATGGATAATGGGTGGGTGGATCGATGATGCTAGATACAGATGGATGGATGGATGGATGGACAAATGGATGGACAAATGGATGCTAGATACAGATGGATGGATGGATGGATCGGCGGATGGATGGATCGGCGGGTGGATGGATGGATGGATGGATGGATGTCATATACAGATGGATGATGGATAATGGGTGGGTGGATGGATGGATGGATGGATGGATGGATGGATGGATGGATGGATGGATGGATGGATGGATGGATGGATGGATGGATGGATGGATGGATGGATGGATGGATGCTAGATACAGATGTATGGATGGATGGAAGGATAGATAAATGGATGGATGCTAAAAATAGATGGATGGATAGATGGATAAACGGATGGATGCTAGAAATAGATGGATGGATGCTAAAAATAGATGGATGGATGGATGGATAAATGGATGGATGCTAGAAATAGATGGATGGATAGATGGATAAATGGATGGATGCTAGATACAGATGGATGGCTGGATAGATGGATGCTAGATACAGATGGATGGATGGATTGATGGATGGATGAATGAATGGATGGATGAATGAATGGATGGATGGATGGATGGACTGGGAGGATTCAGTGGATGATGGATGGAAGGAAGGATGGATTCAATAAATGTATTATAGATACATATATGGATTAATTTGTATGTATGGATGGATGTGGTGAGTCAGTGGATAAATGGATGGATGGATAAACGAATGGACAGATGGGTGGATGGATTTTTCATCTGCAGTGCCAGAATTACACCAGACATGAAGCAGTATGAGAGTTACATTCATGCAGCTGCAAGCGCCTGGCATCTTGGCTCACATCCAACGTCTCCTTCTTTGTTTAGAAGCTGTCTAAACCCAGTTGGACTGTGGCTGGGTCAGCTGTGAGGCACAGCAGATCAGACCCAACCAAAACTCACCACGGGCAGACACATAAAGTGCATATACCCAATGTTATGCCTGTGGCTTGAATTAAGTCCTGCAGATTATTTTAAAACAGCATGCAAGTATTTAGACCATCATCCATCTTGATTATATTCAGAGTAAACGCTGATGGCTGACTACAAACTATATGTGTTTTTTAATTTTAGCTCATATCACTTCATTCTTAGTTTTTGGGGATGCTTCTGTTGTGGGTTATAACAGAGAACTGGACCCAAATGCACGACTCAGACAACAGGGGTACAAAAATAAGTTTTGATGTCAGATGTGTAATACAAGTGTAATGGGGGGGGGGGGGGGGGGGGGTGTAGCCCCAGGATCCAATAGAAGAGAGTTACACATGAGGCCATTCCGGTGAAAAGAAACCACCAGCTTTGACTGGCAGTAAATACAAATCCCGTCATAATCTGTCCCGATCTCGCCTATTTAATGTTAACTGGCCTGGAAACCTCCTGCAATGATTAACGTTAGTCAGGCAGACTGCTATATTATGTTGTTGCTGAGGGTTTATCGGCATTATAGAAAAAAAAATCCAAGAGTCAGGGAATGTTTGTTCAGTTTACCGGAGAAGTGTCCAGAGGTGACATACCCAGACATTTATTCCTACCTCACTGAATCACCAGGTAATGCAGGCCTATGAAAAATATATATATATATATATATATATACTGTCGTTTTAGGAGGCTCTTTGAAACAAAAACAAACAGCCAAGGCTTTGTCCACCTAAGGTTAAATGAGGGTGCAAATGCGCGCACACACACACACACACACGCACGCACGCACGCACGCACGCACGACACACACACACACACACACACACACACACACACACACACACACACACACACACACACACACACACACACACGCACGCACGCACGCACGCACGCACGCACGCACGCACGCACGCACGCACGCACGCACACGCACACGCACACGCACACGCACAAACACACACCTTTTTGAAATCATCTTTCTGCCATAATTGTATCTATAAACATGGAAATATTACTTGTTTTTCCCACAGACTGTAATGTATTTCCTCAAATGTGATCAAATATATTTTTATAAACTAAGTTCTCACTCCTGTTTTTCATATTAGCGCCTATACAACACTGAGGTCTTCTTTTGTTTTCCCCGGCGAGGGGGCACGGCCTTTTACGTGAGGTAGGGTTGCTCTCTTCTATATGAAGACACCAGTGCGAGTGGGGGGTGCGAGTGTCTCTGGTGTGGCATCTGCCACGTGGTAATGGCAGCTCTGCGACACAACGCAGTGATGTCAGTCTCTTTGGCGTACTCACACAACGTGGAGACACAGGAGAGCAGAAAACAGACAGGTGGCTCCGCAGGCAGGAATGAAGCAACACCAGATAACAAGGCAAACATGATGATCTGCAGCGAGGTTTGAAGGAACACAGGAGAAGCATTAGCTTCACAAGTTAAACACAAGGACGAGCGCAAACACTAGGGAGCCCAGATTCACACTACCATGTAGAACTGATGAAACAATCTAGAGAATCCAGAGGCTTTATGGAGGGCTAATTGCTGATTGAGATCACCTCCGCTGCCTGTGGAGAGTAAACCACGCCACCATGCACACGCACAGAACAGACGGGGAGAGACACAGGAGTAATACAGACAGGGAATGACAACACACACACAAGGGAGGAGGGGCTGCCATGATGTGAATCATGACAGCTTCAGCTGAATAATTTTCATCTAGCAGAGCCAATATACTGACAAAACAAGTGACTTTAAGTTTGCTCAGTAAGAAAATACATAAGATTGGCTCACAATTTTTATACTTGTTTAGTTTCTCATTATTATCACTCTCACACACCAAACCACATCAGTCACTGCTGTTGCTGTATAAGATTAAATTGATTTGACCTTTCGAAGGGATAAAACTAAATGACTCATCACTAGATTTCTTGAAACCAAAATAAATATGCAACACATGATGTGCCTGACGCATTTCCCAACAGGTCTGTCAGTCTGGAAATTTGTGATGAAACTCAAGAGGAAGTTGAAAATATACATTACTTTTCAGAAACTCACAATTTCAGTTCATGACTGTTTCTTTGCATTTCCTCTTTTTTTAATGTCATCTGCTATTTGTTGTTTGCTTATTATTTAAAATGTATTTATTGACAGGAAACTTTATGTATCTAATGACTGGTGGTTCTTTATTTAAACAGATAAGAATTATCAACCACAATAAATGCAAAAAACTGACTGACATTGACATGTTTATTTACATTGTTGTCTGTGTGCTAAACCAATCCTGCGCCACTTCTGCCTTTTCTCCGGCTGGCCGTCATCCCGAGTGGTTTTCCTCTGAAGGGTAATCACAGCACAGTCTTATTCAGACACCTTCTGGTTCCAGGGCAGTTGAGAAAATGATGGCAAGCCATCTGCTGTCTGAGAAGAAAAAGAGCATCTTTACTGTGTCTGAGGTTTGGGGATGTCGGGCAGAGATTAGAGTAACCAAAGAAAAAAACAAAAAAACAACAACCGGGGCCCAGCAATTACCTTGCTAATTCTAAATTGGTTATGCAACCGAAGAGTCTCCGAATGTTGTGCAAGGCGACTCAATACCAGGGTAAATATAATTTCCCCAGAGACCTAGCTGGTAAAGGTCAGATTCAGAGCTTTTCTGGGGAGCCTGGTCCTCCATGTGGCATTAAAGCAAGAGTTCAACATTTTGGTAAACATGTTTATTTGCTCTTTTGAGGTTTAGGGTTAGGGTTAGTTAGGGTCTACTCTTGGCCCAGATGATTTGAGCCGTGCTTTAGCAGGATTGTCCAACTTCTCTCTTCCCCCATGGCCCAGACCCAGCCTGCACTCACACTATTCAGATGATCCGGGCCTCAGCACGTTTGCTTCTAGTTTATACGTCATCACCCCTCAGAGTTTTTGTTTTGTCCAACTGTATTTGAATATTAATCAAATCTGCAGTATCTGCAGTAAATCGGCATCTTTTTAAATGTCTGTCGCTGGGAACAGTCGTATATAAATAGTGTCAGGACCGGCGTCAATGTTCATGCTCATGCTCATACATGTGTTGAGGTTGTTGTGGAAAGTCAGCGTCAGTGTCGAAGCTGCTATAATAAAAGTTAAGCATGTGAACTGAGGCTGTGGTCCGCGAGTTACTGAACGTAACACACTGCAAACCTAAAATAATGAGAACATAAATGTTTGAGTCTGATAAGACATCGAACAATCTTCAACCTGCCGGATCCCCCGTACAAAGTCTGTTTAATCTCTGATTGAGCCCATGTGTGAGAATTCACTGCAGGCCAGTGGGTGTGTTGATGACATTTTCTATCATGCAGCCCACGCAAAGCCTGAATAAAAGATCTGAGTGTGAAGAGGAAGAGTTATTCACACAAAGATGACCACGAAACTGGAGAGATTTAGGAACTTCTGTCTTTTAGGTCAGATGCCAAATTCATCAGACAAATTCCAGGAACTGTTCACGTGACCGCAGTGTAATCTGCATCTGTCCTGCCTCCTTCACACCCAGGCAGCTAATTCTCCGTCTCCAGTCTTTATGCTAAGCTAGGATTACTCATTGCTAGCTGTTGCTTCATATTTATGGATGGCAGGGGGTGTATGTGTGTGTAACATTTCTTTAATAATCAAGCTGTAAGTATTTGGACTTCCTATGAATGACTCCTCAGCAGGTGCCAAGGCAGTAAGGTGATAAATACTTGCAAGCTCATATCACTCACAGAGGCATGTGAGACGGGTCTGGAGTCTACACTCTGAGAAAACAACTCTGGCAAACGCATTTACACAAATACAGTTCTCACACAGTATCCTCATCATATCAAGCATACTTGCAAAGCACAGCAGTCGTGCTGACAGACAGGAAGCATGCCAGAGTCAAAGGTCAGTCTCAACTAAAGAGCGAAGGACGGATTAAGATGGTAGTGTGGGTAAAAGCGGGAGGGAGAGAAGCGGAAGACAGAGCCCAGTTATAATTGCTTGCGTAGGCTGACACATCTGAATTTACAGACTGCATCGGAGCTGCGCCTCTCATCTAAGACTGCTTATTTAAGAGCTAAGAGGGGGAAAAAAATACAGAGCCGATATTTTGTTCACTTGTTTCTTAATCTGTTTTAGGCCCCTCCCTTTGCTTTGCTGTTGCTAAATTTGTCTCCCCTTGCTCAAATGTCAGAAGCCAAAATGACACCATTATTTTGACTAGACTGTTTTTCCTCCCAGGGAAAGAGGCCAGAGGAAGTGTAGGTGACCTAGACTGGTTAACCACCGCCTCACCACGAGCTGGCTGGGGCACTGCCACCCCCTCAGCCACCCTCTGCATCCACTGCCTGCCAGGTCCACATTACAGTACTACTACCACACGCCATGACCACGAGTGGCCCTGCTCCAGTGCCAGCCTCTCATCGTGTCCATGCTGGGCACTCTCTCTCCCCATTGGTATACAACAGTCCGACGTCTGGCCATCGGTTAACACAGAGCTCATTTTGGTCGCATTTGCAGGCCAAATGTGTGCATATTTGTGTATGTTAAGTTGTCTTGGGCCTCTTCCAGCAGTTTTCACAGCTCTTGCTTTTCCTTGCATAGGCACGATGCACATGTGTTGTTTTTGTGCTACTTTTTCTCCATGAATTGCAACACCCTCAGCCTCAGGCTGCCGTCTGGGACTGATCAGCTGAGGAGTCTTGGCTCAGATGCTGCAAAGAAGTTTATTCTGGACGCAACAGGGGGCATATTAAACTATCTCTCCTGCAAACAGAAAACCCATAGAATATATATCCACATCCACAACAACCGGGGAGACCACAATGCACAGGGTCCTTTTCGAAGAAAATTTTCACACACCCCTATAAATGTCCTCCTGCAGCCAGGCACCAGATGTTGTCATCTGTCTACTGTTGATTAGAAAACACAAACACACGCGGCCACAGAGAGTCAAGCAAGAGAGCTACGTGAGTTAAAACAGAAAGGGAAGACATGCTAAGTTTCTTTCTCTCTCAGTGTTTGGACCCCGGGTGTTATTGAGGACCAAAAAGGTGTACTGTAAACAGTGCCTGTGCTACAGTCACACACATATACACACGCCGCCCACCCCACTGGTTGTGGAACACTGCCTGAGGTGTTTCGGACCATTTCTTGGTGGTAGCAACACTCTACTCATGCTGTGGGACCGAGACATAACACAACAGTCGGTTAGACCATGGGTATCTTTTTATGTTTACATCTGTCTGACAGCTACATTAGACTTTGTCACACTAATTCATTTTCTCTCAACCCTCGATTGGTTTATGTTAAAGAAAGCAGGATAAATGTTTGGGAGAGCGAAAGGTCATTTTGAACTCTCTGACCTTCTGACCTACCGTGCCTCATAACAAAGCACACCCAACACATATCAGTTAAAAATATTTACTTCTAACAGATATTTTTTTATCAATATTATAGTTCCAGATTCCTGTCCTAATGTCACCTCCAGTTGTACCATAAAACAACACATCCAAATCCAACTTTTAAAATAATTTACATTCCAATGAATCCACATGTTACACAATTCTCAACATTTTGCACCAGTAGCTAGCTGAAGTGTGGAATAAAAACATTCACTACCTTGGAGGAGAAACATAAAGTGATGACTCATTTTTAAAAGAATAATAATCTCGTATTTGCACATGGCGAGACACAGGACCTGGTGGTGGTCTGCCTCTCTGCCGAACTTTCCATGTTTCTTCTCTGCGGTGATGATGGCCGTGGTGGTGTTAGTCCC
Organism: Echiichthys vipera; assembly: GCF_963691815.1. Lineage (NCBI taxonomy): Eukaryota > Metazoa > Chordata > Actinopteri > Perciformes > Trachinidae > Echiichthys > Echiichthys vipera. The sequence continues at coordinate 25,921,420 of NC_139827.1, forward strand.
AGTGGAGACGGTGTCATACTTTCCTGCGCAGCTGCTGTGCTGAAGTTTTCCCCTGTGACTTGACCAGAGTGACCATCATCACGCCATCTGATGATGCTTTACATAAGACTATAAAGAGCTTTAAGGGCACATGCTCTTATTGTTGTGGTTATATGGTGTATGAATGTCAAACTTTCAGACTTTTTTAATATAATGCAAGTACGTTCCTGTTAATCCTTGCTTTTCAACTCGCACACATATACGCCACTGATAACTTACTGTTTAAGGTCCCATATTTTAAAAAGTGAGATTTCTATTTTGCTGTATAAATACATAATCCGCAGAGAAAGGCACAACGTCCATATTCAGAAACTGTGTCTTTAAATGAACCGTAATGACTTCTGTATGGCTATGATGTCACAACTATAGTGTATATAGGTGGAAAGTGCCACTACAGTGTTGTTACAGTCGTTCCTCTGACCAATCAGAGTAGACTGAGAGACAGGAGCTAAAACGTGTTTCAGACAGAGGGTGAATACAGGCATATTCAGACAGACATCCATCCATCCATCCATCCATCTGCAACCGCTTGTCCCTATCGGGGTTGCGGGGGGGCTGGAGCCGATCCAGGCTAACATCGGGTGTACACCCTGGACAGGACGCAAGTCTATTGCAGGGCACATAGAGACAGACAACCATTCACACTCATATTCATACGGGCAATTTAGAGTCATCAATTATCCAATAACAAGTGGACTGAGGGAGGAAGCAGGACATGCAAACTCCGAACAGAAGGGCCCCAGCCTGGATTTGTACCAGGAACCCTCTTGTGTTTTTTAAACATTAAAGCATGTAAACATGTTCTAGTGGAAACCCAAAATAAAAGTATGAACCTGAAAATTAGTATATATATATATATATGGGACCTTTAATGTCACTTTACGCCATCATCAGCTGAAGCTATCTCTTATTTTCTTCACTATTCCTTCCCTGACAAAATGGCCAGTTTAAAACTTAACCCCTCTTTCATTTGACATGACACTTTGTGACTAAGTTGATTTCCCATTTTCCACTTACAGTGCAACTTTAAGTCCAATACGATGACTTATTAACCAAATATATTCTCATTTTTTCCCATATCAGCACATTTTGCAATACTTAAAAGTGCACGTGATGCTTTGCACCACTGAGGTGGCTCTATGTTTTCCATTGAATGTCTGGACTGAAACATAATTCTGTGACTCATGCCATAGGCTATGTTATAAATTAGTGCTAGTATCCACTTGCAAAGGGGTTTCCACACGTACATGTAAATATGTTAAGCTTTGCATCACGCTGGTGATATATATGGATATCTATCACACAGTGGTGACTAATTTTGCTGATACCCCGGATTTCAGTATAGTGAAGGTTCTACAATCATGGTATTTGTCCTGAGTGTTGCTGGTCTCAGTTTAAAAGGTATGTATGTGCACAAACAGACACTGTGTGGTGAGACGACTGGTTTGGGATGTGGGGAAAGCAGGGGGTGAGAAGGAGAGAGAAAGGAGGTAAGGGAAAGTGGGAGGAGTGTGTCTGGGTGTGGGACTGTCATCCAATTGAGGGGAGTAGCTGTGGTGTTTTGATCAAAATCCAGCAGATGTGTGTGTGAGAGAGAAAGAGAGAGAGAGAGAGGGAGAGAGAGAGAGAGAGAGAGATATTTCCACCCACCCAATAAGGAGACACACTCATAAACAGCAGGCAGACGGAGTGAGAGTCAGAAAGACACAGGACCTCAGCAGCAGAAGTTCAAACAGTGAGGCAGAAAGAAACAGACAGAGTTTCATTGAGAGAAGATGTTTTATTAAAGGGGAGGAAAGTCACGCAGACACCCTCAAACACACACTAATGAACAGAGAGCGTGCCACACACATAGAGACAGGCAGGAACCAGCTAAACTCAGGATTTACTACCATTAGCTAGAAAGGAAAAGTCTAATAAGGACACACACTAAACTCTTTCTCCCCACGTCACTTATACACACATACTGTTGCTGAGTGTGTGCTGGCCAGGGTGAGGAGCAGGGCTGATCGACCCCAACAAGTGGAGCATCAGGGAGGAAGGAGCAAGCGAGTGGATGGATGCCTTTTGCAGACTCAGCGGCCTGGACCCTCTGTGGGTGAGTCTGTGATGTGTTCAATGACCCTGGACTATTTCTCCGTGTGAGTTTTTGCCAAGAAATTGATCATTCTTTTGTGTGCATCAGGATAGTTTTCATTGTCATAAAATTCTTTCTCATTTGATATTATTATGCCAATATCGATTAGTAAATATGAATGTAAAAGTTTGCTTTTGTCATTATGAGCCAGCATTATGAGCACCCGCTGTTGTTTATGTAAAATGAATTCCATTACACAATGTGATAATTTTGCTTTTGCTTACTTGTTTAATAATGACAATTATCATTAGCCACATTAGCATGCTGTTCTTTAGCCTTTGGCATTAGACAGGTTATTACTGTCCATTAAGAAACAATGAAAATGAAAAATAGTAAGCTTGTAGAAGAGGAAGAGGGGGGATGGGTTAAGTTTAAATGTTAGCTGGTAGTACTCTGCAGTGCAGGAAGAAAATCACCATACACTGAACTTCTCAGTTTGCAGCTAGTGCATTAGAAATCCAATCTAAAGCAATGGGAATGAAATGGGAGAATTACCATCACTCTGCTCTGTGATTCAGCACAATGAGATGCTGAGAGATGGAGATGCGTCACACAGAGTGAGCTGCTGTTATTGGAAAGGATTTGTAGTCCTGTATATTAGCAAACCTCGAATCCTGGCTCGAAAAATAGGAGGAAAGCCGCTATCCAGCTGGAATGCTCAAATTATTGAATGCACTCTAGTCCCAACTTGCCTCTTTCTCCCTCTTCCTCTCTCTCCCCCTCTGCGTTTCTGTTTCTCATTATGACTTTCTGTCTCTGCTCCTGCAAAAACCTTCAAACAATGGCCATCAAACTTTGTTGAGAAAGCAAAAGTTAACTGTGCATTACCTATCTAGAGCAGCTCTCTTTGCCACGAAAGTTCAAAGTACAGAAGTGATGTTCTCAGCCGCATTGTGTCCATCCCAAATCACAGAGCATGTTTTAACAGATGTTTTTGTCTCATGTGTGGCTGCAAAGTACTTCCAGTTATTAATCAACTTTTAACATACTTTTGGAACAACGTCAGTTGGTCACATTCCCAGGGTAGTGTTATTGATTTATACGACTTTAAAGGGAATACGCCCTTTTTTCAGTATTCATACATATATCTGGTCTAAGACAGTCCAAATATATTAGTAAACATTAACAACTCTCTCACAAATCCAAAGAGTGATAAAACTTAAATGCATGAGGTCATCAGGTAAAAAGTCTGATCCATAGACAATGAATTTTCAAAATATGTTATAGATGACACTGAGAGCACCAGAGGAATGTTCTGAGGATATGGAAACATTTTCTGTCTCGGAACTGACAACACTACAGTATAATAAAGCTCATGTAGGTCTCCTTTTCATTTTCTATGAAGCAGCTCCACACTTTTTTAATTGATGACAAGTTTGAGACTTACTTCTCTGGTGTCTGGCTTTGAGAGAGAGCAGCTCATGTTCACTAATATTCACTGAACTTTCCTAGGTCGTGGAAAAAACATATTATAATATAGTATCATATATTTGAATTCTTAATTTGTTTCCCACAAATACTGAACTGAACAAACACAATCCAGCTCAGCAGATGTTTGATCCAGGTATACCTTTTGTGTGCATTCAAGCTTTTGAGAGTGGACAGATTTGAAAGGAGCCAATTTAGGAGTGAGCAGTGTATTTATTTTTCTCTGTTTTTAAATCAAGCCATCCTGTAATTCGAAACAGGTCAAAGTCGAGGTAAAAGGAAAGTGATCAGGTGATCTAAAATTACAGTGTCCTAGGTTCATGCCACATACTCACATTTGGTGCATAATGTTTTTTCTCTGACAAGCATGTGCAAGATTTACTTAAATCATTATTAGCCACTGAATTTCTCATTGATGTAAAAAAAGTGACATTCAGCACATTTAGAGCACAGTCAAAATCTCACAGTTTCACATCATTGTGTTTGTCAGGTAAAAAAATGGACACTTTGTGGTACGCACACTGTTGGCATCTACTGGTTTACTGCAACCATTTGAGCTAAGGGTGAGAAACAGGATAAAGGGCGGAGCAAAATGCACAAGAAAGGGCTTGGAGGGGGTGTGACAAGTTGGATTTCTTACATAAAAGTGTTCTGTTCATCCTCCTGCCACTGACCGCAGGAGTCAGAAGGGTCTGCGAAAGTAGCCTCCCACTCACTGCCTCTCAGGAGATTTATCACTTCAATGGATTTTGGTACTTTGGTGCTCACACAGACCACCAGTATACAGAATGTGCAAAATTACGTGTTCATTACATAAGCCACCTATGTTAAGCCCCTTTCCCACTAGACAAAAAACCCCACTAAAATCCAGCTTTTGTCTTTCGTGAGAAATCGGAACAAATGACTCTGCAGCAGTTACGGACATTTATCGGCTCCAGCTCCGATCAGCAGAGAGGGAAACATGGCATGACTAATTTGGTAGAAAAGGGGCTTTATAAAAAGTTGATGTGGGATTTCTTTTGTGACCCAGGCAAATATTTGAACAGGTATCCTACAGTCAGACCATAATTAGAGATTAGAGGTAGAGATTGATTGTAAACATCAATTAAGCAGCAGCAACTACTAAAGAGCGCCTCACTTGACGTGGTTCATTGGCAGTGCTTCCTTACGTAAGGATCCTGCAGCTGCCACCAATTGTGGCCTCTCTCCCTTATCCCAGTTGGGAGTCGACCAGCGGGGCCAGACTACTACACCATGCTAGAAGCTCTCTAAACCACTTCCTGTGGTGACTCCCTTAGAGCCGCCTCGTTAGCACAGCCAGACACCCTGCCCCTCATTAAGCCCCTGAGGTGATAAACAAGGGAAGCAAGACAACAACAAGCTACTTAACCCCTTGTGTTTTCTTTAATCAGAAGACAACCTATCCTGATTCTGCTGTTGTTACATAATCTCAAACTTTTGGCAGCATTTGCCAAACACACCTAATCTGCATTGGCTTTTATTGTTTATAGGCTTCATTATTAGTAGAATCCTAACCTCACATTTTAAATCTTACATTGTCCCCCTCAAATTATGAAACAAGCCAGAAATGTGGTCAGAAAAAAATCCCCAAACTGACTCAGCTTTTTAGCAAAAGAAGCCCTCTTCCAACTCACACTCGGTGAGGATTGGGCACAGACACATTTTCTGTTGACTTGCTGTGGTTTCACCCTTCACTGCCTCGATGGATGAAACGTAAGGTCCCACACCACGTCTGAATTCTCAGGACTTGGCTCTCACATGTTCTGTCTGTCAGATGATAGGTTTAAACTCACACTCTTAAGGTATATTCTCTTGATTTACCGGCTCACTTTCTGTCTCCGTCGTAGGACTGGAACCGTACGTGGTACACAGCCAACCCGGACCTGACCCAGTGTTTCCAGAACACAGTGCTGGTGTGGGTCCCCTGTATCTATCTGTGGTTGCTGGCGCCTTTCTACTGCCTTTACCTCTACTGCCATGACTGCGGACGCATCCGCATGTCCTGCCTCTGCACCGCCAAAATGGTGAAACTTCACACGGATTTCTGTTTATTGTCCAAAGTTTTTTCACATGACTGAAACGAAAAGCAAAATTCTTTTAGCTTTTCTCAATAAGATACAAAATATCTGTCTTTCATTACTCTTTCATGTCCTGCTCAGGTGTTGGGTTTCCTGCTGGCCTCCTTTGGATTCGTTGAGTTCTTCTATATCCTGCTGGAGAGGAGCCAGGAGATCCAGCAGCACATGGTCTTTCTACTCAGCCCCATCATACGCAGCATGACTGTGGTAAATACTGTGGCTATTTCCTGATTTGACTTTAGTGTTTCCCCACACATAGAGAATCATTAGTCTGAAGTCATTTCAAATGTATGATTTAGCCTGGTATCACCAAATGGTAAGTGAATAACACGGCAATTCCTAATGTCATTTCAGATGTTACCACTACACATTTTTTGCTTTTCAGGTGTCAATCACACCATTTAGTCACCACTGACTGATATTGTGATGTAGTATAGAAAGCGAAAAAGTCTGCATGACACCAAAAGTCGGTGCTGACGTATTTACTTTGACTACGTAAGTTAAGTATACATGACTTAATTTACATGATAAACGTACTTATTGTAACCTAATCTGCAATCTTTTCCTAAACATAACCAAGTGGTTTTGTTTGTTTCAACCCTTTAACCACATGTTGAAAGAGTTAGGAATAAGAACAGGGCATGAAATGACACATGAAAAGCTTAAAATGCGTAGACATGAAATGAAATATCCCCATTAGTGGCGTGCTATTTATACGCCTTCCAATCGGATCATGTTGGATTTTTTTTTAGATGTCAAAGATGTAACTGACTTTTTTCTTTGTATGACATGTGCATCAGTGTATCACAGGTGGATGAGCAGCCTCCTGCAAAAATGTCAACATAATAATGAGCTGTAGCAGAAAAGACAAAAGTGCATTTCAGTCATACCTCTAGTTGTGTATGAATTGTTAAATCTATAGATAGTGACAAACTGTTGACAGCTCCTTAAATCATTGAAATAGCTTACTACTCAAAAGTATTTACAAGTCTCTAGGGATAGGTAAAGGAATGTGCCCTGTCATGTACCCCTGATCAAGTTTTAAGAGGTAATGAAATGAGAGGGTGCATGCACAACACAGTGAAAGCAAAAGAATCATGTAATTGTGCATCAGATTTTAGTCCCAGTGCATCCCAGGTTTGTGTACGTAAAACACTTTAGCTCTTGAGTAATGCAACTGATTTGTAGCGCAAATTGCACATCTGACATCCTTCCTGCGTTGCTCTGGGTAACAGAAGTTCTGGAAATATTTCAGCCTGTGTCCTGCTGGCTCACATGTCGTCCATGTGCAGTCAAAGGAAAGAATATATAGCCTATGTACAGAATGTTGGCCAGACACTGAGGTGCAAAGATGCATAACCAGCGATAGATTTATAGTGTTGCAGGCAATGTAAATATTACACTACTCTGTAAACGCCGCCAGTATTTGACCACCACTCATCAGGCTGCAGAGTACATGTTTTGTGACATCATCTACTATTTGATGTGAAATCGGTCTGCGTACATACGTGCAAAGTTTCAATACAATGAAAAATGTGATTGGTAGGTCATGTCCAACTGGGAGACCATATGTCATAAAGAGAAGACTCTATATAAACCATAAATACCTCAGACAGGTTCAAAGACACGTTCAAAGACGCGTTCAAAGCTGTTATACTCTTTCAAAGTTGTCTTCCCCACACCATTGCCATTGCAAGCCACTTAGTCATAAACTCTGAGGACTGCCTCACTCATGAACTCTAAGTGGACAGTCAGTGCTTCACCAGTCTTTTTGTTTATGTTTACCAACCATGTAGTTGCATGCAAATAGGTTGTTTAGTGGTGGCAGTGCCTAGAGTCCCCAATCATGATCATTTTCATGTTCTTAATCTGCCCTTAAGCCCCCCAACTAAAAAAAAAGCCCAGTCTGCTCTGATTGGTCAGCGTTTCACATGTGCTCATGGAATCTCACCATCATTGCAGCCGGAAAAAAGGACTGTAACAGCACTGTAGAGGCACTTTCTACCTGTATATAGTATAGTTGTGACATCACAACTAGACAGAAGTCCTGACGGCTCATTTAAGCACCGTTTCTGAATGATCTGTGGATTGAGTGTTTTGATACTTTCACAGTATCTACAGAGCACCTTGACCTGCTTTATGATCAAAAAGACATGGAAATCTCACTTTTTACAAACTTTTCATTCATTTTTTTAAACACAAAACCACAGAATACAAAGGTGATTAATTCTCAATTGTAGCCCATGTTAGACCTAATTATACAGAAAGGTTTAGTCTTTATATTGACAACAGGTGTTCTGTTGGGCTTGAAGTTTTTACACCAGTTCCTTCTTTGAGCGCCATTGTTCTGACAAAAACTGTATTTAAGGTGCAACGTGTTCAATTGCAATGCAGAGAGAAGGAAAAGATAAAGGACAAAACATAGGTACAATTTACGTTGGAATGGGAACCTGAGGTTTTAAATAAACAAAACCGTACACAAAATCCAAAGGATCCACATTGATATGCATAGGTCTGACGAGAAACAGCTCAGACAACTCTGATGTTAAGATTCGAATCAGTGTAAGACCTGTAAAGATTTATGCTGTCCAGCTGAGATCTTTAATCTTTACAGATGTTGTTTGTGTCTTCTCCTTCCAAACATCTTGAACCTAGCTGTAATGTAGGGTGGGCTACAGAACATTATTTATAGAAGATAAGGGCTGGTAGGCAATCAAAGAAATGTTTTCAGTGGCTTGTGTTGATGGAAACAACCCTGAATGTTTCTCAGACATCAATCCCACTCATTTTCTACATTTTAAATTATGTTTAACTGATGAGTAGGAGCAAACAGGAGAGTGGGACAGTTAAAACTATGGGTGGCAAATTTAAAATGCTGTTTACCATGAGCGGGGGGGGGGGGGGCAGAATTACAATGCAGTACAAAGGTGCTGAGTCAGCATAGGAAGGGTTGCTGTACACTTCGACTCACAAAGCTTCCTCTCTCTGCTGCCTTGTACAGGTCCTGCACAGTCTCACTCCCCAAGTCAGACAGCCTTGCCCACCTGTGGTCTTTTCAGACTCCTGAGTAAATAGCAGTACGATTGGGTAAAAATACACTGAGACGTCTCTTGTATCGAAGGACATATTTCTAAAAAAGGTATTTTGAGGATTTAATTTATCAGACCAAGGGGCCGGACAACAAACATCTCCTAAACCAGATTAAACGTTTGCCACCAATCTTTAAATCTACTTGCCAGAGCTATCTTTATTAAAGGATATCATTTTCTTGATGCTGATTGTAGCCACCACTCACCGCCCGTTCCCTGGGTTCAGGCCGGGAACACTGTGCTCTTGTTGCTCTGACCAACTTGTTTTGTTGCCCTTCAACTCAAGTTAACGTATGGGAACAGTTTTCAGCCCACGAACGAATCATGGTCACTATTGATGAAAAGCACACACATGACACTGACTATAATCAGCAATACTATGACGTAAAAGTCCTATTCCTTCCCCGGCACTGCACACTTCCCTTGTAATTATAAGGTAGGGTTTTGATTCGGGGCTCAGTGATGGACTTAGTTCCACCCACTGACTTCTACAAACAGATGGGTTGATGGTTTGCAGCAATATGGCAAGTCAGAGCGGAAGGCTAGAAATAGGAGGGTCCTTGCCTTCAGATGCTGCTGACCCGAGGTCAGCTTTACGATCCCGTCACTTATGTTAAGGTTTGGATTCAGGCTGATGCAGCCTCAACCGTTTAGGACGTAAAGTACCAGCAGTTGAGGACATAAAGTTCTTACCATGGGCTTGGTGCTGCTCACTGACATACTCTGAGATGTAGGAGAGCCCCATAGAGGATTTGAGCTGATCAAAACTAGAAAAAGAATCAGCGTGCATTATTGGAACATATTTTAGCTTGTAAATACTGTATTCATAAGGTGATGATTTATTTATATATCACTTGTACTTTGGGTTTCTACTAGAGCATACTTTAATGTTCAAAAAACACGTTCTTTTTCTCATACTGTCTGTCTGAATATACCTGTATTCACTCTCTGCCTGAAACACTCCGTGTTAATATATGGGACCTTTAAAAGCTGCAGTATTTAATCAACAATGCGTTAAATGCTTAATGTAACAGGTATCACTTCTACTTATGAAAACACAATTATCACCAACTCTGCAGTTCCCCTCAGCTTTAGAGGATTTTTTTTAGCATTGTTCAGCTCGTTGTGTTGATTTTGAGGCCTCAACCTCGTTTCCCAACCTAGAGGCAACTTTTTTTTTTAAATGGAAAAGAACCTCTAAAAAACTACTGTACACTTCATGCCCAGCGCCAACAGCAGACAGACAAAGCTAGCACCTAGCTGTTAAACATAGTGAAGCATTTGACTGCTACAGAGCCACATATTTCCCTTAGAAGTTAGTGGAGGCCAAATAAGAGCTAAAAGAAGCGTGATTATACAGTATGACTTAAATTCATTGGGGTGGACACCAACACAACTTCAAATGAATGCTAATGTCGGTTGGATGTGTAAATAAGCAACTGTTTGCCAAAATGTTCGCAATATAAAGTTTATTAGGTGATAATAAGTCCATTTTTTGTTTAAAGCTTACTGCGTTAATGCAGCTTGTGTTTTAAACAAGTCAAGTAAAAGAATGAAAGTAAAAATAGCTACTCAGTAATCAGGACATTGTCACCCCTAGAGCACATCAAATCTTTGGACGTTCACATGCAATGAGTTGGCATGTTGTCCCTGTGTTTGCATCCTCAATAGATGCTTTTCATTCCCAGATCCAGTCGGGTAGACAGGATACTATATAGGTTTTATATAGCTGTGTCTATCCGTATTCATCTTTCAATAAACTTTCAATAAAAGTATCAAGTGTGAAGGGAAAATGAATGAACGACGAATAAATAATGAGTGTGTCACCACAGAAGTACGTTGTTTATATCCACCAGAGCACATCAAGATGTTCACCCTCTTGGTAACCACGCAGAAATCTGTACACATCTCCCCATAAAATGTATAAGGTTGTTGATGTGAAAAACGTATATAATTACCAGGCCGCTATAGTTTATAACAGGACAGTACTGTGGCTCATCCCAGAGTAACCAATGTGGTACTCATTATGAAACCTAAACCCTGCTTTTTCCCCACTTGGTGATGAGCTGGCATGACGAGGTGACGTCTCACTTGGCCAACCATCCAGAGAAGGGCCGATTAAAGCGGTTAAACGTAGACTCCTCTGAGCACAGACAGGCAACTGTGTCCAAACAGTGAATCAGTTCTATTTTTAAGAAAACGTCACAGTATCAAATTTTGGTTTTTCTACTAGGAGGTATATAATAACACTAAGCAATGTGTGAAGGGCATTTAGCATACCATAAATGTGTATTTTTTATTATTGGCAGAAGTCAGGCAGATCACATCTGCGCCTGTGGCCAAGGAAATCCCAGAGACCCAAGTTCTTTCTCAAAGCCACCAAGGGATCCATTAGATCAGACTAAATCTGATTATGTTCTCTATGCTCTGTTGAAATTGTTGGCAGTGAAATCGACAGCTGATACGGACAAGATAGTGCTATATTTTCTTCAACTGAATCAAAGTGGAGTAGCACTCAATGGCAATTTAGAAATAATTGTTTTTACTAGAGCAACTCCATCTTTACAAGACATTAACCACAAAAGAAAGTAGTTCTGTTGAGAAGTTGAGAACTGATAGTTACTAGAAAATACAGGTTATTGGTATGTAAATAAGATTTTTCTAGTTCCAAAAAGATAACTTGGAAATCACATTATTTTGTGTGACTCCAGGCTGTTTTTTAAACGTGGCATCACGCATTTGAGCTCAGAGATTGAGTTGTTTCCTTTCCTGTGTTGTAAGAACCCCTCGTGTGAATTCTTATACTAAATCTTTCTGCCTCTCATTGTCTCTCTCTCTCTAGATCTTGGCCTTATGCATCATCCAGTTGGAAAGAATAAGAGGCTGTCGTTCCTCTGTATTCCTCTTCCTGTTCTGGGTCTTGGCTGTTGTCTGTTCCCTGGTGCCTCTCAGAGCAAAGATCCAGCTGGCCCTGGATGAGGTATGTCTTTTAACTATTAATTAATATGGAATATTGACACTTTAGCGTACCATTAATAGAAACAGCATTACTGTGTTCTAATGTATGTAAGCTGTTACATCCAAAAACTATCAATACTGAAAATAAGGAGTAATTCAGAGCCAAAGTGAAAGTGTCAAGGTTGAACTCAATGAACTTGCAGAGTCAAAACACCACGTAGGGATATCTAATCAGTTAGATTTCTACACATAGTCTAGACACAGGACTCCAGCAGCACAGCTTGAGCTATACCCTATGTCAGCAAAGAGTGCCTGTTTCATCTCCCAATTTCAACCAAGGTAACCAAAAGTTAACCAAGTGTTGGAGGATGACACTGCCAATTCTGGTCAAGCCTGTGTGTGTTTAAGTTTTCCTTTTCTTCCCGTGTCTCGTGTCAGACACTGCAATCATTGTTTTAGGCTATGGGGTAAGTTTCTATTTAAGCGGACGCAGCCGTGGGGCAGTCACATTTGCATTTCTATAAAAACACACAAACACACTCACATCCATATTTCTGTTTTATCGTCTTCAGCGTGACATTCCCACACTGCTTGGGGGAGAGTAATGACGGCTCTGGGATAAATGCTGGTGAGACATGGCAGCCAATGGGTCAGACCAGAGGAACGTCAGCGCTGTGTTTACGGGCCTACACTGCCGTAAACACAGCCAGATGGAAATCTATGCATCTGCACATAATGCGAGGCCATTTAGAATTTAGACACCAATGTTTATTTTCATTCAACCACAAACATGCACATAGAATATACACATGAACGGCGATATATTCCTTCACCATACTCTACATTGTGATTAACCGAATTCATATGTATCAATTTATCTTAAGATCTTTCTAAAGATCCAACCATTATACAAAAGGTAGACTTGTCCCCGTTTTTAACTGACTGTGAAATAGTATTTTACATGGCAAAAATGACTGGGCAATCATCGTGAAGTGTTTTGTTTTGGGTTTTTTTACAACAGTTACCATGGTTGAAAATAAAGCCAGAGCTGTCCACCATTTTATTTCATATACAATAACACTGGCTAATTGTAATGATATATTGACGGCCGAACTGGAAATGTCCCTGTTTGTATTTACACCTTTGGTAGACTAACATAATCAGATAGTATGCTGAAGCGTAAGATTTGCAGAAGATGCAGCATAAGTTGGGTTGGAGATAATAAGTACAAAGTTACCAAAAATGAACATGCCTTAAAAGCAATAAATCAAAAGAAAGGTATCATTGACTTTGACTCAAAAGCTAATAACAAGTAATAAGTGTGAAAGTGTCCATTAAGAGTGTGTTGTAGATAATTCCATGTGTTTGGTGTAGAAAAACTAAAGGCAGATTTTCCAAGTTTAGAATTAACCCCCAGGATTTAAAGCGTAAGACAGTTAGCAGAGATAATTTGGTAGGAATAGTTTAACATTTAGGATAAATACACATATTAACTTTCTTGACAAGTGTTAGATGAGAAGAATACCACTCTCATGTCTGTACAGAAAATATGAAACTACCGCTAGCTTAAAATGCTAATAAGCTCAACCACCAGGCAGCTAACCTTACTCTCTCCAAACTAGTTATATCTTGATGACTTTATCCATACAATACTGTAAAGAGTAAAAACAACACTTTGTGGTTTTACACAGTGCTGACAAGATGGTTTTGTTACTTTTAGACAGCTAGCTGATTCCCCTGTTTCCAGGCTTTGTGCTAAACTAAGCTAATCGGCTAGCATTATGTTTGACAGATGTTTTTGTAAATGTATGTAGTACATCAGAATGTTTTTACTATAGATGGTGATACCTGTTTACTATTGCAGGACAATTGTTTTGTCTGCAATAGGCCTAGTAAAATGGTATTCTTATCTTGTTATAGGTGTAGATGGACAAAGTTTTTCCCTGCCCACTGTGCTGGCTAACATTTAGATATAGTACTAACACATTTTCTAAATATTTATAAAGAAAGTGTCTTATTTCACATTGCAGTGTTGATGGAAGAAGTTGACTGGGTTCATGTTTGTGGACCCTTGGCCATTCTTAGTTGCTTGACCTACATTTTTCCCGCCCACTCTCTGACCATCCTGATCCTGTTTTTCAGTGTGTGGCCGGATCCATTTGGCCCCTTCATAGAGTATCTCCTTTCTGGGCACTGTACCATACTTTTCAGAGAAAGTTGTTTTACTGTTTACCATGGCTCTGACTTTCATGCATACCCATTCTGCTGCACAATAGAAAGGCTGTGGCAGTGGCCTTGACCCAGTATGCTAGTAAACAATGCGTCTGCCAAACCCCACAATTTCTGTACGTCAAGAATAACATGTGGGTCCTATTTTTTACAAAAGTCTCTGAGTGGTTAATATTGCAGCTGCTCCCTTGATTGAATGTAAGAGTGCTGGTTTGAAAAACCACAATCTCCCTATTTACAGATACGGCCGCTTAGCGTGACTGAGAGGCAGCTTTAACTATCGCTTAATTTATATAAAGTACACCATTAAAAACTTTGGGTTTTCACTCCAGTTTAGCTTAAAGGTCCAAAATACTCTTTATTGTGTCTGTGATCTTGGTGTATAAACCATATCCTCTGCTATACAATGTGTAAGCATGGGAAAAGCCATGTAATGAATTTCCATGTTGTTCTGCAACACAAAGCCACAGCGAACACAAACGATGCTGTACACCACAGGATGCTGTGTGATTTGTTAAGTAATGTTGAAAGAGATGAAACAACCAAACATGAGAACTTTCACAGGCTCGAACCAAACACATTTCGATCTTACTGAAACCTTGTGCATTGAATTAAGAACAGCGTTATTTTTCTCAATAATTCAAAGCCAATTAATTGTGTCCCTTTCTTAAATTAAAAGTGTAATTTCTGAAACAAATCAAGTGAAGGAACTCTATCCTATTTTTCTATTTCTAAACTATTTTTCAGCCCTGTAGCAGTCTCTTTAATCGGTGCTTTCTTATTCCACAGGGCATTGCCTCTGACATTGTACGATACCTCGCCTTCTTCTCCTACTTCACAATCCAATTGGCCCAGCTCTTCCTGTGCTGTTTTGCTGACCAGCCTCCGGAGGGAAAAAACGTCTTGGAGAAGGTAGGCAGATGAGAATGCATCCCACTTCCGTCAAAAACGTCAACTCCGATCCAATACCCAGGAAAGAAAATGCCTGAGCAGCTATCTTGTGGTTTTCAACTTTTGTTGTTAAGACATTTTTCCCTTTTGGAGGAAATGATGTGATTCACCTCCCTCCCTCTTTCCACTCTCACTTGACCGCTTTGGCTTCCTATGAGGAGAGTGTGAATGTGTGTGTGTGTTTGTCGTTGTCCTACTGCATACCATCAACGCGACTCACCCACTACAGCGTTGGATAACATCGTGACCACTGCTTCCGTAGCCACACAACAGCACAGGCATTACTTAATACAGATCTCACTAACCCATCAAACATGAGCCTGACGACACTTTGTCAAGCTCCGGATAGCAAGATGATTCAGGATAGCTGACAGGTGAATGAAAATGAGCTTCTAATCAATCAAACAGACATGTGATGTAATATTTCGGTGATAAACAATCAAAATAGCTGGAAAAGTCCCCTAAGAAACTCTTGGCCAGGGGTGAGGAGGCTGAGGGTGCAGAAGCCGCAGTCTGGCGTGGTGGACACACCCATTGGTCGTTCCTTGGTGTGTCCTCCTCGTCTTCCTCCACCTCCTCCTCCTCTCCGCCCCATGCTCTGGTTAGAGTTACTCACAGGAAGAGAGGAAGCGAGGGGATGGAGAGCAAGAGTGCTGGTAATGAAGAGCGCAAACACACTGGTGAGGGGGTGGCAGGGTGGAGAGATGCCATGAAGAATGCGTGAGAGGACAAACTTTTTTTTTGTGTGTGTGTGTGTGTGTGTGTGTGTGTGTGTGTGTGTGTGTGTGTGTGTGTGTGTGTGTGTGTGTGTGTGTGTGTGTGTGTATGTATGTGTATCCACTCATTGGACCGTTTGTGATGAGACATTTCCGTTCTGTCTGCACTAGACCTCAAAACGTCATCTTCACCATGCGCTAACACTGAACTCTATTTATTCTGTCCTGTGGGAGTTCATGGCCTCTGCTCCCCACAGTGGACCACCTGACTGTACACTGCTGTTTACACGCATTAGGATTCTCAAATACACTCCTCACAAGTGCACCATTCAACCATCAATCAGCGGCCTCTGTGACGCTGTGTATGTTTCAAAAGCCTTAAAGTGGTGAGAGATTTACTGCGAAAACAACAGTAAGTCTGGTCTTTAATCTGTTGCAGAATCCCTGTCCCGTGAAAGACGCTTCTTTCCTGTCAAAGATTCTCTTCTGGTGGTTCACTGGGTAAGATGGTTTCTTCAAAACCGCCTCATTTTTTTCAGCTGACTCACTATAGCGACAGTTTGTACTTGTTTACAATAATAATGTGTGTTTTTTTGACGATTTTGTGTATGAATCATCCTCCTCAGGCTTGTTGTGAAAGGTTATCGCAACCCGCTGGCAGCAGAGGACCTGTGGACCCTGAGGGAGGAAGATACGTCACGCAAGATTATCTCAGAGCTGGAAGATGACTGGACAGATGAATGTGCCAAACTTCAAAAGTGAGAACTTCTGATAACTGAAAGTGTGGCTGATTGATGTAATTATGTTGCATCCTCGTGTATATTCCCATAATACAACCCTGCCTGATTCACACATTTGTCTTTTAAACTCCATGCCCCAAGTTTGGAACAAACTTCATGTTATGACCCCCCCCCCCCCCCCCCCCCAATAATGATGATATCATAAACTTAATGAGACAAAAAGCCACGGAAGACAATAGCGCTTTATACAATGCACATCTTGTTTTCAGATATGCAGTACACCTCATGATGAGTAAATTCACATTTATGCATAAAATCTGCCCCTTTATTGAGCCCTGTGATTGGCTGCCTAATCTTCTTTGTTTTAGCTAGTAGTTGTAGCATGAAGAAATGCAGAGCAGAGGACTTCACAGAGAAAAGACGAGTATCTTGCTTGTTTCCTCAGGATCATATAGTTATTTTGACACAGGCCTATGAACCACCGTGCAGTGTCTCTCTATTTTCACAGCTTAACAGACAAAGAATCAATCCCATTTTATTGCAGTGTGGTCAAATGTCAGCATGATGCTGGCTGAATTTATGACCCAAGCAGAGCATGACTGAACAATGATTGCGGTAAACTGAAATTCCGGTCATCTCATCACCAGAGGTGTTTGGGGCCAAATATAGTTCCAAACAAGTCACTTGAGGACAAACAGCACCATAATGTCAAGACAGCCCTGTGTCAAAGGTTGTTAACATGTTCCAGCGCTTTGAAGATCACTCGTTAAGTCCAATAATTATGTCAGTGAATAATGCTTTTTACGGCTGGCAAATTCTTGAGTACATCAGTGACGGTATGAATAACTACAGGGTTTTTTTAACAGCCTGTTTTACATGAAAGACTTGAGAGGCGCCAGCATCATGTTGGGCATCTCTTACACAGATGAGCTGTCTGTAACTGCGTGCGTTCTCTCCTTCTGGCAGGCAGGAGAAAGCCTTAGCGTCGGGTGTGGCGCTTGGGAGCAGACTGCCAGACCAGGCTCAGCTCCTCAGGAAGCTGCAGAAGGAGCAGAGCTCTGGCTTCTTCCTGCTCAGGACGCTGGCACGCAAGTTCGGTCCATACTTTCTAACCGGTACCCTGTGTATCATATTCCACGACGCCTTCATGTTCGCCATACCCCAGGTGCTCAGGTAAGACTTACAGGAAGAGTGCACCAAAACCTTTTTCTGCTCTCACCAGGAGTTCAATTGAGGCAATAAAAAGCTGTGGTGTGATGTTAGGTGATATTAGCTGCACTGTATCTCAACACAGTACCAAGGTGTATTTGGTTTGTGGTGCAGACAGACCCAAAATAACAAGATAAGTAAAGTTTGGATTACATTCTGCATGAGGATACAAATCAGGCAGTTGTATTTTTGAAAAAAGTTCTCAATAAAACTGTTCATAAGAAAGCTGCTATTGCATGTCATTATATTTGGAAAGAGATGTTGTTGTTGTTGAGTTTTTCAAATATAACTTTTTCAGTGCTCGGAGTCCCACAAACCAAATGGCATTGCGTGCACTGTATTAAGAAAGGCTTCAGCCAATATTTCCAAACCCCAGCTCAGACTGAAATTACCTGGATGGACTACAGTCCAGGCTGGAGTAAAAATAGTTTTTATTGTGGTTTGGGGGATAAACTGTCTAAATCAATTTGGAGATTTAAGTGACAGATATTTTATTTTCCTGGTTTAAATTAAAGAAACATGGGTTTAGCAGATTGTGGGAAACTTTCACAGTTTACATAGATTGATAGATATTACTGTGTAAACAGCTCCTCTGTTATCACCTCAGATATCAGATATCGTTTCAATGACTTGTGACTCAGACAACTAAACAACAACAGAAGCTGGCAGCAATGAAAACGAGTCATGGCTGACCCTGCCACCTGCCACACAATCCTACTTACCAGACTGGAATGTTGTTGATGCACAGCACAGAATCAGTGCAAGTGTTAATTAGGGTCATGGAGCTGTGAGCAGGAAAGCTAGATGAGACCACAGCCCTCTGTGCAGTAAGGAGGACAGGCGGAGAGGGAGAGGAGGCTCTAAATGGGAGAAATGCTGTTGGACCACAATAAGGGAGCCGCTGGCCAAGTGTGAGGGCAGTCCAGCCACAAGCTGAGCACTGTTGTGCAATCCGAGCAGCTCTGTGCGGACCAGCCGGCCAGCAGCGCTTGTGGCCATTGGTTTTAAGGCACACAATGAAAGTCACATAATACCACAATAAACAAAAAAACACCCTAAAAAATCATGTTGACAGGGTGAAAATCGTCTTTGATTTGTCTCATTCACTTCTTTCCAGGGAAAATCATACACAGAATTAGGGTTTTGATAGTCATGACTAAAAAAATTGAATATGTGCAAACTACTTAACGTCCTGATTAAGTATTGATCTCTTCCTACACAGTCTTCTTCTGGATTTCATGAGGGACGAAGATGCCCCGCTGTGGAAAGGCTACTTCTACGCCACTCTTATGTTCCTGCTGTCCTGTCTCCAGTCCCTCTTCAACCATCAGTACATGTACGCCTGCTTCACAGTGGGAATGAGGGTGAAGACTGCTGTTATGGGCTTGGTTTACAGGAAGGTGGGTAAATCTGCATCCACGAACACGTAGCAGCCAGACACGTAAATTGGCAACAACAAATGCTGTCTCTCCTTCCAGACAGGAAAACAGCATATGATTAACAGCTTTCACCTAAGATGAATGATTGTCTGAAATCTTTACGAGGGTGTTCATTTATATTGGTCAAATGAGGGCTAAAATGTCTTTGTCTCTTTTGTTGTCAATCCAGTCTTTGGTGATAAACAGCGCTGCCAGGAGGACTTGCACTGTGGGCGAGATTGTGAATCTGGTTTCGGCAGACACTCAAAAGCTCATGGACTTTGTGGTATACTTCAACGCTGTCTGGCTGGCTCCTATTGAAATTGCTCTTTGTCTCTTCTTCCTCTGGCAGGTATGTCAAAATGTTATCACAAAGCCGCTCATTTGTGCACAACTGCATTTTAACTGATTGACGGCCCTTGACATTATTTCATTCTTTGTTTTACTTAGCATCTCGGCCCATCGGCTTTGGCAGGAATTGCCACTGTCATTCTCATTTTTCCACTCAACGGATTCATAGCAAAGAAAAGAAGCAAGCTACAGGTAAAAGCAGTTACAGGAATCTTTCACACTTTTGCTCCAGTAGCCCTGACACATCTGGCATGTCAGGTCAGGGATGCCACAGCTGGTTTAGATAGTGGCGAAAGAGCCCTGTGGGTGTTTGGCCTGGATGGTACATTCTCTCTTGTCCTTTTGATGTCTGCCCCATATAACGTGTTTGAAAAACAATGAAAGGAAAGGGCGGTCAGTAGGAAGACATCATTTTTCATTTCTATGGAAAAACAACAGACGATTCTGTAAATTTGGATGCCAATTTAATCGAACTTAGTCTTGAATGCAGTGACCGCATTCCTGGCCCTTTGTTGTTTCCTTGTCATAAAAATCACTAAAATGTAACAAGCAATAAATTCTTACTGAATTTAACAAGTTCTATGTTGTACAGGAAAACTACTACTGCTGTAATGAGAGCAGCCAAACCCATGTTCACAAATGCATGTATTTGCTTTGGTCTGGTAATTGTCTTTCCACTCTGCTGCAGCATTGGATAGTTGATAATAAAACGTAAAAGCCTCTTTGTCTGGTCAACAGGAGATCCAAATGAAGTTCATGGATGGTCGCATCAGACTGATGAATGAAATCCTGAATGGAATAAAGATTTTGAAGTTCTATGCCTGGGAGAAGGCCTTCCTGGAGCAGGTTTTGGGCCATAGAGAAAAGGAGCTCAAAGCCCTGAAGAAGTCTCAAATCCTTTACTCCATCTCCATCGCATCCTTCAACTCCTCTTCTTTCATGGTGAGAGCACTCGACTGAATGAAACTGAATAAAAAGGCTACATACAGACTTCAAACTGATCGTGTTTTTAAGTCGTGACCTTAAAATTGGGAGTCAAATCAAATTTGGGGGATTGTGACACCTCAACTAATAGTTATCCGTCACACAGGGTTTGGGCTGTAGATATAACATTTAGCATCTTTTTTTTTTTCTAAGATTGCCTTCGCCATGTTCGGAGTCTACGTGACGCTTGATGACAGGAACGTCCTGGATGCACAGAAGGTTTTTGTCTCAATGGCGCTGATCAACATCCTGAAGACCCCACTCAGCCAGCTTCCATTTGCTATAAGCACAACTATGCAGGTACATGTAAAATTAAATACTCGTGATTATTCTGAGATGTTTTTACCATCTGTGGTGTCTGATGAGACATATTCATGATCCCATATGGTGGATATAGGTCCGTTAACTAACCACTTACTGTTTCAGGCTATGGTTTCACTGAGACGTCTTGGAAAGTACCTGTGCTCAGAGGAACTGAAAGTGGACAATGTCTCAAAGGCTCCATTGAGTTCTGGTTAGTACCGCACCCATATATAAACCTCAAAATTAAATGATTTAACTGCTATGCTGCACTGTTTAATTTCACAATTTGTTTCCCATACTATTTAAAACCATAGGCTGTCATAATCAATACAAGCAGCCCACTAGATTTGGTTGTTTATATCTGTGGAGTACCACAGCCTTGTATGGATCATATGCACTGTCACTTCCTGGGTCCCTGACTGATTGGTAGACAGAGTAATTATAGGATGTTCCCATTTAGTGGTTGAACGTAAATCACAGCATGAATTCAGACATATGATTCATAGAGAAATAAAAAGAGAAAATACTGTAGTTGTCTGTCTGTAATCTGTCAACACTTCCCAAGACAGCTTGTGAAAAAGCAACAGCTCTGTAATTTCTATGATTAAGCAAATTCGCTTGTAATTACGCCCCGGCTGCACTCTGACGAGTAAACTTCAAGGGAGAATTTTGTTTTGAATGTTTGTTTGTGGCTCAGGTCAAAGAACACGTCCTCTTGTCAGTGGTTATTGCAGGTTTTGTACTCAACCTTTCTTTCTTGTTTAGATGGGGATGACGTGGTGATAGAAA
The DNA here is from genome assembly GCF_963691815.1 of Echiichthys vipera. NCBI lineage: Eukaryota > Metazoa > Chordata > Actinopteri > Perciformes > Trachinidae > Echiichthys > Echiichthys vipera. The sequence continues at coordinate 25,942,860 of NC_139827.1, forward strand.
ACGGCACTTTCAGCTGGTCTACAGAGGGACCTCCATGTCTTAAAAGGTATGATTTATGAAAATAAAATAAAGTATTGAAAAAAATATGAAATCCGTGATAAAAACAAAGAAACTTACAGGACAAATTCTCTCTTTGTTGACAGGATCAGTATCCGTGTGCCACGGGGTTCCCTCGTTGCTGTGGTCGGACATGTGGGCAGTGGAAAGTCCTCTTTGTTGTCCGCCATGCTTGGTGAAACAGAGAAAAGAAGTGGCCATGTCACCGTTAAGGTATTGAGCTTATGTTCCACATGCAAGTTCTATTCTTAGTTGTGGGTTTCATTTAATAAATGCTTACAGTCTCTCTTTTGACATCTCTCCTCACAGGGCTCGGTGGCATATGTGCCCCAGCAGGCCTGGATTCAGAACGCCACAGTCCAAGACAATATTATATTTGGCCGTGAGAAACTGAAGACATGGTACCACCGAGTGCTGGAGGCCTGTGCGCTGCTGCCCGACCTGGACATCCTACCTGCTGGAGATGCCACAGAAATTGGAGAGAAGGTATGGAAATGGAGAAATGAAAATTATATTACATCTTGTCTTGTCTCGAAATCTAAGTCTGAGTTTCATTTAAACGTTCAAATAACTGTGTCCATGCAGGGATTGAACCTTTCAGGAGGGCAGAAGCAGAGGGTGAGCCTGGCCAGAGCTGTCTACAGAAAGGCTGATGTATATCTCATGGACGATCCACTGTCTGCAGTCGATGCACATGTCGGTCAACACATCTTTGACAAGGTCATTGGACCAAAAGGAGTCCTTAGAGACAAGGTAATATATGGATACATACAATCAAATTCAGTTTAGCTGCAAAAAGACAAATCGTGGTTTTCCAACATTTAAACCACTTACAAGCACATGCCATAAGCTATTATCATAAAATGGAAATCACCCCTTTGCTGACACAGTTGTTATGAAGAAAGCCTCAATATAGTATTAGTATAATGGATTGTGCCTACATACTATTTTTCTGACTTGTGTGGCTTGCTAAACAGACCCGCATCCTTGTGACCCATGGGATGAGCTTCCTGCCACAGGCTGACCTTATCCTCGTTCTGGGAGATGGAGAAATCACAGAGAGTGGCTCCTACCAGGAGCTCCTCAGCCACCATGGTGCTTTTGCTGACTTCATTCACACCTTCGCCAGCACAGAACGAAAAGAGAGCGCCATACAGAGAGGTGAGAGACATTCTGTTAAAAAATGACAAATTTCAGAAAAGAAGACTAATATAGTAGAATGAACATGTCTAAAAATGAATAATCACCATTAAAAGCCCAAAAAAATGTCCTTTTCTGGTAGCTGGTTCCAGGAGATCCAATGCTCGTCTCAGCATGGTTGACTTCATGCCATTCTCCAGAGACCTGTCACAGGAGCAGCTCATTGGGTATGTACACAAACTCGTCAATTTGAAAACTATCATAAATAATCATCTTTTTTATGAAACTGACCCCTGGCATCTCTGAATCCTCCAGGGGTGACACTACGAATACCAACCTGCAGAATATGGAGCCTGTGTCTGAAACAGACCAGGAACAGGTACCAGAGGATTTGGGCAAGCTAACGGAGGCTGACAAAGCCCGAACTGGAAGGGTAAATCTGAAAATGTTTTTTTAAATTTATTTTTACCTCTTATTGTGTTAAATGGGACATTAGTGGCCCAAACATAATTTACTGCAGGTTTAATGAACATAAACTTCTTGATATAAACCAAGTTATCTAATTCCTTGAGATTGACTGGTACATTTTGTGTTGTTCTACGACAGGTGACGTTGGCGATGTACAAAAAGTATTTCAAGACCATTGGCTTGGCCATCATCATTCCCATCGTCTTCCTGTACGCTTTTCAGCAGGGGGCCTCATTGGCCTACAACTACTGGCTGAGCATGTGGGCTGACGACCCTATTGTTAACGGCACCCAGATCGATGCAGAACTGAAACTGTCTGTGTTTGGAGCACTGGGTTTTGTACAAGGTCAGTTAGTTCTATGAATCCTTGTGGTTCTATGAAAACTCTACAAATGAACAGTTGACATTTATTTCCTTATGCTGGACTCTGATTTGTTCAAACCACGTTCCCCTTTCTTCAGGTATCGCCATCTTTGGTACGACTGTCGCAATCTCCATTTGTGGCATCATCGCTTCTCGCCAATTGCACATGGACCTGCTAAACAACGTGCTGCGCTCTCCGATGTCTTTCTTCGAGTGCACGCCCAGCGGCAATCTACTCAACCGTTTTGCCAAAGAGATCGACGCAATCGACTGCATGGTCCCCGACGGCTTGAAGATGATGCTGAGCTACGTCTTTAAACTCATGGAGGTCTGCATCATTGTGCTGATGGCGACACCCTTCGCAGCTGTGATCATCCTGCCTCTCGCTTTCCTTTACGCCTGTGTCCAGGTACATTCTCCCCAAAATTTCCGCTCAGAACCAACTACTTTGATCTTTATTTTCTCTTTGAGAGTTTTATGTTCGGGGTGGCTCAGCAAGATCTGGGTTCCATTACAGCTTGTTATTGGAAAGCTCCAGGCTCCAAAACCAAGCCTGCTGATTTTGCCATTCACTTGTGTTTGGTTCTCCACGTGCTGACATAGATGTTACACACATTCACTAAGAATTATGGGAAAGCCCTCGGCGCTCCCTTTTGGTTTCACTCATTAAACCTGGTGTTTTACTTTTCCACTGTGGGCTACAGAGCTTCTACGTTGCCACATCCTGTCAGTTGCGGAGGCTGGAAGCTGTAAGCCGTTCGCCCATCTACACCCACTTCAACGAGACGGTGCAGGGCGCCAGCGTCATCCGGGCCTTTGGCGAGCAGTCCAGGTTCATTCTGCAGACTAATGAGAGAGTTGACTTCAATCAGACCTCCTACTTCCCTCGATTTGTGGCCACCCGGTGAGATGATATGCGATGATTATGATGTGCTTACATTTATAAATCCATTTGCTTGGTTACAGTTCATGAGGGATGGTGATGATTCATAGCACCAAGAGTTGCTGTGATTGCTTTATGTTACATAGTTACACAAAAAAGACTTCTGGCTTAAGTAAAGAGGTCACATTTTGGTACTTGCCTTCCCACAGTAAAATCAATGTTACATCCACAGGTGGCTGGCAGTCAATCTGGAGTTTGTTGGTAATGGTGTGGTCTTAGCTGCTGCCATTCTGTCTGTGATGGGAAAAGGCACCCTGAGCCCAGGCATAGTTGGTTTGGCTGTGTCACACTCCCTCCAGGTAAGAGGCTCTGCCCACAGACACACTCATACACATTCTCCCACAGTAGTTCTGGAGGTGTTTTAAACATCAAAGACAATTTCACACACTGTAGCATTGTGGGACTTCACTCAAGTTGTATGCTGCATGTGGCAAGTAGAGGTTAAACTAGAATAAGTGTAATATAAATGCATTGCTTTGCTCAGTCAGCAAATGCATTTTTAGCACAGGAAAAAAGTGATTCAAAGTAAATCTCATTGCTTTGGATATTACAGGTGACTGGAATCCTAAGTTGGATTGTGAGAGCCTGGACTGATGTGGAAAACAACATTGTGTCTGTAGAGAGAGTCAATGAGTATGCTGATACTGCTAAAGAGGTCAGTGTTTCCAGCACGTCCACATAAAAATATCACAGCTACGTACATGAAATCCAACACCGTACAACGACAAGGTTTTCTTGTTCTCTATTCACCCTTTCTTACCGTCTGATTCAGGCGAGCTGGAGTACAGAAGGCAGCTCGTTGCCCCTGGCGTGGCCCCAGAGAGGTACTATCGAGTTCCAGGACTACGGGCTGCAGTACCGTAAAGGCCTTGAGTTGGCTCTGAAGGGCATTACCTTGAATATTCATGAAAGAGAGAGGGTGAGTAATTGTGTATGATAAAAAAAAATAGCTTGCAATCTTTACCAATGTTGGTCATGGAATGAGGAATTGCAGAATTATGTCCTATATAAATTCTGACTCAAAACCTTTCTTTTCCAGGTTGGAATTGTTGGTCGGACAGGAGCGGGGAAGTCCTCACTTGCACTGGGAATCTTCCGGATCTTAGAGGCAGCAAAGGGAAAGATCTTTATAGATGGAGTCAACATCGCAGACATCGGACTCCATGACCTCAGATCACGCATTACTATCATTCCTCAGGTGAGACAGTGTTAATAACAGAAACTGAGCTCTGGCTTTCATCATATAAACTGTTTGCAATAACCGCAGTCTGTATCCAATGTAGAATAAGCCATTCTGAATTATAATAATCTTGTTACCCGTGGTGAATAACATCTGCCGTCCTCTCTGCCAGGACCCTGTGTTGTTCTCAGGCTCCCTCCGGATGAACCTCGACCCTTTTGACACCTACACCGACGAGGAGGTGTGGAGTTCACTGGAGCTCGCTCACCTCAAAAACTTTATCTCTAATCTGCCTGACAAACTCAACCATGAATGCTCAGAGGGAGGAGAAAACCTCAGGTATACAGATACGACTCACTGATAAACCACTACCCATTATTATTTGGCTCAGTCAATCGCCAATATATTATTACAGGGATATCCACAAAAAGCTTCAGGGTGCCTACAGGAAAGAATCTAATATGCAATTCTCTCCCTCTCCTTTGTCTGTGTAGTCTGGGTCAGCGCCAGCTAGTGTGCCTGGCCAGGGCTTTACTAAGGAAAACCAAGATCCTGGTTCTGGACGAGGCGACAGCTGCTGTGGACCTGGAGACAGACACGCTCATCCAGTCAACAATCCGCACACAGTTTGAAGACTGCACCGTCCTGACTGTCGCTCACCGCCTTAACACCATCATGGACTACACAAGGTACATTACAGTCCACCAAGTGGTCAATATTTTTTTAGCCTTTTAGTGGACTGACAAAACTAATTGATAATTTGAATTCTTAATCATTACTTTTTTAAGAAAAAAACAATGATGGTTACAGCCTCTCAAATTTTTTGTTTCATATCACAGTTAACTAAATACCTTTGAATTTTTTTTTACTGTTGGTCAGACAGACATATGTTTTTTTTTATTACTTTGAACTTTGGGACATTTTATAGACAAAACAATTATTTTGTTAAGAAATTGATTTTTATTCTTCTAGCAACCCTACGATCACATGTCCAGGTACAGACCTGGACACCTTAAAGTCAACAGCTTTATAACACATATAAATGTTAGATCATGTGTAGTAAAAAAAGAAAACGGTGGATCTAAACCCCTCGTCCGCCTATTTCGCCTCTTCACAGAGTGATTGTCATGGACAGAGGCTACATTTCTGAGATGGACTCTCCAGCCAACCTCATCGCACAGCGGGGACAGTTCTACCGAATGTGCCGGGAATCTGGACTGGTCTAGGTCTTCTTCGGGCTTCATACCATGCAGCTGGTGTCCAGGTGTACAGATGTGGCAACTTATTTGTGCATCTCTCCAGCACATGTTGAATCGGGCTATTCCAAGCTTTGTGGCAGCTCAAAGCACCTCTCCATGAGGGCATTGTCAATGAATCTCATTTGTTGGTTCTTAACACACAGACACATGCTGTCTTAAAGACATTGTTAACCTCAGATGATGAACATTCAAAAAGAAAGCTACAGTGGATTGTTGAGTCTTCAATATATTGTATATACTGTAGAGTAGTGGATTCAGTTTATGTCATGAAAGGATAAAGAGCTACAAGCTAAATCGTAATGATTTTCATTCTCTTTTTATGAATGGGAGCTATATTATTTTTGTAGTTTTTGTAAGTGTTATAAAGCACATGGCGTGTTTTTTTGATGTTGTCTCAGGCTTAAACGTTGATGTTTACTCACACTTTTTTAGCCTTGTATACTAAGAAAGAGGCAATTTAGTAAATGTAAACTGATGGGTCTATTTTATCTTCTTGTCTCAGAAACTGGGACAGGAAAAACTTTGACACACTTACCTTCAAAAGGTTCACCTTGGCAAACGCAGGGGAAGTGAGGTTTTACTGCCTTCAAAATCTGAGCTGGAAGCAGTCCATTTGGAGTTTTTATGTCAGGGAAAAAAAGAGGAAAACATTGAAGACAGCCAAGACATTAGCAATCGTCCAACTATGTTGTGGCTGTTGTTTATTTCTGTCAAAGTAAACACATAAAAAAGTCAATAGAGACCTTGCTGGTCGGATTTAACCTGACGCCGGTAGTGAAAACCACCATGAACGAAGAGAATGCTTCTTCATAACAATGGTGCTACATCTCTTTGTGATTGTGTCTTGGCCTCCTCCACACATCTCAGGCCATATGCAGCGAAGAAACAAATCAGGATTGTTCTTATGGTGCTGACATGACAGGCTGTAAATAGTCCATGTTGACCTTTACTCACAATTCAAAGAAAGAACCCTATGAACTTTTCAAAGAGAAGAGGCATTTACTGTTTTTGTCTTACTGGTTTAGACAATATATTGTAAGAGACACCCTATAGTTTATTTATGTCATATGAAAAAATGTATTAAGTGTCCTTAAGGTTCTGAGGATTGTATATTTATACTTTTTATAACGAGCTTGTTCATTTTTACTGTTAATGTACTGTCTTGTTTCATACATCATGCTGATTAATAAAAATGTATTTTGAATCTGTGGTTATGCTTAAATTCATGTCTTTGTAAATGAGTGCTGCGACAAGATCGGTGACCGTTAATGCTTTCAGTTTTTTAAAAACAAAATAAAATAAAATAGAGATTTATCAAAAGGGTGTGTTTCAGGACCAAGGCGAGCTCAAGTGACAGCTGACAACAAGTCTTAAGTCTTTGTAAACAAACTCCAAGTCCAGATTCATTCCTTTCAGGCCTCTGAAATCAAACCAATAAAATGACACAGTAATAAAGGATATTTATTTTAAAAGTTGTGTTAATAGTCATGACCATGCATATGATAATCAAATATTCAAACTGCGAGGCAATGCAGGCTTATTATTTACTGTTCCTTGATTTTGAAGGGGTTATACTTGATATTCAGAACATCAATATAGCAGCAAAAAAACATTTGCAATGTCAAGATATAGTGGAGTAATGGCGTCCTGAGCAGAGATGAAGTCTCTTTCTCTGTTGTAATCTGAGTTTCTCTGTTTGTTTGTTTTGATTGAGGGTGGCGGCTCAGGGGGTAGAGTGGGTTGTCCACTGATTGCAGGGTAGTCAGTTCAATTCCTGGCTCCTTCTGTCCATATGTCAAAGTGTTGCGCAAGACACTGAACCCCAAATTATTCCTGAGCACTTTGCATGGTAGGCAAAAAAGCACTGTGGATAAAAGCACTATAGTAAATGCAGTCCGGCCACGCATGTGAATGCCTTGTGCCACATTAGTAATAGTGGTATTTGATGAGTTGGGGAACAGTCACTGAGAACCAAGTGGACGCAACTTTTTCTTCAGTATTTCAAATACAGCACCTTAGGTCATGGTCAGTCAAGTCTTTAGGAAGTCAAGTCAAGTCTCAAGTCCTACTTTTTACGATATACAGCAAGTCTGACTCCTTCAAAGTCTTAATTCTCAAGTCTACACCTCTTTACCGCATACATTATTACAAATGTATCACATTCCCTAGGAGGGACTGTCATTAGTCGATGGATCATTTTTGTTTCTGTGTTTTTGAAAATATGGGACAGAAAACCCTCTATGTTTAACTGTTTATTTTATGCCAAGGATATTATTTTAAATACTTTTGCAGTGTTAGTTTTCCACTTTTCTTGAATATACCATACTAAGCACTGTTTTATTTGTTATAAACCGAAACAAATGTGTTTAAAACTTAAATGTTTACGAAAGGTTAGTGCTCACTGATAGAAAAAAAACACATTTTGTTGTTTAAACTCATTGGTGTGTATTGAGTCATATACCAAAATCAAATTTAAATTGAAAAATGTTGCTTCTTAAGTCAAATATTGATAAGTGATTAATTAATCACAAAGCCTCTAATTAATCAGATACATTTTTTTAATTATGTCCCACTACTAATTTTTATTTATCATATGTGAATGTTAAGCATACATGCTTCCTTCAGCTCTGTATCTGTGCATGGCTACTTTAGTAGCTGCCATGCCTATAAGCCAGTAAGCCTTTCATCAAAGTTGTGTAAATGCATTTATTTATTTATTCACAATTTTGTCTTTGCTAATGTACTGTCGCCTCACAACAAGAGGGTTCCTGGTTCGAATCGCGGCTGGGGCCCTTCTGTGTGGAGTTTGCATGTTCTCCCCGTGTCTGCGTGGGTTTTCTCCGGGTTCTCCGGTTTCCTCCCACAGTCCAAAAACATGCACGTGTTAGGTTAACTGATGACCCTAAAATTGCCCGTAGGTGTGAATGGTTGTCCGTCTCTGTTCGTCTCTATGTGCCCTGCGATAAACGGGCATCCTGTCCAGGGTGTACCCAGCCTCACGCCCCATGTCAGCTGGGATCGGCTCCATCCCCCCCGCGACCCCGACAGGAACAAGTGGTTGAAGATGAATGAATGAATGAATAATTCATGTTAATTTTCACCAATTTTTTTGCAAAAAAAAAAAAGCGTTGGAAAGATTATCAAACAGTTTGGCGGACCCCTTGCAGCAACTCTGAAGACCTCATGGGGGTCCTGGACCCTCTATTGAAGATCTCTGATGTAGCTAGTAGCCTGACAGCACAACGTTGCCCTGGGCGACAAAGATTACCCCCCTTGTTTATATGTCGGTTATATAAATATTGTTTTCCTTAAAGGAACTATCAAATAGGTTTCTTTAGAAGTATATGCACTTATTTTATTTCAAATTATCGCTACTTAAACATGCAAAACAGTGAAATGTAACCCCCGCCACTGATCCATAACCACTCCAGCAGCTCACCGGTTCACAGACCATAGCAACGGTAGTTAACGTTGCACAACTCCGTCACTAGATGGCAGAACTCTACGGTTTGATGATGAGGATGAACTGTTGCAGCAGTGGTTTGTTGACACTTGTTGCAATGGCGACCATCACTGAACTGAAGTGTGGTAAGCGCTCACTATCATTTGTGATTTTGTCAGCTTATTACCGTTACCTTCTGAAATCAAAATAGCTACACGACAGATTGACAGCGCGTTAGTCACATTGCTGGTAACAGTGGTTGAGTTAGCTTAGCTCGACACCATGGCGCCCTCGTTCGTGTGGGTCCATTAAAAAAAACAACAATTAAACAGATCATTGAACCTAGCTGTCAACAAATTCACGCCTTCAAGTGAGCCAAGAACGTATCTACTGCTAAAATGTACATTTCAATTCGGCCTATATAAATACACGTTTTGTGCCACATAAATCTACGTTTTTGTGGATTTCCCACCGCTCGCAAGCTTTACAATAGTGAACACTGAAGCCAGCTAGCGAGGTTAGCTAGATGGCTAACGTTAGGTTACTTTGACCGAGGATGGTTGTAGGAGTACATTCATGAAATCAAAATACTTATTCATATTTACATGTATGCCGATATCAAGAGTGATTCATATTGATTATGATAGGATTTCCAGTCATATATAAAGAAGTTCTTTTTTTTGGCAATACGTAACATGAGTTTAAATTCGCAAATTAATGAGTAGAGTACGGCAAATATTATAAGAGACCGCCAGTTTGGGGAAACGTTAATCTAGTTGAACGCACCAACCTGCTAGCTGCTACTACAACTGTACTGCTAACAAAGTACATGATTTCTTATTAATCCAATAAAACCTGAATGTTTTAGCCGTGAGGGAAACGCTTGAATCCCGTGGTGTGCTTGGCCAGCTGAAGGCTCGTATCCGGGCAGAGGTGTTCAGCGCCTTGGACGACCAGCGTGAACCTCGTCCGCCGCTGTCCCACGAAAACCTGCTCATCAACGAGCTCATCCGGGAGTACCTGGAGTTCAACAAGTACAGATACACTGCGTCAGTCCTGACAGCAGGTGGGTGACAAGATAAAGGTCCCAGCACAACTAGGGGTTTCACAAACCGAGGGAACCTTACCAATAAATGATGACGCACATTTACTATGGCAAGCGGTTTTAACGTTTAATAGAATCACACTGTAATTGCATTTAAGATATCCATAGTATCATTTCTCCTGGTCAAAAGTGAATTCTTATTAGTCAGAATGATAATTTCAGATATCCACAACATCATTCTTACTAGTTGAAATGACGTCACTTTTGCCATTCATATGTATTGGGTTCTCAATTCTAGATATCCACCATTACATTTTAGAAATCTAATGAACATTCTGGATATCTGTAATGTTACTATTACTAGGGAAATCACAGTTGTACATATCCGTAATGTCATTTTTACTGGTCAGAATGTGTTTTTGGTGTTAACTGATGACTCTAAAATTTCCTGTAGGTGTGAATGTGAGTGTGAATGGTTGTCTGTCTCTATGTGCCCTGTGATAGACTGCCGTCGTGTCCAGGGTATACCCTGATCGGCTCCAGCCCCCCACGACCCCATCAGGGACAAGCGGCTGCAGATGATTGATGGAGAATGTATCTTGGATTGTCAAAATTATACTATGAATATCTGGAATGATGTTTCATTTGGGATATCTGAAATAAAGAGTATGACTTATAACAGTTTGATTGCAGATATCTGAAACAGGAGTTTCTCCTATTAAGAATGACATTATAGATATCCAGATTGTTCATTCCAGATTTCTAAAATGTAATTGTGGATAACCAAGATTGTAAGCCCAATACACATGAATGGCAAAAGTGACATCATTTGTACTAGTGAGAATTTAAGTGTGGATATCTGAAATCTGACAAGGAAGAAATGAAATCCAGATATCTACAATACATATCCAGTGTATCTATCAAATGTTAAAACCGCTTGCCATACATGTACTGTATACGTTACATAGTGTCATCAATGATTGTGGCACATTCTACTTAGAAATCTCTTAGACCACGTGTCGAAAATACTATTATACCTTTCCTAATTGACTTAATGGTCAATGAGTTATGTTTTACAGTATTATGCTTAAAAACAATAAAGACTCAGATTTCAGCTACTGTTTTGGAAACTTAACCAGTCACTATTGTAGAGCAAACTCTACTAGACTACTTCTAAACTCAGCTATGTTTGATTTCTCAGAGTCAGGCCAACCTGAAGTTCCCTTGGACAGACAGTTCCTGGCAAATGAGCTGAAAGTCACAGAGGATACAAGTGCCAAGTCTGTGTAAGTGCACTCTGCTGTCAAACACAGTGTTCAAAGATTTACTAAACTCTCTTGGGGGGTGGTATGGTCAGTTATGGGACAATAATTTCATAAGCCTTGTGAATCATCTATCTTGAAATACCTAAAGATGTTCAATCATTCCTGTTCATTCCACCAATGCTTTGGAGAAAAACAGGATCATTAGTTTGTATTGTGAAATTAACTTTTTGCTGAGGGGGTTTAGCTTAGCACGCATGGCTCAGCAGATGCACCTGGGATCGTAGTCTGGCTTGTGTCACTTTGATTTCTCTCTGTGTACGACCAGGGAAAAACACATACTTTGAATAATAACTGGTGAGTCATTTGGATCAGGGCCCAACCGAAATTTCACTGATTACCAATATGGCGACCCGAGCTGGTATGAAAATAGGCCTTTTCTTTGTGGGTTGTGCACCGTTATGACTATGCAAAAGTACAGAAAATAAAGAATGAATAAAAGTGAAATAAATAGCTAAATAAACATCTTGTTCAGTATGTTTATGACACCATTTCAAAATCAACGCAAGCATCATTTTCTGCATAAAATGTTCTGCAAAGCTTTGAAAAACGATGAAACGGCGATACCGATATCAGTCTGATTAATATTGGTAACCTAAATGACCTGGCTTTGATCCAAGCCTTGACTCTTATCGGTTGACCCATTTTCTCTCACTTTGCCTTTACCATAGAAAATGTTTATCACAAATTAATTGTTTTCACATTTTACTTTGCAGACCTCTTCTCTACAGCTTGGTGTGCCACTTCGTGAACAGCGGTGATAGTGGTGGAAAGGTGTTTCTGCGGGGTGCCTCTCTGCCTGCTGGCGCTACTGCAAGCAACAGCGTACCTGGACCTGATGCCTAAAGGTTGATGCACTCGAGTGCTGGCACACGATGGACTATAAATATGCATTCACACACACTTGTTTGGGGGCGATTTAAGTTACATGATCTCCTTGTCCACAGTGGAGAGTGTAATCTACAGGCATTACAGCATGGATTATATGAGTGAAGTCTGCTGATAAAAATGCACAAATCCTTTGTATTGCTTCGAACTGTAAGTTGCCAATGAGCCCAGCTGGCCTTTTTTGTTCAGGTTTGAACATCTAACTTTACCAATAGGTTTAGCATTAGTCATGGTGGTTCTGCTTGCATTAATACATATTGTTTGTTCTCTCAATAATTCAGGCAGAGATGACATTCCTTGATGTCTTTCTATTTTTATTTTTATTTTTTGATACTTTTTTATTGTCTTTTATTTGTTCAAAAATAAACGTTTTATATGTATTCATTTAATTGAATCACAAACATTTGTGGAAGTGTTATTTTATTGGCTACCACATGGTGGCAGCCTCACCAAAGACAAGGCTGAAGACTGCTACAGAGTTGAAAAACAGTGATACTTTGTTGAAACCTGTTGAAACCTCATATCCTTTATCTGTAGCTCTATCACGTGACATTGTGTGTAAAAAAAAAAGAAAAAAGTGCACTCTAATACTGTGGTTAAAATCATCTCTACTTGTATTATGTCAGTTCAACTATAGGAAGATATAGCGTTAACTCTTTATTTTAGACTTGTAAACTTAAAGATAGAACTGTATTTGGAAGTACAGTTGGCACTTTTGAGCATTTGCTATATGCAGTGCAGTGCATCACAGTACAGTTTAAGCAGTGCTGAATAACCAGCACCTGAAATATTTCTACATTTGCATTCAGTTATTTTCCTGTGATTGTCTTAACATTTTTGTACTCATTGTGTTGGTCTGCGCAGCCAAACCCTAGTGTAATGCCCCTGCCCCAGTGCTACTTGTGTTGAATGGGCATCCTTCAGATATTTTTTATGTAGCCACTCTCCTGTTTGTTCACCTCTTTTGCTGTGTTGTCCGCATCTTAGTTACAGGGGTGTTGAAGTCCTTATGACCATATGAAAATCTATGATAGCAACGCCAGCATTTTGTTGAAGGTCCCATATTGTAAAAAGTAAGATTTCCATGTTTCTTTTTTTCATTATAAAGCACATCAATGTGTTACATAAATGCTGTGAAAGTCCCCAGAGAAATGCCTGTATTTATGTACACACAGCCTGTATTTAAAAACTGCCTTTAAACGAGCCATCAGGACTTTTGTGCAGTTGGGATGTCACATCTATACGGGTAGAAAGTACCATTACAGTCAATCCCCGGCTGCAATGATGGTACAGAGATGCTGAGAGTGCAGATGCAGAAGACCTGGAAACACAGACTTGGCTGTTTCAGGAGGGTGGCTTAAAGTGACAGGCGCTAAAATGGAGCATTTCAGACAAAAGGTGAATACAGGTATATTCAGACGGACAATATCAGAAAAATAATGTTTTTTGAAAATTAAAGCATGAAAACGTGTTCTGGTAGAAACTCAAAATACAAGTATGAACCTGGAAACAAGCAAAATATTGGACCTTTAACTATGCAGGAAAGGAAAAAAAGGTCCTTCTCCTTCCTTAGATTTCAGCAACTCATAAAATACACAAATGTGTAAACAATGAAGACACAAGACAAACAAAAGAACAGCCACCATTATGTACCCTGTACTGAACACAAACATCTACTGCAACAAGTCGGTACTCTTTGCATCTCACTTCCTCTCTCACCATTTAAGGGAACTTAACATTCTTATCTCACGCGACTTAAAGCCCTGAGTTTGTGGAACTGATTATCTTTGGGCGCAGCCGTTTATTTCTCAGCCTGATTACTGATGCTGCACACTGAGTTGAACATAATCCATGTATAGATTATTTTTAGGTTTTTCTATGTTTACTTACCCTGTGTCCTCTATCACATCTGCATCTCTCATTCTTGATTGTAGACGCTTTGATACATGAGATCATAGCTCTTAAATTAGGTCGTTGAAAGCATGAGGTCATAATGTGCAGTGTATTTAGCTGAATTTACCCGTGCCTCTGAAGGAGTAGCTGTAAAGAGGAAATGTAACCATTTCAGAACAGTTGTGCAGCAGCATGTAATGTGCACTTAACTTTATACAACGTCCTAATTTATTGCTTATTAGTCCCATTGGAAACCATAATGTGCTAAAAATAGAGTCACAGCAGGCCTCATCTGGGACATTTAGAGTCTGATTTCACATCCCGTCCTTGGAGCAAACATGATTTTCCCTTAAAGGCTGTGGCCCTGAGGCGCCTAGTTTATTGGCACCAGATATGAGTGTTCTCTTGAAAATGGCTATATAAGCGGAAGAAGTCGAACAATGGCACATGATTGTTCGATTGGCAGTTTGCCCTGTAACAGGTAGCAATTCTCTTCCACTGTATAAATTAGTTGTGTGCAAGAGAGACAGCTGTATAAATAGTATTGAACGCAGTGGTCTTTTTGACTGCAGCAGAGTGAACTGATGTTTGCCCCTGGGCTCAAATTAGAAAGCAATTGCATTCCACTAGGGTCAAACATATCCATAAACATATTTCTCTCCAATAGATGGCCATCTATGGACATGAAGGTGAAGAAAAACATTAAACATGCTGTATGTCAGATCTCTGCATTACAGTTCATGTTTTTGTTGTATATTTGTTCTCTCATGTCGTGTTGAAGGACAGTCCACATAGAGTGGTGAACTGCGTAAATGTGATGGATGTAACTTCAGTCATTTGTTGCATACATTTTCTTATATGTACGTTATTATATTTCTTATATCATATGTTAAAACAATATTACGATTTTGATTTATTTTGTATAATTCTGAGTCCAATGTTGGATCCATTGACTATTGATTAAACATCCTTCACAAAGACTTGTTATCTGTGTTGACTCTCAACACCTCCTCCCCTCATCACTGTAGACGTTTTACAGGTTTATCCATTGCCCTGAGGGATCGCTTAGAGATTAGTCTCCATTTCAGACAACCAGGGGAGGATAAATGTTCTGGCCAAAGTTAAGGACATGCTCATTTTGTCAGCACACAGTGCCCCGATACTTCCACTTCAACTCTCCCAAGTTCTTTTTTTACATTCCTGTCCTCCCTTCTCCCTCTTCTTCTTGCATTGATCTCCTTACATTACATTAAAGAGAAATATAGAAGTGGCCTTTTCTCTGACAGCAGTCATGGGATAATCATTCTGTAATATACTTGTGTGGATAGAGAGCAAAGCGAAGTTTAGTGCAATGCAAAAATCATCTGACAGTCTGTATTTAATCAGCTCAAACTCAAATAGCATCATATTGACTTGTTGCCTTAGTGCACTACAAATATTGATACGCCATACACAATTTGTGTGCCATGGCTTACAGGGAAAGAAACAACTTTGTTTGTTTGAACAATGCTGTTGCCGTTGGACCATATTTAGTCACTGGGACTCGGGGTGCTTGTCTGTGCTAGACTTTGAAAGTAACACAGAAAGCTGCCGAGATTCCATACAGACCCCACTGTCCTTATATGGCACACACTGCAACCTCTCTGTTCTGTGTATCTGCTGCTTTGTCTCCCTCTCTCCTCCTCCTCCACCTCCTCCTCCTCGTCTCGTTCTTCATTCCTCCCTCTGCCTTGTCTCTCACCCTGTCTCTCCCTGAGTTTTTAAACCCTCGTTTCTCTTTCATTAACGCCACCCCATCTAGTTGATGTTGGCCAGAGGGAGCCCGGAGGTCCTCCATGTTGCTTCTTTGGTTTGTCATCAGGTTTCTCACGCGCACACACACACACACACACACACACATATACACACACACACACACACACACACACACACATACACAGACAGTACAGTGCTGTGCATCTCTGGTGCAAAACAGGCCCCAGCTATCAACCAGCAGCTTGATTTATTGTAGCAAATAGATCGCTGTCCTTATATAGGAAGTTCCATTGGAAAGAAGCTGGAAACAGGAGGGACTCAGCAGGACGGGATGGAGGGCTGTTTGTGATTGTGGAATGTGATGTGCGTAATGATAGAGGACGTGTGAGCGTACACACACACACACGTTCATCTTGTAAATTCTGAGTTATGTTTAGGGGGGAATCTCTCTGGAGTGGTTACAGTAGAGGGGGATTCCTGTGCTGGGGACAGCTTGCCTTATGAGGAGTGGGAGCAGATTGCGTAATCTTTCAACTCTACAGGGTGTGGGAGCGGAGCTTGCAGCCACATAGGTTTTAGTTGTTGTGTCTCCATCATAGAATTATGATGCCTTTTTAGGTTTTCTTTACCCAATGTTTTAACTGAAATGTTAGTGTATGATCCCGAGCACATAAAGATTACAGATGCTAAAACTGAAAACAAAGTATGCACCCTGATTTTGATGAGGTTTACAAGACTTTCAACTCCACTTTCAACAACTTCACCTGTAAAGGTAAAAAAAATATTCATTAGGCCTTTTTCACTGAAGACAGTGGCATGTCTTCTTTGAAAAAAGCCTGATGATTGCAGGTGTAAATAGTAACATTAACAATGGTTGAAATCCATTATGCTCTCTGTCACACTGGTATGGCTCACTGGGACACCTGAAAAGAACTGAGCCACTGTATTGAAAATGTTACCTTAGTTAAAGTACAAAGGCATTATCAGCTAAATGTACTTAAAGTACCAAAAGTACATATTAAGCTGCACATCAACCCTGCTGTGTAATATTACCATATGTTTTATTATTGATGAGTTTTCTGATGCATTTTAATGCCATTTAATCTATAAAAACGTAATTTATGGCACACTTTGCAAGTCAAATCTTAATCTGGAAAGTAGTATCTATAGTTAACAAATACATGTAGTGGAGTAGGAGTATTAAGCAGCATAAAATGGAAAATAAAGCGCAGACGCCGAACACTTAAACACACAAACAAACATCATTGTATTGTGGAAAGTGCCGGTCCCACTAGAGCAGTGGGAAGAGAGAATTTATCTTTGAATTTCAACAATTTTTTATCGACATTTTACCAGCATGACTCTGCTCCATTCAGCACCTCTCCATTCACATCACACCTTCCTGTGACTCTTCAAAGTTCGCAGTGCGCATGTCCAGTGCGTCCTGCCCCGCTCGTGGATGCTGCCTGCTGCGGGACGATGCTGGAGGAGGAGGTCTAGCTCGTGCAGCTCCACCCTCGCGCAGCAGTGCGCAGTTTAAATGGTAAGGCTGTGAATTTGACGGGGGTCATTTGGACTGTTTCGTTTTTGGAGTACCTCGCCAACGCCGGCCGCTCCAGACCCTGACTTTCCAAAGCCAAAGCTCCCCTGACCAAACACTTGTTCACATTATGTAAGTATATTTAGGCATTATTACGTTTTAGAGTGCTCTTTCACTCGTGGTGATGCTGAAGTGCACTTGTCAAACTGCATCCCTCTCTAACTTTAACTGAGGAGGAGGAGGAGGAGGAATTTGGTCGGTTTTACCCTTTGCGTAATAAAAAATGACGAATTGAAACATTGAATACGACGCTAGAAAAAAAAAACTTAATGTGTTTGACATTCCTATCCTGATATAATTAACCATTAAGTAGAAATATATTAGCTTTAGCTTATTAGCTTACCTTTTTGACACCATGTATTTGTTTGCAATTTGCAGTTTACTCATTCAGGCCAATTAGTTAATTTGAGTCCCGCACGTGCTCAGGTCCACAGTACAGTATGCATTGAATTTATTGTACAGAACTAGTTTTGTATATTGAATTAAATGTTTTACACAGTGAAGTGGTTGTATACACTGGGTGGAAAAAATCATACTGCAGTACAGTAAGGAAGTAAGAGGAAGTTCGGTCTGAATATCTCAGTAAAGATATAGGCATGACTCTAACTATGGAGTTTCCTGTTTTCCAAATATGGTTGTATGAAGCTGCCGTCTGTCAAACTGCTGGAACTGTTGAGGCCGAAGATGCAGACATTATAGTGAGAACCTACAGCTGCAGCTGTCACATCAGTGATGCTTTTGAAGGTGTTTATTTAACCTTTCTTCATATTCTGGTATCATTTCATTCACCATAATTGTGGACATTCATGACGCGTTTACTAATAACCACATTTCACCCATCTTTGTCAGTCTACTCTACATATACAATGTTCATCAGCTCAAAGAAACACTAATATCACTCTCATTGATATCTCACACTCTTGGACTCCCTGCTCCCTATTACCACAGTAACACAATGCCAAGACAAGGGATGTTTTTGCTGTGACCTGTTACTTATCATTTTTAACATCAAGGCATCTCTGAAAGGGAAGGAAGTTCTGTCTCGAGAGTTTATTTGGTTGCGATATTTATATTTAAATGAACGGTTCTGCAGTCGCTTGCATACTGTATGCCTGAGGAACTTTTCTCTAATGGGATTAACTAAGTGTTGTCATTAGTCTATTTGTCTTCATGATTACGTTATTTGCATGCTGTAATCCTAACCACCATATTATAATGCATTATAAAGAAGATGATAACAGGATGAATGTTTGTGAAACAGCCAAGAGAGGAAATGAGGAAAATCATTCACAGGCCCTGAGGGTCAGACTCTCACACACCCACAAATAGAAAGAGGTCGCTTAGTCTCCTGGGTGAGATTTCAATTTGTTTATTGTCATTTATATAGAGATTCTAAAATAAAGTCATTGTTATTGGAAAGATCTGTATTATTTTTTCTTCTCAGCCTCGGTATGATGTGTTTGACAATCATGGACAACAGAGAAGAATTTGATCATCTTAACAGAAATGTGAAACTGCTTTGATGCTTTGAGATGATGGTTTGCACTAAACTAAGTAGGTCAGTGAGCCACTGTGTTAATTAGGGTGTTTCAAACTATTTAAACACCCTAATTAACACAAACTAACAAACTAACGCATACTAGGGATCAACCGATATGGATTGTTTAGGGCCGATGCCGATTTTTTTTATCAGCCTTAGCTGAAGACCGATACGGACTGCCGATTTTCTTGAGCCGATATTTGGAGCCGATACGACTTTTGCTCCCTCAATCTACATCATAAAAATTGCACAATGATGATAACAAATGTTACCAGTCTCAATTTTTTTTTAAAAAGGAGCATTTATTGAAGTTCGGCGAACGCTGCAGCCCGCATTGGCTTGTGTTATCTTTTCAGTAATGTAAAGAATGACTGAACACAGTAGTTATAATGGAGTTTGGGTACCTAAGTCTCATGGCGAATGATGCACGTGGTGACAAACGGAGCCTTGTCTTCCTTTACATTTCCAGTCAGTTTATATCAACCTGTTGTCGACCCCACTTCAGACTGCTGTCTTGAGATACACAGGCTGAGTACAAAGCTGTGTTGAGAGAGAGAGAGAGAGAGAGAGATAGAGAGAGAGAGAAACAGAGACAGAGAGAGAGAGATGGTTTACAATGTCTCAACCCACAGTGGTGGGGAAAGTTAAAGGGGTGGAGGATAAAAGGCTTTGATTGGCTGCACATACTTGAGCCCAGTGGAAGTGTCAGGAAAAGTCTGTTTACTTTTATCCGCAGAAATAGCTGATCATCAAAGCATCAGTTGGTCCCTTCCTTGTTTCCTCAGAACTATGCTCTGCTCCACCGGCTACAGTTTTTGACAAATAGGAAGCGTCTGTCTGTGTTTCCAGTTAATATTTATGCAATATCTTTCAGTAGTTTCTGGGTGGTTTGGTTTGGCTTGTCCCTGGGGTACATATGCAGGCTTTCTCAGTAGGCTCAGTGGCTTTTTTACATAGTTCCCGCTTAATTAAAGTGTGTGCCAGTCTCACTGTAAAGAGGGGGAAGAGGGGTTGCAGTCGCAGCCTGCGAACATGAGCGACTCGTCTGTAATCCAGGAACCTCTAAGTTTTCTACTGAGTAGCTCAGAGACAAATCCAATCATAATATTGTTTAAATAAAGGATTAAACTCACTGGACCAATTTTGTTTGGTTACATATTCCAACATATAGTGCGGAACATGGGGATATATGTGACATATTTGCTACCGAGCTCTTGTTTCTGTTTCTCTTTTAATAGAGTTAGGTTCAGGTACAATTCCTGCACCTGTGCATTTTACAGCACCTCCCACAGCAGGTACCACTCCCAGACATGGCTGATTCCCAGACACTTTTTCATAATTTAGCCTCTTGCATTTAAATGCCACTAGGGGCCCATATGAAGCATGGTTGTTAAAGCTCCGGGCCCCCCTCAGGCTCTCTGCCTCGCTGTTATCATTTTGAAGTAAACGACGAGGCCAGCAAGAGACATACTATTCCCTATATGGGCTTTGTTTGGGAGTTCACTTGCCTTGCTGTTTAGGTCTGCAGAAAAAGAGTCCTGCTCCAGAGAAGGGGCCCATATATGGTCATCACAGCACGAGACTGAAGACTCTTAGCAGAGAGACAGAGAGAGAGAGAGAGAGAGAGAGAGAGAGATAGAGAGAGAGAGAGAGAGAGAGAGATGAGAGGGAAAGACATGGAAAACATGGATGTTGTCAATTAAGCACTGACTTAATGACTGAGGATGAGTAAATTGAAGTGAGCATTAACAGTTTGGAGATATTACAGATAAAGCTGTTGAGAAAGTGTATCAGTCTTTGTTACTGACTTAATTAAAATCAATTTCCCAGCCTCAATCTTTCTTCCTACATTGGGAAGGGGGAACTGTGTGTATGTCTCCCTTGTGGCGTATGTGAAAGTGTAGGGTCGAGAGGGGGTGGAGGTCTGTGAGAATGACTGCACTCTGAAACTCCCTGATGGATGAAACATGGTAACTCTTTGTGTTCTTTAGTAGCATGTCTCCTATACCAAGAGACTCATCACTTACTGCAGTTGTTTAGTTAACTCTGTGCAAAAACAGTTGTCTTTTTACCCCAAGAAGAAAAACAAAATACTAGCAGCAGGATTTTTTTTCATCCATGATATGTACTGATAAAGTTTGACTTGTTAGCGTTTCTAGAATATAGTGACTATTATTTATTCATAGCTCCAATAACAATATGTTTTTTAAATATTAGCCCCATTTCTCCCCCTCTCGTCTTTTTTATTCCCTGCCTTCCTGTATCGCTTTGTTCCCTCCTGCCTCTGTTCTTTCCCAGCTCCTTCCTTCCTTCCTAATCTTCCACCTCCCTTATGTTTTTGCTTCCCTTGTCGTTCAATCTTTTCTGACTTCCAATTCATTGGTTCCTTCCAACAGTTGGCCCTCCACCTCAAACCAAGATGTCCAAGAAGGCCCCAAGCGATGATGAGAAGTTCCTCTTTGTGGACAAAGACCTGCTGAACAGCCCCATGGCTCAGGCTGACTGGTCGGCCAAGAAGCTGGTGTGGATCCCATCGGAGAAGCATGGCTTTGAGGCAGCCAGTATCAAGGAGGAGCACGGTGACGAGGTGCTGGTGGAGCTGGCTGACAATGCCAAGAAGATGACAGTCAACAAGGATGACATCCAGAAGATGAACCCACCCAAGTTCAGCAAGGTGGAGGACATGGCTGAGCTCACCTGCCTGAACGAAGCCTCCGTGTTGCACAACATCCGTGAGAGATACTTCTCTGGCCTTATTTATGTAAGTATACAGTAAAAAATGTAAATGCTCCCACAATCATTCACCCACATTCTAACATGTAACCACACACAGATCTTTGTACCTATATTTATGAGGATTTTCTGTTGACTTTATTGATTCTTTAATCCTAATTTCAACCTAATCTTCTAGTGTAAAGATTAACGTGTATGAAAATACTGACCCTAAATAAATCTTGTGGCACAAATGTCCCCATATTTGGGATTTTTTACAATATTTCAGTGTTTGTCATTGCTTTCTGTCCCTGACTTGTTTGAGTCCTCTCAATAGTAGAAATAATACACAAACGTGTACAAAGAGCCCTGACACACGCTCATCTTCCCCGTGGTCTTTTCTCTCAGACGTACTCCGGCCTGTTCTGTGTGGTGGTGAACCCCTATAAAATGCTGCCCATTTACTCAGAGAAGATCATTGACATGTACAAAGGGAAGAAACGTCATGAAGTCCCCCCTCATATCTACTCCATCGCTGATAATGCCTACAGGAACATGATGCAAGGTAGGATGTTTCCACCGCTCCCATCTTTTTCTCACATCTACCCCGCTCATTTTCCAACAGGAATATTATTTTAAGTTGTATGTAAGGTTTCTCCTACATTGCATAATCATGCAAATCAAATAAAATAGAAGCATAAAAAGATTGTCGAGAGAGTTGTGTGTTTCTAGCTGTATTAGCTCTGTGATGGGCTGGTTAGTCTATGTTCAGTACTTCCTGTTGTAGGCTGCATCCTCCAGTACCTTAAACTGATCAAATCAAATGAATGAATGATATCTGGGGTATGGCAACGTAGCAAAAGAGCTGGTGTAATTCATTGACAGCTCTCACGCATAACCAAGCAAGCTGTTAGCAGTTGCAGGCTGCCGACCTCATGTGTTTTCAAGTGATTTCTGTCAGATTGAAGTGTTTGCTGGTAGCTTTAAAGAGCTTGGTGTCAGTGAGCTGTGATATGCTGTGAAAAGTCTTGCTTTGTCTAAGTGATGATAGCAGGCAGCATTTTGTCTCTCTCATGTTGACAAAGCGGTTAATAAAAACCACAAGCAGGCTAACACTGTCAGGCTGATAGTTTCTAATGCAGAACTGTGTTTATTATTATTTTTCACCGTCCAAAATCAACCTAACGGCTGTAATTTCATAAAGTAATTTGGTGACAGAGTGTGAAAAAAAAAGAATCTGAAAAGGTATTTTATGGCCTATTTGAGAGTCAGTGTCTTGCAGAGGTGACGATAGTGGCCGTGGCAGAGTCATGCTTACAGTAAATGGCTCCTGGATAAGCCTGCAGTGGTACAATCTCCGAACAGCTGGCTTCCCAGAGAATCTGTTTCTTGTGTTTCCAGGGGGTCGTGCCCACTCGACATCATGTTGACGTGAGGATGTCCTCTCTGAGGAGTTGACATCTGGATTGAGAGATGGGTGGAGGACAGTCAAATATTTCCTGTTTCAGCAGCCTCCCTTTCCTCATTCAGATCTTCTATTTTTTACTCTTTTGTACAGTATAAATACCAACAAAAGCGGAGTTTAAAGTTCCCATTAAATGGGGTTGAGATTGTACTTTCCTGCTTTAGTTTGATGAGTTTTCCAATGAGACAGGATGTTTGGACAGGATCTACAGTAAAGTTAGGACGTAATTGTTTAGAGAGCTCATAAGCAAATTGGATTATCCAAAATCTCTCTGTGTACAAAGACAAACTGATATCTGTAACTACTTACTCAGGATGAAATGGAGGAATTGACCCAAGAAAAAAGTAAACCTTATTTTTCAATAGACTTCATGATCTGTAGTCAACCCAGTTTCCATTAGCATTTTACCGTTATATGCATGTACATTATTGGTTAAAGGAAAAACCTTATTATGCACTCTACACTGATTATTGAACTCAAAACATTGCATATATTGTTGCAACCTCCTGCACTGATGTTAAGTATCTTAGCTATGCTGCACACAAGCTAAGCAAGTGCTTTGAGATACGGTATGAACATCTGAGCCTCAAGTTCCATTTTTAAGGTGGTCTCTTTAAATTAAAGTCTCTGTATTTTAAAAGAATTGATCATTTAGCTGTTGCTGAAATTAGTTTGGAAACTCTTACATATTGCTGATTATGTGAAAAGAATAATTAATTAATTAATACAGCAGCAACAGTATCCAGCTCTTATCTGTGGATAAATACACTTTAACATCAGACTGAATGGCTTGTGTTCAATTCTTTTGGCTTTGTCGTTATAAACAACCTAAATCTGTTTGGGGTCTTTGATAATGTGGATTCATGCTTAATGCTTTTCTAAGACTGCAACTGTCACTAATATGTGTACACTGAAGGATTTTAAGTTCCACCAGGCCGGTGCACAGGAAATGATTGTATTTACCGGTACAGCTAAAGTGTGTAAACACGGTGTCACAAGTAAACAAGAAGACAGAGGATTTATTGGTGTTCTGAATGCACTTATTCAGCTCATCCCTGCAGAAAAACGCATACAGCTGCATTTTCAGATTATGGGAGAATCACACACTTGGCACCACCCAGAACACTATGTGCACTTGAAAAAGAGTGTTTGATTTGCTGCATTTATTCCAAACTAAACAAATCTGATGTTTTCTTAGACTCAGGGTTTATGCAATGACAATTTAGTTTTAAAATTCAAAACATGGTTTTAAAGGGCTTTTATGACAATGAAGTCAGCAACAAAAGCAATGACAGTAATATACTAACAATAATATACACTTGTGGCTTAAAATATGCGTGAGATTTTAACATAGTAACATCTTTACACAAGTTGTTTTTAAGCGTTAGGATACCTGATTTAAAAACAAATCACCTCTTGTTTTAGACACTTTAGTGTCTGAGGAGTGCTTAGTTACTAATGTCACTATTTAGACAGGATATGAAAAAGGGATTTGCTACAAGTTTTGATTTGGTGGTCTCATATTATGACCATTAATCAAAATACATTTTAATCTTTGGAATCTAAATATTTAATCCCAAACTGTTCTTTTAACAGGCAAGTTTTTGCATCTTGAAGCATAATGAAGAATAATGTATTTACAATAACTGTAAAGCTCGAGGATGGTCTACAATAAGCGTTTGCAAGAGTCCTCAGCTACCAAAAGAATCAGAATAAATCTACGCATCTTTGAGCCTTTATTGTTTAACACTGCGGCTGGCAGGGAGTTATTATTGTTGATGTATTTGTTGGATTTCCCATGAAGTTGTGACTGACTTATGAGGCAGGATGTCTACACCGAGGGCTATGGTTGTATGAACAGTTCACATATTAGAGAGTTGAAGTGGTGCATAACTACAGCAAATCCTGATAACTCGCCTAAGCTTTGAGACATTCTTCCTGCGATCTTGGCTGAGATCCCATTCTTCCGAAACTGTGCGTCAGTCTTTGAAGTCCAAGAGATAAAAATGTGAAATTCCCGCAGGGAGTTTGCTGTCCCCTTAAATCTTTCACTGCAGCAAATGACTGCTGTGCCATTCCTCTGTGTACCCAGTGTATTTGTGTTTGCCAGACAGGGCTCCACTGTAATCAGATTTTGGGTTTTACTTACCCTGAACAAATCAGCGTCACAAAAATATTCTTAATAGTTTGCAGTGTCTCTACTCTCAGAGTCTCTGGTGCAAGACTGAGTGTTGTTTTTGGATGTTTTACAAAAGCTCACGACTCTGCCACATTTCCTTCTTCCTCTCTCTCTCGCTCTTTCTCTCTCTCTCTCTCTCTTTCTCTCCATCTGCCTTAATTAGGAAGTGCAGAGAGGGAACAGGCTGCATTTTGTGTGTGTGTGTGTGTGTGTGTGTGTGTGTGTGTGTGTGTGTGTGTGTGTGTGTGTGTGTGTGTGTGTGTGTGTGTGTGTGTGTGTGTGTGTGTGTGTAAAAGGAATGGAACCAGAGGAACAGCAGCCAAAATCGCGTCCAAACGGAGAAACAGCATCCCTGCTAGTTTACAGTTCAGGGCAGGTTGCTCACTGTAAAAGAGTGATAAAATGATGATGCTGCACAGGAATGATGCTCGTCTGTATGAAGATGAGGAACTGCTGGTGCTCTGTGATGTGTCTTTCCCCCCCATCGGATCATTTTTACATTAAACCTTTCAGGTGTCATTTACTAAGAGGTTTCATGCTGTAAACTGACAGCAAAGTTATCTTTTCTCTCATCAGTACTCCCTGTACTCCCCTAGGAGTGATTAGCATTGAAAGATACAGTTACAAAATAGCCTTACATGGACTCCCTGTATTCTCCCAGGAGTATTTTTGGAGACGGCATAATGACTCATTGCTCAGCACATTCAGATTTAAATTTCATGGTTAAAAATGAAAGTATTTGTGGAAGGTACATGTTTCCTTAGGCACAGGGGAGCCTTGGCAAGTCACACAGCCTCCTCTAAGTATTGGACTGGGTCCCAGCTGGTGTCTTAAGTTTAACACTAGATTGATTGATTGAGTCTATTGTGCATGGCTTTACACATATCCTCAGGCCAAAAGGGGGAGAAAAAATAAAGTCCATGTGCTTTTATAAAATTACATATTTGTACTTTGGTTATTGCAGATTCCTTTTGTTTCACACATGGTTTTTATGCCTTTCTAAGTGATCTGGACCCTCACTGTATATCTGTGAATGAGTTGTCATAAAACTTATCCAATAAACTTTGTTTATGTCTACAGATCGGGAGGACCAGTCCATTCTCTGCACGTAAGTAAAAATCAGTCACCTGTGTGTGTCTGTGTGTATGTGTGAAAGAACAGTAACATAATGCTTGTGTAAACTCAGAGTTAAACAAATGAGATAGCTCTCTCAGCACCCAACCTCAAGCAGCAAGAAATCATTCATAATTTAACAAGTGATATATGTTTGAACATGTTGCTGGCAGCATGCAGAATAGTTTACTTTGTTGGATATTGTTGCAGTGAATTGTGTTGTATTCAAATGGAGCAAAATTGGATGAGCACTAATGTGTCCAAGCAGGCTGTGGCCTCGTTCTCCTCTCAGACCCTCGCTCAGGAAGTAGTGCCCTGTGTTCTGATGGGAGAATCAGATTATCTCTGTTTTGTTTGTTTATTTAGTTTTTTTTTCAAACTAATTATTGAGAACTTTGACATCTCTTGGACATCCAGGGACAAGAAGCTTAATGTTTGGACTGGCCTGTACTTTACTTTGATGTAATTAACCAATCAGTTTGGTTATGTTTTCTCATTTTAGTGGCTTGACAGGCATTTCAGTGACAAAATCCGACCGCAGACAGGCATATACACACCTAGCAAAATACTCAAAGCCACGTCTGTGGTAGTTTTCGCTGCAGCAGGTGTCTGCAGGACACACACAGGCTCACAAGATGAAAAACAATATCTGCAGCGCTGTCACAGCTGGTAAATAATAACCCTCCTTGCGAGAAGTGTAACCAGGGCCACCGCCCCACGCTGAGGCCCAGACAGGGACAAGTTTACTGGTAAAATGTACAGTGTATTTCAGAAGCATTTAAATATAATTTCCCAGAGTATTTCCACTAAAGTGCAGGCCCAAAATTGGTGGTATAAAGCGGCAAAATTGGGTGCAATAATTTCCAGTATTAGGTTTGAGTAAACAGTAGCAGCTTTACTGCTCAGCATCCAGTGGTTCCAGTAAAGGAAATGAAAGGACGGGCTCTCCCCCCTCAAGGCTTTTTCTACTCTAAATTAACAGATGCCAGGATGCTGCAAATTCTGTGATCACATCAGACCATTTCCTCCACCGTCAAACTTTCTTTATCAGAGGGCAACTTTTGAAAAAGTTTGGCAGGATTTATCCCTGTGTGCAGGAAGATCATTCTTTACAACTCTGGTAACCATGAAGATGACCTGTTTTATGCTAATGTGAGAAAACTTCCATGAAGCACTATTTAAAATGGTTTTAATGTGATAAACTGACACAAAAGAACTGAAATACAATCCCTGCCTTCTCTGTGCAGCATTAGTCAGGTCCAGTCACTTTAAGATTTCAGTCTGAGCTACAGCTGTGCTCAGCCCCACCGGCCTCTGGAGCCATATATGGGAGAAATGTTTCTGGTTCGATACATGGAATGTCATGTATGATATTTTCATCCTGCATGTGTGTTTATACACATGTCTTAAATTGTACTGTATGTTCTTTGACAGTATTGTTTTGACAGCAATCCATCCTAAAGGCCCCTTTATAGCATAAAGTGTATTTGTAAGTATTTGTAAATTCATCATCATGGGAAATGCGTGTAAGTTTAATTTTAGGAATTTCCTGTTTTAACTTCGCTTTTAAGGATGACGTGCTTGTATATAGATGGAGACAATTCAACACAATTCAAAACGATCAAAAAATGCACCATGGACCATTATAGGTGGGAAATGTAGAGAAGGAATTTGGGCATTGTACCATCAACATAAAACTAAAAAAATACTATGTTTTTTTTAAATGCTTTTTTAATGGGGAATTATTTATTTCCAAGAAACCTATTAGCAACTAATCCATTTGTGGACAAAATTGTAGCGGGTTAATCAACTAAGAATTTTTTAAATCCAGGACAGCCCTAAAAAATACACTTTCAAACTTCTGTAACAACTTACTCCTACAGAATAAATGATCGTATAAGTATCTGCATTAGTGCGAATTGAATTTGTTCTGTGAAACTATTTCAATTCCTTTATGAATCTTGCAGGTCACAGATTTATTATGCATGGGCAGGTATGCTGACCTAAAAATATTTTTTAAATAATGTTAATAAATAAACTTAATAAATGTGTTGATTGGAACAAGATGTCAGGTTTAATATAGACTCAGAGACCAGGACAGTATCTATAAAGAAATGGATAAAGAAATTATGAGAAGGAATCCCAATCATTTAGCTTTCTTCACAAATTACAGCCTAGGAAATTATCACAAAATTGAATCGACAACTCTCGAAAACAGTCTCAACAAAAATGGAAACATGCAGCATACATTGTTCTTCTGGCTTCTTTTGTTGTATTTTTGGTCACTGAGTGTATTCTGTCAATTCTGGCAGTGATTATATTCCTCAAATTCTTCCACACAGGAGCAAGAGTTTGTCATGGGAAGTAGCTGGGAGTCTGCTAAATCCATTCTTGAGATGTTGACATTTCATCTCACCGGGGTCATCAGTTTCCTTGGTCTAATATTCATTGCGTGCGTGAAAGACTGGACTGATGGAATAGACATAGTGGCCATGAAGCAGCAGGAAGCAGAGCTTGAATGCATCACATGTATTAACAGAGGGCTTCCCTTAACTTGACCACACTGTAGGGATTTCTTTTCCCTCAAAAGGGTGCCGATGTCCCTGGCCCAACAATTTACTTGTTTATTTATTTATTTAAAAGGGACTGTGTACAGTTTAAAATATCCATCCATCTTCAACAGCTTGTCCTTATCAGGGTCGCGGGGTCACGGGGGGCTGGAGCCGATCCCAGCTGACATTGGGCGTGAGGCGGGGTACACCCTGGACAGGACACCAGTCCATCACCGGGCACATAGCGACAAACAGAGACAGACAACCATTCACACTCACATTCACCTATGGGCACTTTAGAGTCATCAATTAACACCTGCATGTCTTTGGACTGTGGGAGAAAGCCGGAGAACCTAGAGAAAACCCACGCAGACACGGGGAGAACATGCAAACTCCACACAGAAGGGCCCCAGGAACCCCCCTCTCTGAGGCGACAGTGCTAACGACCACACCACCGTGCCGCCCCAGTTTAAAACATAAATGTCACAACTGAATGCACTGTACCAGAGTATAGCTTTAATGCTAATTCATTCCATCGCTGCCAAGGGACTACAGATATTAATTAAAACAAAGAAACAGCACAATAATGAAAAGTACACAGTAACAAACGTACTATAGTTATACAAAATAGAGCACACAACACGCACTACAAAGCTACAGGTAATAGCACATCACAAATGTATGTTTGTCAAATAAAATCAAGTCATGAACGAAAATTCAGGCCAGTGAGTACAGAGTTGAGAAGCTTTTTAACTGTCTATCTTTTTTCGAGTTGGCATTGGAAGTGCTGATAGCTGCAGCTCCTCACATCGTCGGGCAGGGTGTTCCACTGATTTATGGCTTTTACAGAAAAAGCTGATTGGCCAAAAGCAGTGTGGCAAAATGGTATGGTGCTGATTCATTGCACACACGATGCAAGAATACGTTTTTACATGATAAATATATTTATTGTTATTAAAACACATTTCAACTTGTCACCTGATACCAGAAAGTCAGATCTGCAGAACACACACGGTTCTAAGGTAGATATGTAAAGCGTACTGCAATCTCAGTCAAAATCACCAAAAATAGGTGGCTCAAAAAAGAAAAGCACAGAGAGGCAATGGCCAAATTCTGACCCAAGAAAAGTCTGAAGCACTGAGGAGCTAGGCAGACTAAAATAGGCTGGTGGTGATGCTGGCGTGGGTGTGTTCCCCTGTCCATAATTCATTTTTTTAATGCAATCAAATGTTTATTGACAGTTTTCAACCCAAAGTACAACTGTTTTTTTTCAATTGACAACAATAACAAACAGTACTTAAAAACAAATACCTCCACAGATCCCATCACAGGTTGCACACTGAAAAGTTGTAGACAGTTAAACCAAAAAATGATTTTTCTTTTTTTCTCCTTTTATTTTATTTTACAAGAACACACACATATTATCAGTGCCTCTGGTGGAATATGATGAATATGAAGTAATTGATTCAATCATTTTGAAAAAATCTTTTAAGTGTCAGGGAACACTCTGCTGATAGTAAGCAGGAT
Source organism: Echiichthys vipera (assembly GCF_963691815.1). NCBI lineage: Eukaryota > Metazoa > Chordata > Actinopteri > Perciformes > Trachinidae > Echiichthys > Echiichthys vipera. Next base: position 25,973,303 of record NC_139827.1, read on the forward strand.
GTGCAGGAAGAGACAGTTTAATAGACCATCTGGAGAAAAAAACTCCCATCAGAACGTATTCTGCACTAACAGCTGCCTACAGTAGGAGCCTAGATGTCATATGTCCTCACCAAACCTGATCAAGGCCAGAGCAATTAGATTCCTCTCAGGGCTGCCAAAGCCTAACACAGGGAGCATCCCATGCCTTTTATGGACCTGTGTCTGAGGATGTGTCTACGTGTTGGACGGCTGGCTGGTGGCTCTGGTATCATTCAGCTTTGTCTTTCTAAGTATCTAGGATCATTTTCCAGAAAGAATGCGTTTTTTACTATAAAATGTATTTTAAAAGATGGTACATCTTTTACTTTTTGAATAGTTTGAGGGTATCTATAGTATACATTTTATAAATGCCATAAGAGGTTTTTTTCAGACCATATACACTGATCTCGTGGCCATGAAGTGTCAGGCCATTAGTTCTGTGCTGTTTACAGGAATTATTTCAAGGAATAAATCAACATTTTGTGAGATACACTTATTCAATTCAAAACAGCCAGGATTGCTGTTTCACCTTCTTTTGAACTATTCCTTTAAAAGTCTAAGTGGAGAAAGTTAATATTAAAATTAAATAAAATGAGTCCCATTAAAAAGGTGTGGATTATGAACATGATAGGGATCAGTGTGTGGTAGGCAGACTGAACAATAACATTATGCTTCGAGTCAGACTTTGGTGCAGTTATCTCTGCTGCTGCACATGATTTCCATTCAATTAAATTGGGTTATTGAACTGTGAACAGAGTACCTGTCAGTTCTGCTTAACTTCTTCCTCTTTCTCATTCCCTTTTACTATCTCTCCTCTGCAACTTTTAATCCCTCTCACTTTTCCTCTCTAGTGGAGAGTCTGGTGCTGGGAAGACGGAGAACACCAAGAAGGTGATCCAATATCTGGCTGTTGTGGCCTCCTCACATAAAGGCAAGAAGGACAGCAGTGCTGTAAGTATCTGTGTGAAGTGATCATGTTACGTATTAAAAGTTAGGATCTGACAGCCAGTTCCCTCACTCTTCAACATATGTAGGAAACTGCCCAATTTAATCCTGTATATCGCCATTTCCTCCAAATAGCAACAATCAGGAGCACAGTTTGCCTACGTGAGTAAAGGGGAACGCCTGGAGTGTGTTTTGTGTGTGGTGTTTGTGTGTGTCCTTTCCTTAAGTTAGAAAAGTGCATGAGGATGGTGTTACTGAGATACCCAAAAATATTTTCCTTCTGTTTGTAATGATTTCTCTCACACAAAGGGTCAATATCCTAAATCTTCCTGTCCGTGGCATAGAAGGTGTTTACCCTAACATTCGTCATCTCTGTATCTTACCCAACAACAGCTGATTTAGACTGCATGACCATCATCATAGTACTACTGACTTGCAGTCACTTTTCAAACCTGCCAAATGTTTAGTGAAGGACGAGTAGTGTTCCATACTCCTGAATTGGTTTAACATGTTGAGTTTTGTGTCATCCATTTTTCTTATGATCACCCTTTCACTGCCAGTGGAGCTGAGATTGGAGCCTCCCCGGCAGTGACAGGGTCTCTCACAGATCAACGAGCACAGTGTGAGCATGCCCATGTCCTGTTCTGATCTATTAAACACCGTCCCCACACTTTCTCTCCGTTCCCTCCCCTCCTCCTCGTTCTCTCAACCTGCCATTCGCCCTGCGGTTGAGTTAGAATGAGTACGTTGACGTCCCGGACTCCTGACTAGACGTTTATGGTTTGTGGTGTCGCTCTGGCGTGTCGATTAGGTAATGGAAAGATTCATTTCTGGGACAAAGCAATGCTTTTGTCCGCCACTGACCCCACTTACCCTCAGGGTCTCTGCCCCAGAGGTAACACTGTGCAGTGTGCTGTCCTCATGAGGACTTTGAGGCTCCCACGAACCTCGCCCTTAACAGAACTAGCATTGGGTCTATCTCTTTTCTCTGCTCTCACTTTTTCTCTCCGTCAAGCACTATTTTGACTCAACTACTCATTAGTTATCTGCGTGGGCGTTTTATTCAAACTGTTTTAAGAACTGTCCTCTCCATCAGCTTTCTTTCGCTTTCTTGCCACTTTGCTGTGTTCTATTTTTCTTTTCTTTCTTTTCTTCCCTCCAGTGACTTAAATGAACAAGACCCTCCTCTCTGCTCTGCCAACTCTGAACTGCACCTCCTCAGCTGGTCTGTATCTTTTCTGTTTTTCCTTAAATATAAAAAAAGATAGACTTTTAATGACTTAATTCACTTTTTTTGTTGAGTAAGAACTCAAAATTAAGCTTGGCGAAGTTAGCAAAATGTCGGAATGTGTCCATCATTAATCGTCATCATTGTTCTCATCTCAACGTTTATCAAAATATTTACACAGGTCGTGCCCCTGTCCTCTTCGTGGCTTTAGCTCGTTTACAGTGTAGCTAACAGGGGTGTTTTTAAGGTAGAGATCTTCAGCGCCTGACCACGATGCTATGCCCCTTTGATCAGGTGGATTAGCTCAATACAGAGTGACGGGGTGTCTGCCTCATTTTCCGAGCATCACCCAGCTCCACCCACAGTCCACAGGCTCAGCAGTCACGTTAGAAGGCTGTTTGTGAATCAGAATCACTTTACTTTTCTGACACAATGATACATTAAAGGTTTTGTAATATTAAAATAACTGGACAGCCTTGTCTAACATAACATAGTCTCACTCTTCTATTTCCCTCTCTGTTTCCACATCAGCAACAGCAGCTTTTACTCATTTTAACACTTTCTCTCAAACGGATGGAGGGATCTTTAAGCCATGTGTCTGTATTATGTAATATACTGAAGAAAGTCAAGGGTTAGTCAGGTATTCTATTGTCATATTGCAGCTACTTACAGATTTACTTGTCAGGAGTTTTATTGATAACTGTGGAGTTGATCTGATTATTTTTTCATCCAGTCCTTCATCTTGTCGTTCGCACATCCATGATATTACTCTGAAATACCTTTCCCATCCCATATCCAACCTGAGCTATTTCATCTACAACAACCACCTCCAGCAACCAATCAGTGAATAATACTGATGTTTCTGTACACCACTGTTGTCATTAGGGGGAGCTGGAGAAGCAGCTCCTACAGGCCAATCCCATCCTGGAGGCTTTTGGAAATGCCAAGACCATCAAAAATGACAACTCCTCCCGATTTGTGAGTTTGCTATTTTCAGAAGTAGAAGCAGTTTTGATGTTTTGTTATCTGATGTGAGTATTTAGATAGTGTTTTGTTTATCACAGCATTTCAGCGTTTAACATGTTCTTCCTTTATCTCTCTCACAGGGTAAATTCATCCGTATCAACTTTGATGTGACCGGCTACATTGTTGGAGCCAACATTGAGACTTGTATCCTGTCTGTGTGAGATTTTCTCGCTCTGGAGAAACAACCTTTATTTGGGCAAAAAGTCACATTTGTTAGGGAAATGAAAAGGTCTTAAGAAGGATACGCATCTCACATTTAGTATCAATTCAGTATCATGGCTTATCCAAGATGTGATTTAATTTTTGCTTTTGGATTGTTGCTTGATATTTACAATAATTGAAGTTTTTTTTTAGATTTGTAATTCATCATAGGGCATTTATAAAGTGCACTGCAAATCTCATATGATACCTGTGGATTATTATTCTTTATGTGTCTGTCTTTTTAAAATCTTACTCACATAAAATATGTCACAGAGAGGGAAGTAGATTAGACAAATTAAACTCTGATCTTATGGAGCTGACAAATCCCTCTTTAGCACACGTAGGTATTCTTTAACAGCTAAAACTCTCAGACCTGCTGGAGAAGTCTCGCTGTATCAGACAAGCAAAGACAGAAAGAGCTTTTCACATCTTCTACTACATGATCGCCGGCGCCCAGGGCAAACTGCGTGGTCAGTTAAAACATATTCCTTTCTCTTTTCCGTAATCGCAGTAATATTAAATCCTGCTGAACAGTAACAACCCACATGTGGTACATCATCACTGTCAAATTCACAAACTGCCCAACGTTGTGTCTTATATTTTCAGAGGAGCTTCTTCTGGAGCCCTTCAGTAATTACCGCTTCCTGAGTGCGGGTCACGTTCAGCTCCCTGGCCAACAGGACGATGAGATGTATGAAGAGACCATGGAGGCAATGTCGATCATGGGACTCACAGAGGAAGAGAGAACCGGTATCTGTGATAACTCTGATCTTAACTCTCTGGCGAGGGAAGAATAGGCAGCTTGGAGGTGCCACTGCTGTTCCTCTTTGATGCTAACTGTCATCTCCCTATTTTTCAGACATCATGAAGGTGTGCTCCACAGTCATGCAGCTGGGAAACATTGAGTTCAAGAAAGAGAGGAACCAGGAGCAGGCCACTATGCCTGACAACACTGGTCAGACACCACAATGTCTCATTTTTAGAAACTTTAACCATTTTTACATACTACAATATAAAATTCACTTCAACTTGTTTTACCCATGGCACAAAAAAAAGAGAAAGAATTCTTGTGGTAAGTGTACCTACATATTTTTTCTCTAGCGGCCCAAAAGGTGTGTCACCTGCAGGGCATCAATGTGACAGACTTCACCCGTGCCATCCTCACCCCTCGAATCAAAGTGGGCAGAGAGGTAGTGCAGAAGGCACAGACCAAAGAGCAGGTACTGCGGGGGGGAAAAAATACTGCATTTAATGAACACTTCCTAAGCCTGTGATCTGAGTTTGAAACAACATCATCAGTCTGATCTCTCATCAGATAGCTTCTCTCTGTGCGTGTATTTGTTAGGCTGACTTTGCTATTGAAGCTCTGGCTAAAGCTGTCTTTGAGCGACTGTTCCGCTGGATCCTGGGCCGAGTCAACAAGGCCCTAGACAAGACCAAACGCCAGGGAGCCTCCTTCCTGGGAATCCTCGACATCGCCGGCTTTGAGATCTTTGAGGTGAGGACATGTTGATGAGTCAGAATCCAAAGAGCTTACATGTAGCTTACTAAACATGAATGGTAATTGGTGAATGGACTTGTACTTATATAGCGCCTTTCTAGTCTTCTGACTACTCAAGGTGCTTTCACAGTGTCACATTCACCCGTTCACACAGACATCCACACTGATGGCAGTGGACATCTACATACCATCTGAACTAATGTAACCATTCACACACCACATTTACACACCCATGTGCAGCACGGGGAGCAATTCTGGGTTCAATGTCTTGCCCAAGGACACTTCGACATGTGGACCAGGGGAGGTGGGGATCAAACCACCAATCTCTCAAATGGAGGACGATCCACTCTGTCACTGAGCCACAGTCGCCCCAAGACACTTAAATTTTTCTCGTATCATATCATCATTTCTGGTTCTTTTTGGATGTTTCAGGACAACTCCTTTGAGCAGCTTTGCATCAACTACACCAATGAGAAGCTGCAGCAACTCTTCAACCACACCATGTTCATCCTGGAGCAGGAGGAGTACCAGAGGGAGGGCATCGAGTGGAACTTCATCGACTTCGGCCTCGACCTGCAGCCCTGCATTGAGCTCATCGAGAGGCCGGTGAGTGCTGTTGAGACAATAAAAACACAATGCCTTTTAAATTCACTTCTTTCATAGGTCGAGCTTTGTACGTACTCCCACCTAGTGCAGATGTTTTATGATTTATTATGATGTGTCTTTATTTAAAGTTAAGTCAAACTTAGTGATAACATTTTCTCTGCAGAACAACCCTCCTGGCATCCTGGCCCTGCTGGATGAAGAGTGCTGGTTCCCTAAAGCCACAGACGTCTCCTTTGTGGAGAAACTCATGAACACACAAGGGAACCATGTGAAATTTGCCAAACCTAAACAGCTCAAAAGCAAGACAGAGTTTTCTCTTTTCCATTACGCTGGGAGGGTGAGTATGATGGGATGTGTATAATATTATAAAAATAATGTCAGTGTAAATATGTTTCAGGGAAGCTCAAATGAAATTGATGTTTTTTGCTTTAAAGGTGGACTATAACGCCACTGCCTGGTTGACAAAGAACATGGACCCTCTAAATGACAATGTCACACAGCTGCTCAACAACTCCTCCAGCCTGTTTGTGCAAGACCTCTGGAAAGATGGTGAGTGGTCTGACTTTGCCGGTTTTAAACAAACATCAGCTCACCAACCAAAAAAAAAAAGTTTTTGTGCAGTGATACTGAGGAATTTGGATTTTTGATCATCAACTGAAATACACTTCTATAGCAAGTGAACATTACTGTCGGTGTTCTAATAAAATGATGTGTACGTTGCATATTTGAAGTAAAGCCTCTACCGCAAGGATTTGAAAATGTCTAACTCTAGTCCCATCCGTGTCTTTCATCTGTATGTTGGCATTTTTTGTACAAACAAAACATTGTGCCATCAGATTCACTTGAAACATTTGTACGCATATTTAAATTCCAATAACGATAGGGAGCAAACAGATTAGATCCTGCGACATTTTAAGATGAGTGAACACAGTTTTTTTTTCTTCTGTTAACGTAATGATTTGTTCGTTTCAGCGGACAGAGTGGTGGGTCTTGACACAATAGCCAAGATGACCGACAGCTCCATGCCGAGCGCCTCAAAGACCAAGAAGGGAATGTTCCGCACAGTGGGACAGCTCTACAAGGAGTCCCTGGCCAAACTTATGACCACACTCCACAACACCCAGCCCAACTTCGTCAGATGCATCATTCCCAACCACGAGAAAAGGGTAAAGAAAAGTGCAATCTCATTGACACTATAATTTATGGCAAAGCATGCAGTCTATTTTACACAGTGGGGGAAAACTAAAACAAATAAGATTTGCCCAGTAAAATTGATGAAAGGGGAATATTGCAGCTGTTACTAAATGTGTTAGCCTCTGTGGTAGATTGGTGATCCATCCAGGGCGCACTTTCAGGCTTGCTGTAACCGTGAAGGATAACCAGTTGAGATTTGTATGTATGTTATGAAAGAAATAAAAGAAAATCCAGCACTTTCTTCTGTTGCCTTATGGTGCAATCAAATTGATACTTGTGTTTCTTTTACATGTACAGATTATAGTTGATCTATATGTATTTCCTTTATAAAACTCAATGTATTAAAACCAAAATCATGTTCTCCGCAGGCAGGGAAGCTGGATGCTTACCTCGTCCTGGAGCAGCTGAGGTGTAACGGTGTGTTGGAGGGGATCAGAATCTGCAGACAAGGATTTCCCAACAGAATCGTCTTCCAGGAGTTCCGCCAGCGGTGAGGAAAATCTCAGACTTGTAAAGTGCTACGAGAGATTATAATATTTCAGAATACCTTTCTTACCATACTGAGCATCTCTCCATCATTCCTGTCTGATAGTTATGAGATCCTGGCTGCTAGCGCTATCCCCAAAGGTTTCATGGATGGTAAACAAGCCTGCTGCCTCATGGTAAACATATAAGTTCAAAATGTATGTTTATTCAGAAGTTTTCATACCCTGTTTGAGCTCACTTTTCCTCAATGATCTCCTGTTTGTGTAGATCAAGCATCTGGACCTGGACCCCAACCTGTACAGGATCGGACAAAGTAAGATCTTCTTCCGCACTGGAGTGCTGGCCCAGCTGGAGGAGGAGAGAGATCTGAAGATCACTGTGGTCATCATTGCTTTCCAGGCCCAGGCTAGAGGCTTCCTGGCCAGGAAGTATGAATATACAAGCCTCCCCACACATACTTCACCCTCTAATAAATTATGCTGTCTGTATCACGCTGTTAAGTTCAGTTAATCTCATGATGATCTAATCCTTTAGACAGTATTTTGGCACTTTGGATTTTACATTAGAAGAATGCTTTCTTAACATTTTTGTAATTTTTGTAGTTTTCATTACTGCAAATTTGAAAACACGTTTTATATCATACATGATATATTGGTTTCACTATATTTTTAAAGGGCATTTTCCAAGTTGCAACAGCAACTCACAGCCATGAAAGTGATCCAGAGGAACTGTGCTGCCTACCTCAAACTAAGGAACTGGCAGTGGTGGAGACTCTTCACAAAGGTTAGCAAATCGTTCTGCATAGTATTGCAACAAAATGACAGTTCAACCTTGTATTTGAGGCTTTTCTAATATTCTAATGTCGTGTTAGAATGAATTCTTCATGTGCTATTGTTAATTACAAACTATGAACCACAGGTCAAGCCTCTGCTCCAAGTGACCCGGCAGGAGGAGGAGATGGGTCTGAAAGAGGAAGAGCTGCTGAAAGCCAAAGAAGTTGCTACAAAGGTTGAATCTGAGCTGAAGGAAATCACCCTGAAACACACATCGGTAAATGATGAAATCTGCAACAATGACACAAACACATTTCTAAACCTTCTGCTGCTGCCAGTGAATGCCACAGCCATTAAAAACTGTGTCAAAGTACCAATTTCATGCCTCTTCTCAGTGTTTCATTTAATAAATGTGTGAAACCAAGCTAATAAAAAGAAGCTCCTGTTAAAGGTCTACTGGACATCTACTGACAATTTCATTTTGTCTGTGTGTGTCAGGTTTTGGAGGAGAGGAATGCACTGCAGGAGCAGCTTCAAGCTGAGACAGAGCTGTATGCTGAGGCTGAGGAGATGAGGGTCCGTCTGGGGGCAAAGAAGCAGGAGTTGGAGGAGATCCTCCATGAGATGGAGGCGAGACTGGATGAAGAGGAAGAACGTGCTCAGGCGCTGCTAGTGGATAAGAAGAAGATGCAACAGCAGATGCAGGTCTACACATCTGTTTCTTGTTCCTCCTGAGTTATTGTTTCTTGTAGCTGTTATATACATGAGGAGCTTCATGCTCAGTCATGTATGCTTATGTGAGGAAACAGCAGCAGAAACTGAAGCTGCGGTATTCTTTTTGTAGGAATTGGAAGAACATTTGGAGGAGGAGGAAGACGCTCGTCAAAAGTTGCATCTGGAGAAGGTTACCTGTGAGGGGAAGATCAAAAAGCTGGAGGACGACGTCTTGGTGATGGAGGACCACAACAACAAGCTGCTGAAGGTAAGTATGGGCAAACAGCATTTTTCAGAGACCCTTATATTGGTCAGACGCTTATTACGAGAGTTGTATCAAAAGGAGAAATAGATTACCTACTTTGTGTTTTGTAGGAGAGGAAGCTGATGGAGGAGAGGATTGCAGACTTTAGTTCTAACCTGGCAGAGGAAGAGGAGAAGTCAAAGAACCTCACCAAGCTCAAAAATAAACACGAGTCCATGATCTCTGAACTAGAGGGTACTCATCTGATATGGATTGTCATGCATTAACACCCTTAAGAACAAAACCACCAGAACCTAAAGACATTTATAGTAATTGTTATCTTTCTGCTGTACTTAAGTCCGTTTGAAAAAGGAAGAGAAGGGTCGACAGGAGCTGGATAAGGCTAAGCGTAAGCTGGAAGCAGAGTCGAATGACATGCAAGAGCAGATAGCAGACCTGCAGGCCCAAATCGCTGACCTCAAGGCCCAGCTTGCAAAGAAGGAGGAGGAGTTACAGAACGCCTTGGCCAGGTAAAATCCTGAGAATTAATAAAAATAGTACCCATTGACAAATTTTATCTCCAATAAACCTGAATCTACAAAGTCCAGTAACTCAACACATCTGAGGCAAAGTAGCACCTCCTTTATATCAAATCAGCTTTGAACTTCTTGGATGCTATTTCTATCATTTCTATCATGCTTGCAAATATCCTTGATACACTCATCTTCCTCCTCAGGTTAGAAGATGAGACAGCTCAGAAGAACAACGCTCTGAAGAAGATCAGAGAGCTGGAGGGACACATCTCTGACCTGCAGGAGGACCTCGACTCTGAGCGGGCGGCTAGGAACAAAGCAGAGAAGATCAAAAGGGACCTCGGGGAGGAGCTGGAGGCGCTCAAGTCTGAGCTAGAGGACACCTTGGACACCACTGCCACACAGCAGGAACTAAGGTCGGCCATACAATGCTGACATACTGTAAACTGTATTAATTTAACAATATAAAGTCATTACATATTAAGAATGTGAGTACGGTACAATTCATTTTGGAGAAAATAAATAATACATAGATAACAAACAAACAAAGAGATATAATTGCCTTGTTCATAGAATGCTTGAGTAAAATACAGGTGTAAGAGTGATGGCTTTGTACTAGCTTTAAAATAAACAAACATCTGCATGATCCATTTATCCAGGGCCAAACGAGAGCAGGAAGTGAACCTGTTGAAGAGAGCCATGGATGATGAGAACAAGACTCATGAGTCGCAGATACAGGAGATGAGACAGAAAAACACCCAGGCTGTGGAGGAGCTCACAGAGCAGCTGGAGCAGTCCAAACGAGTAGGCCTGCATCATTTCAGAAAAATGTTGTGTCATTTATCTCGTTTATATAAGTTTATACTGTTCCTGTTTTTTCATCTATACAATACACAGGATATTGATCTTGTACTTTCTCTCCTCTGCTCAGGTGAAATCAAACCTGGATAAAGCTAAACAAGCTCTGGAGAAGGAGACATCAGAGTTGACCATGGAGGTGCACTCGCTCACTCAGGCCAAACAAGACGGGGAGCACAAGAGAAAGAAGTTGGAAGGTCAGGTGACAGATCTGCAGTCACGCTTCACCGACAGCGAGAAGCAGAAGGCCGAGCTGGGAGAGCGCTGCTCTAAGATCACTGTAAATGACATTCAGAAGTTATATCAGTACTGCACATAGCAAAGCACGCATATTTAAAAGCTACCACATGGATATGCTGAAAAGGAAAGTCCCAGAAATCCATCTTTGTCTTCGTACAGGTTGAACTGGAGAGTGTGACAAATCTACTGAATGAAGCAGAGGGCAAGAACATCAAACTGAGCAAAGATGTTTCCAGCCTTACCTCCCAACTCCAAGACTCACAGGTAACGTTTAGAGCTGAAACAGCATATATGTACATTGCTGATATTAATTTATTATTTTAATTATTTTTAGACTGAAATCAAATGCATTCACACTGGGATTTTTTTGTACTTTGAATGTAAATAATGAGCCAGAGTGCAATAAAAAGGATCAAAACTTTCGGGGTCTGGGGGAAAAGATCCCCTGTGTACCCCTGACCTGTGTGGGACTGCTGTGACTGGATTAGCCTCTTGGCAAAGATGAGTGACAGCCAACATTAAATGGTTAAAAACTGGCAATTCAATAAAAAAATGACAGATATATTTGCCTATTTTGTTTGTTTATAACTGGTCCCTGACCTCCTGTCATTTTGCAAAAGTTTCCCTCAGGTGAAGCTAATAAGTTGAGTATCGGTGGTCTATATGTTACCTTTACTGTGACAAGTAAATGTACTATATAATGCTTGCTGATAAGTCAGACTTAAAGTATTGACCTTTGACACGGTGTGCTGCTTCAGGAACTTCTGGCTGAGGAGACACGTCAGAAACTGCAGTTCTCTACAAAGCTGCGGCAGGCGGAAGACGACAAGAACAGCTTGCAGGAGCAGCTTGAAGAGGAGATGGAGGCCAAGAGGAATGTGGAGAGACACGTGTCCACCCTCAACATCCAGGTCAGAGTTCAAACTAATTTACAGGTTCATTTATCATTTGGAGGTGAAGTCATAAAGGTTTTCAGAGAGATTTCAGTGATGTTTATCTACTGCTGAAACAATCTTAAAAAGTTAACGTAGACATAATGTAGACATAATAAAACCACAAAACAAATAATTAGGGCCTTCTTCCGTCTACAGTTGTCAGATTCAAAGAAGAAGCTTGATGAAATGGCAGGAAACATCGAGCTGCTGGAAGAAGGTAAGAAACGTTTGCAGAGAGATTTGGAGGCAGCAAACAACCAGTTTGAGGAGAAGGCCTCTGCTTATGACAAGCTGGAGAAGACCAAAAACCGTCTGCAGCAGGAGCTCGAGGACACGCTGATGGACCTGGACAACCAGAGACAAAACGTGTCCAACCTGGAGAAGAAGCAGAAGAAGTTTGACCAGGTCAGTCAAAACTGGTAACAGTTCTAATATCTAAAAAAGTAATCTGCGGCATTACCACTTGCATTACTTTAGCATTACACCCTTAAATGTTATCCATGGTTTTCCGTCTTCTCTGGTGTCCAGATGCTGGCAGAGGAGAAGAGTATCTCCAGTAAATATGCAGATGAGAGAGACCGTGCTGAAGCCGAAGCCAGAGAGAAGGAGACTAAGGCTCTGTCCCTGGCGAGAGCTCTGGATGAGGCCCAGGGTTCAAGGGAGGAGCTGGAAAGAGCCAATAAGGCACTGAAGTTGGAGATGGAGGACCTGATCAGCTCCAAGGATGATGTGGGGAAAAATGTTAGTGCTGGAACATTGTTTCATTAAAACATCTCTGTCTGTGGGACTGGACTGACCAGTCGATTTTAGTTCTCATTTCTTTATGCTATTTACACCAAAATCTAGTTGTTAATTTAACTTTAAATTTATGGCAGGTCCACGAGCTGGAGAAGTCCAAACGAGGCCTGGAGGCCCAGGTGGAAGAGATGAAGACCCAGCTGGAGGAGCTAGAGGACGAGCTGCAAGCGGCTGAGGACGCCAAGCTACGTCTGGAGGTCAACATGCAGGCCCTGAAGGCTCAGTTCGAGAGAGACCTCCAGGGACGAGATGAGATGGGAGAGGAGAAGAAGAGACAGCTCATCAAGCAGGTAAAATGGAAATGGAAAGTATGCGATGTGATCCCATCAGAGAACGGCTGCATCAGTGATCTAAGCAATGAGGCATACTGACTGCAGGTCCGTGAGTTGGAGACAGAGTTGGAGGATGAACGCAAGCAGAGGGCCGTGGCGACAGCAGCCAAGAAGAAGTTGGAGACAGACATGAAAGATCTGGAGGGACAGATCGAGACCACCAGTAAAGGACGGGATGAGGCCATCAAACAGCTCCGAAAGATTCAGGTGAGGGGAAGGGACCGATGAAATGCAGCAGCAGGCGGAGCGCAAAGGAAGTTTGTCTAAACTGGACAATTTTATTTTAGATTTTAATGCATTTGATTTTGAATACACATCATTTCCTTCTTTTGTGATTATTTTGTAGGCATCTATTGTAGCATCTTCCAGCTAAACAGGTGTTTAACTGCTCTGGTCGGTAATATTGGCAAACCGACATCATTAAAGCTTAAACAAAATATAGAATTACCTTTTTGTTTAAATGTGACCTTCTCTGATATTGTTACAAACTTGAAACTTCACAACTTGGAAATCATTGAATATTCCTTATTTTCTACTGGTGCCTAGTAATTACTGTAATGTTAACGAGAAGCACTGCATCAACAATCCCGTCAAAGTGCCAATATTTTTTATTATTTTATTTAAATGTAATTTTTCTAATGCTTTTAATAAACAGCATTAGAAAAAAACTCGCCTTCTCTTCCTCCCACCAGGCCCAGATGAAGGACTACCAGAGGGAGTTGGAAGACGCCCGCGCTGCCAGAGAGGAGGTGTTGACTACCGCAAAGGAGAGTGAGAAAAAGGCCAAGGGTCTTGAGGCTGAGCTCATGCAGCTACAGGAGGTAACGCATTGAATTCCCAAACAAGACAGTAAATTGTTTTGAGAGCAGAAGTTTTGAAAATGAATCTCTAATGTGTTTTAAGGAACTGGCTGCAGCTGAGAGGGCACGGAAGCAGGCGGAGGCTGAAAGAGACGAGCTGTCTGACGAGCTGGCCAGCAACTCCTCTGGAAAGTGGGTGGAGATTTTACTCTGTTGCTTTGTTTGTGAAATGAACGCAGAAGACAAGCGATGGTTTCATTTGTTTTCCCACTGTGCTCCTCGTGCGTAGGTCAGCCTTGGCAGATGAGAAACGTCGTCTGGAAGCTAAGATCTCCCAGCTAGAGGAGGAGCTGGAGGAAGAGCAGAGCAACATGGAGATCATCAACGACAGGCTGAGGAAGAGCACACAGCAGGTGAGCAGACAGTAGCGGCCAGAGCCGTAAAAAGGGCTCTGGGTGTGGAGGCCTCATCCCTGTTCTTTGCATGCATTCCCTCCACAGGTGGAACAGCTGAACAACGAGCTGCAGACAGAGCGCAGCACCTCTCAGAAGAACGAGAGCGCTCGGCAGCAGATGGAGCGCCAGAACAAGGAGCTGAAGGCCAAGCTCCAGGAGATGGAGAACCAGGTCAAGTCCAAGTTCAAGTCCTCCATCTCGGCCTTGGAGGCTAAAGTGGCACAGCTGGAGGAGCAGCTGGAGCAGGAGAACAGGTCAGGGACAGAGAAAGAGGCAGAGATACGTCTGAATAAATTGCTTTTAAAATGGTTTTATGTCATGATTATAATGAAAAACTCCACATATCCATCTAAAACTGATCATCTTCCAGTAATGACTGCAGCATCAATATTATTGTGTCCTGAACACCCTTGAATATTCATGGTTCACTTTAAACAAACAATGCTACAATGACACCAGTTATACTCATGTTCCTCTCTGAACTCTTTTGTCCTCCTCTCTCAGGGACAAACAGGCATCTTCGAAGAGTATGCGCCAGAAGGACAAGAAGCTCAAGGACCTGTTGATGCAGGTGGAGGATGAGAGGAAACAGGGAGAGCAGTACAAAGACCAGGTAAGATCACTTCACATACCCATGCTCATAGAGATTCAGTCTGGTGCACAGGGATGGTTAGTTGGGATGGTCTATCAAAAGAGTACTAAGTTTGAATGGTCCCTCTGTTTGCTCACTAGGGGGAAAAGGCGAATACCCGCATGAAGCAGCTGAAGCGGCAGCTAGAGGAGTCGGAGGAGGAGTCTCAGCGCGCTACAGCCGCCCGCAGAAAGCTGCAGCGGGAGCTGGATGAAGCCACCGAGACCAGCGACGCCATGAGCCGTGAGATCAACTCTCTCAAGAGCAAACTCAGGTAGGACGAAGTCCTGAAGAGTCCGTCTGTCTTTCTTCTTAGCGAAGCAGGGTTTTTTGTTTGTTTGTTTCTTGTTGACCTTTTTTATTCCTGTGACGCTACGACAGGACAGATATCACAGTAAAGTAACAGAATAGTCACTATCGGGAGGATGTCCGTACGAGTGAAACAGCTCATTACACATCATTTTCACACAAAATAATTCAACTCAAATAGTGTTAACTGTTCTCAGGTCACCGACATTTGAGTGCTAAAGAGCACTAGTTCACTACAGTCGTCTTCAGACGGTTGAAAACACACATTGAAAGCATTAAAAGATTTAATAGAATTTAGTTCAAAAGCACAACAATGGTGTCCATCTCTATTCCAGAGGCAACCCTGAACCCAAGGAGTAACACAGCAGGTACTTCTGCACCTAAAAGTGACCCCATCACCATTTCTTATTAACTTACCAAAACTTTCATCCCCCCATGCACACTCCTAATGCTATCATTTCTTTCATTGAGCCTAACTGAGAGAAATATGGCTCATCACAATGATTTCCTTAAAAAGAAATTAAAAACATTATATATATATATATTATATATTATATTATATATATATAAGCAAGTGAGCTTTCCATTACACCAATGTCTAACTGGTGGCCATATTTTTCTCAGTGCTTGGTTTAATTGCCATAAACCAAACTCATTCTCCTGAGCCAGGAGTCAAATGAGTTACAAATATAACCAGCGTGCTTCCCTTGTAACCAAAGCACAACCTGTACGTTCAACACCAGAGTGGTTTTCAAGCAAACCTTAACCACAAAGTCACATAACCACTCCTCTCACTGCGGGGATATGTTTCTGTGTTTGTATCCGTCTTCGTGTGTGTCACTGTGGCTTGTTAGGCGTGGAAACGAGCCCTCCTTTGGCAGCACAGCTCGGCGTATGGGCGGAGGCCGAAGGGTGGTCGAGGACGCCTCAGAGGAGGAGGCCGACTCCCAAAGCGACTTCAATGGAACCAAGTCTGCGGAGTGAGGGACGTCAAATAACCAGATATCGGAATTACCCACCGGGGCATGGTCTGCCACTTTAACAGAGAATAATGTCAAAACCTGTTATGATATCTAGTTCTTCCATATTACTTCAAAATATATATTTTCTCCAACTTCCAATAATGTACTATCGTCTTGTTTCAGAGCACCTTTTCTTGACACACAACAATCAGAAGGACTTGATGTCAACAAAGGGAGTTGTTTTGGTGGCTCTGCTAATGTGTGATTTGCTGTTCCTTTTATTTTATGTCACACTGTTTTGTACTTCGCTGAATGACTGAATCCGTCTTTTGCAAGGTTTTGTACACAAACATAGGTGCCTCTAATTACCACGCTAACCTGCCAGCAAAGCCTCGGGTCCCCACAACTTAAAGCAGAGACGCCATGTAAATCTGTGGATCTGTAACTGTTATCAGCGACTGTCGTCCTGTTGCCTGTGACTGCTGTTAGTGTGTCAGAGCAGCACTGACGTGGTTTAACAGATAGGATATGTAGAAAGAGATTTCTGTACTCAAGTCTGCATCCAGTCAGTGCTGCTGTTTGTACTCCCAACCAACAAATATTTAGCTGTTGAACATTTTTTAAAGTCACCTTTTTATATTATTTGCACTTTTCTTGTGCCCGGCTACGTTTATATTAGTTTAACTCAAGCTCAGTGATGTCAGAATGCTTTAGGTCAGACAAGGTTTAGGGTAACGTAACTATATAAAAAAAAAGAAGCAAGATTTCAGTGTTGGGCATCTTCATTTTCAATTTTCCCCCTTTGTCCCAATTAACTGTACATGTTAAAAAAGAAAAACCTGATCCAACTCATTTTCTAATTGATAATGTTTTATGTAATCTGCAGATGTTTACATGACACCAATCATCTATTAACTGTTGAACCACCTGCACAAGAAATAAAGATCTATAAAAAAAATAACACTGATTTTCTCCTTTTATTGTTTCAGTCTTGGTCAGTAACTCCAAGGATCATCAGAACATTATTCTCATCGGTTCAGTTATATAGAAAAACTGCAAACCAACAGGATAAAAGTTGGGTATAGTACCTCAGGCACATACAGTTTTAAGTCCAAATACAGAAGCCGCTGCAGAGATGCTCATTCAAACAAACACCCTGCACACAGTGGCCGTGGTTGACCATTACAGTTAGCTCATGTTAGTTCAAGGGAGGTTAAACAACAAAGGGGAGCAGGAAATCCAGTTCTTATAGGAATTAACCACAAGTTAACTTCAAACACGCACACTGCAATATACAGTGATAACCGTGATATTTAGATTTGTACTGTAATAGTTGCTTAAAAGGATAGTCTGGTGGCTTTGAAGAGAGCGACAGAACTGCTTCAGTTCCCCGTCATAAAGGGCTGTCTGATGGAAAGGTAAGGTGAAAATAAATATATCCTACACGTCGTACTTCTCCAAACCAGGGGCATGCCGACTGCCATATATGCACTGGCGCCATGAAACCCCACTTTAAAAAATCCAAACTATCCCTTTAGTGAGCTGCTGGATGGCAGTAGTGACAGCTCCAGATTAACCAGAAACATTTAAGAGAAAAGCAGAAATGTTAAATCGCCATTTCCCCATTCACAATATTTCTTACTAAAAGGCAGGAAAGGGGTTTTCAATATAGGCTCTATATACCTACACAAATATACTATGAACTGTGCTTATCTTCGACCTGTTAAAATCTATTATTGCTTACTCACCCACCATATAACTCTTGATGGCAGAGAGGTGGTCTCACACCTATAAGTGAATTATTACTATACATTCAGTAGTGAACACGTGCCCAACTGCTACACTTCTACAGTCGATTCAGTATAAAAGTTATTGGTAACGCTAGATCATAAATGCGCAGCATGACAAACGAACATCTCATCTCTGAAAACCTATTCCTATACTTCACATTCATGACCTTTACAAACCAGAAAAAAACATGTCATCTAAAACAAGTCTGTGTAATGGCAGGAAGAGGTGACAGAAAGAACCTGGGTCAAACTGAACGTGAGATTAAACGGGTCTAGGGAAGTCTTATTCCTTGATGCCTGGTCGCATGAAGAACAGATAATCCGCTTCATTTTTTCTGAACTGTTAGAGCAAAGCAAGGCCTAAATAATTGGAGGTCATATCATTGATGAAGGCATCGATGGCTAAAATGCTAACAGTGCTAATGCTAGGGACTCTATCTTTTCACTCGACAGTATGTAGGCCCTCCACTATGGAAGTTAATTCATGCCGGTGTTGTTCAGTGCTACATTATTAGAGCCCATAATAAAAAAGGAAACCCAGAAAAAAACAGACTTATTTTTGAAATTATTAACTAAGTTTATCTTTTTTTTTTTTATATCTGATATGTTAACCCATTGGTTTTAGAGAAAATCACAAGAAAACTTCAAGGCACTCTCTTTGAGGAGATATTTTATCCATTTTAATCCAGGTCCATGTCATGGCTATGTATGCGCCCAATGAATTTCCGATGCTGTTGTCCTGAACACACTACCCACATTGCCATGAAACAGAGCTGGATTAAATCACACCTGGCTTAAAATGGGTAAAGCACCCCTTTAAAATGCCATATTTTTACTATTGTAACAAAGGCATTTTACCATTTTAAAAAGAGAGAGCCTCAGAGTTTTCTTCTGATATTTGTACATACATCTTTATCCAAAGAGCACCTCAAACTCAATTTAAGTCTAGCAAGCGCTCCTATCCGACCAATTTCCCACTACGTTGCATCTTTGATCAGTTTTTCATTTCTCAAAGCTTTGGTTTGGACTTGGTTTGGTCATAAACAATATTTTTACAACTGAATCTTTTTAATAAATCACACTCAAAAGGTTCTTGGTCCCTTTATCAGGGTCATGTCCAGTGGCTTTGTATTAATACCACTGGCTCTTATCTGAGTCCCTATTTGCTGATCAATGGACAAGTGCAACAACAACCTCCCTAAATGTGTTTTCTGGGAGCAATAGCCCTGTTGATCCACCACTGAAAGCAAGTCAGTAGATGCTACTCAGCACATTGTCGCAGATACAGCAGAAGATAGACAAGACAAGCTGTAGTGCTGCTTCCTATGATAGATATGGTGTGATACTAGCCATGGGCAGCAGAAGTCCATGCACTGATTATGTGGGCCATGGGGGCAAGGAGAGTGGCTGTCTTGTTAAAAATAGTTCAGTAGCAAGGGTGGGAACAAGGGAAGGCAGCTAGTTCAAAGTCTCATTGCTGTAGCTGCGGATGTCCGGTTACTGAAGGAGGGGGGTGGCTCGCCTGATTTTTCTCTCATAGCAGAATCTTGACCCCTGCCTGCGGAGACTGGGCACCCTGGGAGACCCCTCTGGGAGGAGCCGGTCCAAACTCCAACCGCTTCACTAAACTGCAAGAAAAGAGGAAGCAAATACACTCATGAGCAAACATCAGATACAAATGAGAAAACATTTCTTTGTTGGCTCTACAGACATACAATAAAATCTATTTTAAAATCAACAACAGTGCAAGACAATTCATACAACAAGTTATTTCCAGTCGGTACACTTGTTTTCCTCACCTGTCATACTGAGGAGGGGGGCTCATGCTGCTAGCTTGTACCTCAGGGCCTCTTTCTAAACCAGAAGGACTACCAGGGCCAGCCGGAAGTGCTGGTCTGCTGACAGATGTGTCATACACAAAGTCTCGACAGGACGCCAACTTTGACTCCAGATTCTGGCAGGGATAATAAAAGGTCGGTCGATCAGTTCTGTAAAGCGCTTATTCACTGGGTAGTGAAGGTGCAACATTTTTAAATCTCTTACTCCAACTTTTCTCAGCAGCTCCCCTACAATGTTGAGTGCCGATATTCTAGCGGAGGTAGTGAGGGGAGTCCCCGTTAGACCGTCACCTAAAACAAAACAGATTTGAAAATGTGAGCACATAAGAAGTTGGTATATTCAATAGCACTGTAGTCAAAGTTTTTCCATTTACCTCGTCGGATACTGGAGGGGGGGGGCGTTGCAAAGGAGCTGATAGGCTTAATGGGTGTAACAGGGATGGATGGGTTACCAGCTGAGGGGCACGGCAGATCTGCTCGATCTGTGTCTTTGCCTAGGCTGCTGGACGGCCGTCTTTCCTTCTGACGTACAGCCAGCTCCTGCCGGAGGTCTGACGCAAACAGAACAAGCAGAGATACTGCAGATCAGCTCTTTGTAAATGACACGTTTCAGGTGAGAACAGCAACAACGTAGGTTTCTGAACACAACTTTCCATATGATATAACAATGGAGCTGCAAAAACTTGAAACTACCTAAAACATGCAATCCATGAAGTCATGTCAGCAAGTGCATACTTATTTAGTGATTGACCAATTATTGCTATTTTGAGATAATCAAATTGCACAATACCTGTGCTCATGAGGCTGATTTACAAAAAAGGCAGCTTTTCATGTGGCTGCTGTAGGACGAAGTTAGCGCTCCCCCTTGTGTCAGTTTCGCCATTCTACGGGCAGAGGTCAGTATTATGGTAGTGAGCCCTCAGCCAGCCAAGCTACCTTACAGGGCTTGAAAGACTATTGTATGTGTTTCTCCGGCCTGCCATTCCTGCTCCCGATGAGTACAATTGTAAGATTTGTAATTTGGGCTGATTGCGGGACGGTTAGCAAAGCTGTGTCTGAAAACGCATTAGTTCAGGATTTAGTATGAGTGCTATCGTTCATCATACTTTTGTGTGAATAAACAGTAGTATATGTTTTTTTGGGTGCACTGAGCTTTTTTTTACCAAGTAACTTTCTGAGAGTCTCCCTACCCGCGTAACTATGGTAACCCGTGCAAACCTCAGTTCTACCGGTATCGCCAGATAATACTTAAATTACTAGAAAAGGAAAGCAACTTGTCCAGATGTCACGGGTGACAAAAATAACTGATTTTTAGTGAATAGAAATGTAAATAGAAGCATGATTAATGTTACAGAGCAGCCCTGGCCACTGTTGGTTTGTTATGAACCTTGTCATTACTACCGCGTCACATGAAATATTTTTGCCAGCCAAGTGTCCAGCGTTTGTATACTGTAATATTTCACTAGAAATAATATGCAATTCATGTACTATTAGTTTATTAAGATTTCAGACAAACTAAACAAATCTCACATCTTACTAAATAGTAGGGCTGGATCCGAATACTCGAATGTTTAGATATTCTTTCGTTGGGTAGGTATTTGGTTTTCAATTTGGGGATTTAGATTTTTATTTTTTATTTTCAAAAACGTAGAATAACAGGATCCTTATGCTTTAATTAAATCCAAAAGACATGTTGCAACAAACTGTTCCCATTTCAGCTCGGTGTGAGAGTCTTTACTGCAGTTTTTTCTCTCATTCTTGTTCCTCTCCTCACACTGGGGCTGGGTGTTTAGCACAGAGCTGCAGGAGTGATTCAGCAATCCCTGAACTTGTTGCTCTGCTATCAACATTAACTGCTCTTTTTTACCAATGTTAGCCCTTAAAGCTGTCAATGCACGCTGAAATTCACCGCAGTGTTATGAGCAGAGAAAGTCCACTAGCCGCTAATATAATAATTCCTCTCTGCAGCGCTGAGCCGTCCATCTCAGCAGGGAACGGAGAAATGTCTGGCTGAGTGACATTATAACAGAGCCGCCTGATGTGTGTAGAGGTGTTTGTGTGTTTTTACTGTAGCAGTCCGTTTTGCATTTAGGCTATTGAATGGGCACTTTGCCCATTTTAATCCAGGTCTGTGTCATGGCATTGTTGGCATCGTGTGTCCAGGTGACAGTGTTTGGCCTGTCTCAGTGACAGATGTCCCAGAAGAGCGGAGCATCAGAGATGTGCCAAATTCCACCGGATGAAGCGGTTCAAACACCGTTCGTCTGAACACAATAGCCCACATTGCCATGACACAGACCTGGATTACCTAAACACAGCTTAAGGATGCGTTTATTGCCAAACTGCAACTAAACACAGCCCGATGCAGACAATACAAGCGTTAAATAAATGTTTATTTAAGTTCAGAATGTCTGTATCTCATTTGTTATGAGATATTAAATGATTGTATCTCAGCAAATGCCAAAAACATCGACCACCCTCCTCTCTAAATATTGGCATGGTCCATTGAATGGATATTAGAATACACATTAGATCAGACACAGGATAAAGTGGAGGAATAGACAGGACATACATACAGAAGTAATCCAGCTATTGAAATTCCCTGAGGCGTCAGTGTCAAGTGTCAGTTTTCAGAGAAATAAACAGTTCTTGCAAACTAAAGAAGTTACAGTGTGTGTGTGTTTGTGTGTGTGTATACCTCTGGCTTCATCCTTTAGCCTCTGAACAGACTCGAGCAGGTTCTCTTTCTCATCCAACTCGCTTTCAAGAAAGGCATTCCTCTCAATGACGTGGTTCATCCGCTGCTCAAAGTCCTCCAGAGACATGATGGTTGCCCTGGGGCAAACAGAGAGGTTGTTGACAACATTGGACTTATTGTGCATATTTGATTTGTGTGCTACAGTCTGTCTACGTGTGTGTTAAAGAGTTAGCAAATTAGTTTGCCATTTCATGATGCAACACTGACCTCTTGGTCCTCTCCAGGTCATCATTGGACTGCTCTAGCTCCCTGATGTATTTCTGCAGGTGATCTCTCACTGCTGTGGTTTGTGCCAGATCCTCCTCCAGGGTTGAGATGTGCCTAAAAGCCTCAGAATGCTGAGCCTCAAATTTCTCCTGCAAACAGCACACAGATATCAAATTAATTGACATAGACAATGGCAGCTCTGCAGTGTCACGATAGATTACTGTATGCAAGCATATTTATCAGACACCCACAGACAAAAACTCCCTTTGAGAAATCAGAGATTCTTAGCACAATCCCACATTCACTTCCCTCACTAATGTTCTTTTCTCCATGGGACATGAACAAAAATAGCAGTCAGCTCAGCTGCCTTACAGCTAGATAGCAAATTTAATAGCTGCAGCGGCAACGATATGCTGAATTTGGGTTGGCTTAAGGCTTCCTGGGTGCGTCTCTGTGTCTCTTTATAATTTCTCATTAGCTGGAGCTTTTCCAGCTCTGCAGTAGCCAAAGCCTGTTTATAATCAATGTTCTACCTTTATGTTGTCCAGTTCCATGCGGAGTCGGTTGTTGTCTAAAAGCAGCTCTTTGTTTCGACCCTCACACTGCTTCAGCTCAGTTTCCAGTTCTGCTTCATAGTCTCGACTCATCTGCTGAAACTCCTGGAGCTCCTCCTGAGCCTCATCAGCCCTGATGACAAAACAATGTTTACTGCAAAAAATATCTCACTCACCATGTTGGATAACATGTCTATAGCTATAATGTATGGTTTTTTATCTAAATCTGCTATTATAATCTCTAGGGAGTCGTGTTTTCCTGATGTTCCGGTCTTATGTTGTTACCTTTGCTGATGTGCCTCTGCCTGCTCCTTCCAGAAGCCCAGCTCATCTTCTAGGGATGCAAAGGTGTGTGTCGCTGGCTCTACCATGTCTGCTGCTTTGTATCCAGGTGACGGGGATGGGAGACCTAACTGTAAAGATAAAACACTTAT
This sequence comes from Echiichthys vipera, assembly GCF_963691815.1. Classification (NCBI taxonomy): domain Eukaryota; kingdom Metazoa; phylum Chordata; class Actinopteri; order Perciformes; family Trachinidae; genus Echiichthys; species Echiichthys vipera. The sequence goes on from NC_139827.1 coordinate 25,996,673, forward strand.
AATACCGTCTGCCATAACAGCACACACACCCAACGATCCAAACAACGTAACTGTTAACGACACGGTTAGCGAATGCTAACAAAGTTAGCTCGCCAACAACGCTCTGCGTCTTGGTTACGTTAACCCAAGGGTGGGAAAAGCAAAAACTAAAGAAATAGTATATTCATTTAGATAAAGCACGAAAAATAATTATGGGAACTGAAAGCGTTAGCTACTTTCTAAAGCTAACAGTTGTGTTGGAAAGTGAATATCATGGCTAAGCTTTTCAGCTAAGCTAACTGTGAGCTATCATATCTAGCCAGAATGTGTTATCCCAACATAGTGAAAAACAGGAACCAGGCAGACTCACCCACTTATAAGGGAACGATTACAACATGATACAGCTACGGGAGTGTATTTCAATGTAATACTAAATGTTCCGGGCGTGAGCGACAAAGGTATTGCGAGAGCACGAACTAACGTTAATCTCTTGTTACGTTAAGACGCTGCTTGACTCACCAACCAAATATAAACCGAGCTGCTGTTCTCGACCGCCATTGGACATAAAGATGACGCCGTGAACAAATGCTCCAATCATATCACTCAGCAAAGTTGTCGCTGCGGAAGGCGGAGCCCCAGCACCACAGCAGCGCCACACTGAGCTATAAATGCAAAGTGAAGCCTCCACCTCCCGCTGACTGCTGTGTTGACCTGCGGTGATGCAATTATATGGATAGATAAATAAATAAATGCATACATACATGCATGCATAAATGAATAAATGCATGAATAAATAAATAAAAGAATAAATAAATAAATAAATGCTTTACATTTATTTCTACATTTTTGTTCACCTACATTTATTTATTTCTGTTTCCATATGTTAACGAGGTAGGAGGCCCTATTTATTCAAACATTAATTTATTTCAGCATTTATTTATACATGTATTTATTGTTACTTAAATCATGTTTAAGCCTCCATACGATAACACCTCAGGTCTGTAAATCCTCTAAAACTTTCCATGCAAGATTGTGGAAGTTAAAAGTAGAGTTTTGTTTTTCACTTCTATTATCATTTTGTGTGGTGTTTTTAAGTAAAACACCAGTGCATATAGATTACGCTAAATCACAAACAATTACTTATTTATGTATCATATTTATTGCAGGGCAGTTCTTTGCATTATATTGTAATGTACAGATGTTTCTAATGTTTTGGTCACAGAAATCAATCTTTGACAAGAAGAGTGAGACGGAATTTACTCACAGTTGACTTTATCCTGGAGAACAGCATTATTTAAATGTATAAAGGCCCCTTAAACACTTTACCTCTGATGACTATTGATATTGAAATTATATCCCCCCAAGAAATATGCATTCATCTTTCATTTAAAATGCAGAGCGGCCATCAGTCCATCAGTTTGGAGAACCCAGGGTCTTGTTTTACTTTCAACATGCACACACAGCATACCATCTGCACATTTATGCATAAATAATCACATGCTTTACATTACAGACAAAGCTGCTCCAGTGGTTCTTAAAATACCTAACAATTCATGTTTAAATACGTCTAAACCCTGTGTTCAGAAATGTCGCTCATTCTAACAGAAAGGGCAGGAAGTGGGCTCTTGCAACTGGAAATTTAATGTACAGATTTCAGTCCAAGGAACATGGCTTATGATATAAATTAGGTTTGGAAGGCATTTAAGATCCTGAGAAAAGTAGCATGTACCATAGAAAAAACAGAAACATAGGAATTTAATTTCAGAAAAAAACAAGGTCTTGGGTCAGCAGCAGATTGCCCAAGACCTGAGACACTTGTTCTTCCAGAAGGAACAGATCCTTCAGGAATTCACATTTACTAAAAATACGATATCTGAGAGGTAAAATAAATGTCTGTTGGCCAAACTACAGACTGTATAATTATTATACTGCTGCAGGTCAATCTTTATCACCACAAATGGAGATAAATGTAAGTGCACAGGTTTTTTCTCACAGTTCTTCTTTTCCATCGCAGCAGGGCATATCCTCTTTAGGTCAGTCATACAGGACAAAGCAGAAAGGTCTGTAGGAAAATAAAACATGTTCAAGGTTAAATCCACCGCATAATCTGTTTATTTCACTAAAGTTACACGTTCATTAGAAGACTAAATATCCATCCTTACCTTGGAGGAGTCATTCCTCTGCTTTATTGGTTTCTTTCTTGTTCTTGCGTGAGCACATCGTCTTACTGTCTATCACATCAGTCTTCACCTGACCCAGAGTTCTCAGCAGGCACATGGTGTCAAACCCCTCATCACCAGCCTCTTGCAACAACTCAAGCACCTGTAAATAAGACAAGTTACTTCTTTTTCAAAGCAAAAGCAAAAAAAGGTCCGATATTGTAAAAAGTGAGGTTTTCATGTTAGATTATGTTAGATTATGAAGCAGGTCGAGGTGTTGTATAAATACTGTCAAAGGATCAGAACGATCAATCCACAGGCTCTATTCAGAAACTGTGTCTTTATATGAGCCGTCAGGACTTCTGTACAGTTGTGATGTCACAACTATACTTTATATAGGTAGAAAGTGACGCTACAGTGCCGTTACAGTCGTTTCCCGGCTGTAATGACAGGGCAGAGGTGCTGAGAGCACAGATGCAGAAGACCAGGCGCTAAAATGGCGCACAGAGGGTAAATACATGCATATTCAGACAGACAGTATGAGAAAAATAATGTATTTTCTTTACATTAAAGCATGTAAAAATGTTCTAGTAGAAACCCAAAATACAAGTATGAACCTGAAAATAAAAAATATGGGACCTTTAACCACCATACTGGAGCTACAGTATCTGAGCTGGGACCCACCTGCAGACACTTAAATGATTTGAGTTCGCTCAGATTCTCTTGCAGGAACAACAGGTAGATACTGAGGTCGTTGTAGAAGGGGGTGACCACGCCCAAAGAACCAAAGCCCGGCAGCAGCTCATAAGGCCGGAGGAAGCTGGAGCTCTGGCGAGCTGGTCCAAGAGCAGCGTATACTACCAGCGGACCAATAAGCACATACACCCCCAAGTTGATGTAGCTGAGCAGCCTGAAGACACCCACTGCCACGAGCTTACACTGCACAGCAGGCGGCACCATGCTGTCGTTCTTCAGCACCCCTGTACGCAGGTCACAGGGAAACTCATCAGTGAAAGAGGCTAGTCGGATGTAGTAGCCGAGATAAATGCAGGCCAGCAGGAGAATCAGCAGAGTCAGGCCCCGACATGATAGGTACTTGACCACGAGGCCGTGAGAGAAGCGCTTGGTCTTCAGATACTGCTCCACTAAAGGATATTTGAAGCAACTTTCAGTCAGATCCAAAGCACTGCAACAGAAAAACAGCATTCAGCATACTTTAGAAATGCTAATGCCATAGTATTTACTTGAGAAATGACCGATCCAGTTCCCTACGACAAAATGATTAACTGAAGGAAATATAACTGGCCCAAAAAAAAAAACAATGAATGAAGGTTTTTTTTTTTTTTTCAGCAGTTAGTGGTCAAAGGATGGGCCATACTACTTTTTAAACATGTGTTATTCCCTCTCTGATCTGTGCACAAAAAACAAATGTGCGTTATTTGCATAGCATTGTGTAATAACAATGTGTTTACCTCTGGGTATCCTCGGATGCACATTTGCTATCTAAAGATGCTAGATTCTTAGCCAGTTTGATGGCACGGTTATAAAAGCGGTCCAGCTCCTCCATGATGAAGTTCAGGTCAGAGCAGAGGTGTGGAGCTGCAGTAAAACGCCAGAACAGGGCCGGGATATACATGAGGATGGCCAGTAAGAGCAGGATGTATGGGAAGAACTGTGGAAAACAGAAAGGGAGGTGTTAGAAGAGGAAAAAGCGGCATTAGAAAAAAGGACATTATTAGTATAACTTTCTGTAAGAGAAATGTGTAGTCAATTTGAAGCCTGTCTCATTGGTCAAGGGGCTAATAAAACGAAACATACCGATACAGTCGATAAGTGAGCATCTGTAGCTGACTATTTTAAGTTCCTGATGGAGAAATATAGAATATGCTATGATGTCTTAATTATGTGGGTTTACATGTGTAAGTGGAGAAATGTCTGCCTCCTCTCTAATGTGCGTTGAGGGGTTGTTTTCTTACGCTGGCGCCATAACAGATAACAGGACATTGGTCCTTGAACGGGTTGTGCTTTAATATGTGATGCACTTTTGAGACACTTTAAGTTTGCTGGTGTCTGTGATTATGTACATGTGCCAGAAGCTTCTCTGATAAGATTTGTTGTTATTAAACTATATATTTAAACTTTTGGCTCCCCCTCTTAGCTACTTTTAAGGATGAAATGTATTTTGTTGTTTTTTTAACCTGTAGCCCTTTGAGATCTTTGATGAAAAGGGCTCTATCCGGCTGTTAAGTCTGACGTAACACCCTTTCAAAATACGATGTCCGGGTCCAAACGCTCCGTTGAAATAAAACAACAACAAACAACGGCCGAACATGTGAACAATAACGATCAACTCTAACGACAGTTAGACACCTTTTTCATCGATAAGAAAGAAATAAAATAACATTAAGGCATATTTTTAAAAACTCAGATCTGTTCAAACAACAGGGAACACGGCACTGCGGCGTTGTGGAAATATGAGGCTTGGACCGGCTTGGACCTGGAAATCCTATTTTGAAAGGGTGTTACGTCACGACTTAACAGCTGGATAAATAAAACATATTATTATTTATTATTCATGTAAGATCAATTGAGGCCCTCAAGTTATTTCTTTATGCATCGTCTGGAAGGATTATCAATAGTACAAGTTATGTTCATCAGTTCCCATATTGTAAAAAGAGATGTCTTTTTTTATTGTAAAGCACGTCGAGGTGCTATATAATTACTGTGGAAGTATCAAAACTCTCAATCCACAGAGAAATGGACACTCACAACTATGGATGTGTTTACTTAGTTTATTTATGTTTATGTTTTTTATTTATGTTTATTTAGTTTATTTATGGACATGTGTTTGGCCGTTTCTTGGTTAAATAATACTGATAATGACTTCTATCAAGACAGTTTTAAAACTTAAAAAAAACATCCCAATACCCACACAATTACACTGTCAGCACTGACGATTGTCACTGGTAGTGACATCTGTACCTTGTGCAGCCATAGTGGAGTGCTGTCACCTTGCTGCTGTACCGCTGCCCAACAAAACGAGTCCACATATGCGGCCTGTCTCCACGAGAAGTTAGTGGGGGCAAAGCAGCTGATCTGGGTACCTGGGGGAGGAAAGTGGAGCAGTATTAGTCAGAGCTGACAGGCACTTTGGTGATTTGAGCAAAAGGAAGCAAACAATTGTCAGCCCTCCCTCCTCTGCACCCATGGCCTAATTTGTTGGTGGGTTGTTCCCAGCATACTTTATGTCAATAATTATGCTATCCCTATATGGTGAACAGGATGTTACAAATAACCCAGATAGTCACCAGACGGTAATATTTTGGTAGCACATGGGCTGTCATAATCATATAGTTTTTCCGTCTATGACATGTAGTTGGTCAAGTACCAGCTATATTAATTCTAGTATCAGTCATAGTTGTAGCAGTTGCATTAAGTAAGTCAACCTCTGGTGCTGTCTGTCTGCTGTGGCTGGAGCATAAAGCACTGGGCCTTTTAAATAATGGTGGGACGGCTAATTCTGTTAAGTTTTGCATGCCAAAGTGAAAATGTCCAACACAACATGCTCAATTATTCGACAAAGTCACTGAGAAATTTTTCTAATGTAAGATACCACAGTATTAAAGGTCCCATATTGTCAAATGTGAGATTAACCTGTCTTTTTTGACCAGAGACATGTTAATGATTTAACTACTATGGAAAGTCAAAGTGTTTGATCTGAAAAAGGACTACATCAACAGTTTGTACGACTAATTTGTCTCATGTGAAGAAAAGTCCATACTCTCTATCTGCATCTCACCCTTTGCAAAAGAAAAATCAATGAGGGATTTCTGCCATAATGTATTTTGTTAGTATTGTGTGATAACAATATCTGTCCATAATAATTGTGTCTTTCAGTCATATCAGCACTTAAGATATCTCACGGCTTGCAGCGTAATGGATTGATCCTGCCCGAGTATCTGGGTGCAGATTGGCAGTACTTGCAGAAGATAACAACAGACCGCTGGCATTATGACCTAAGAAGATTACAGTGTCAATCTGCTGATGAAGCTGTAGCTATATGTTTTTGTTTTTATACTAAAGTGGGAAGTAGATCCTCTTCTGTTGACTTGTGTGCTCTATTCTCCTGGTCTTTACAGTAAGTCCATTAGGCAGCAAATCATAAGCTGCCAGGTGGGTAAGTTTCCATCACCATCATCATCATCACCATCATCATCATCATCATCATCAGCAGCAGCAGCAGCAGCAGCAGCAGCAGCAGTGTATACTTGATCACTGTCAGGGCGTGAGATAGGCAGAAGGGTGGCGACTAAAACCACACCTTCACCAGTATTCACACACACCTCTTTTTTCTGGGCTTTAACTAAATATAACTCCCCTACATGCATAGCTACATATCACATTGCTTCATTCACTACTGTCTGTAAGTGTGGTTTATTGAAACCAAATGTGCTGCAGTTATAGTGTGACAGAGGAACAGAGACAAAGAAGCCACGCTCCCCAATGACTGGACAGCCTAGTATGCATTATCTACATTTTCTTATATTATCATCACGTCAGATAATGAACGTCGCTCCTGACAGGGCGCTCACAAATACAACAGCTCACTCACCCACTGACACCTCTTGAGCAAAAGCGAGGGAAATGAGAAACAAAGGCAGTCCCACCGCTAGAAACGTGACTATTTTGTCCACCGCCAGCTCCAGACGCAGCCCTTTGTACTTGGCCTCGGTGGGGTCCTTCAACAAAAAGTCGGAAAAAACGTACTCGGTGGCTACGTGGGCTATCGCCATGACGAGCGGGAACAAAAAGCCGGTGTTGTCTAATTAACAAGGTCTCTTTTCAATTAGCCAACAGCGAAATGCGTCTGAGGTTTAAATGAATACAATACAAAATGAACTGCAGTGTAGAAACGGGAATAGTGTGTAAAACACTGAGCCGTTATTGTTTACCTATCTCCATTCACGACTGGGACTGACGGTCGGACCTGCTGTCCCGTTACTGTGACCCAGGCAGCTCAGTCAACAGGGGGACGAGCGGCCGCCTGCCGCAGGGGGGCGCTGCTGTGCCGTAAAGTGCACCTGCAACATTAGGCCTGATACACGGGGGACCATACAGTCTATAAGGGGGGCACTAACAAAGATGGATTTATTACTCATTCTTCATTCATTCATTCATCTTCAACCGCTTATCCCGGGGTCGGGGTCGGGGTCGCGGGGGGGCTGGAGCCGATCCCAGCTGACATCGGGCGTGAGGCGGGGTACACCCTGGACAATACCAAATGTTCTGCAGATTAAATTTACATAATTCATATGATCATTATCTTAGTAAAATAGTTTATCCATAAAATGATTTGGCTTGATAAACTACACTCCTTTTATATTTTTGAAAATTCAGAATTTAAATCATATTTAACCACTATGGAAAACTTAAAACGCAAAAATTATAAATTGGTAAAAACTATTATAAGATTTGGGCATTTCAGATGTATTACCTTATATAGCAGATCATTATACGTTTTTTGTTTTTGTTTTTTGTCTTCTCTCCTTTTTTTAATGTTTCACTCTCTTTTTACATATAAATGTATGTTATTATTGTTCTACATTTAGAAATACATTTTTTGGCATTGTTTATAACTCTGGAACATGTAAGAAAAGCAATGTTTATATTGAATCTTTTCAATAAAACAAAGGTGGTGGGAGACAATAATACAATGGACTTTGATTTTGAGTGACTTAAGTCCCTGTGCTGGTTTCTAATGAATTTAGTATAAAGTACTGAAAAGTGTGGGACTAATAAAGGATTATCTTATTTTATCTTATCTTATCTTAGTCAGTTATCTTCATGATGTGTACTTTTATGTAGGCCTTGTGTACAATGGTCCCCCTTCAAAGTACTATGATAACGGGATTATACTGTGTGTGTATATATATATATATATACCAGAAACATTAAATAAGTGTATACTTCTTCACACTCCTTTTCGAACAAAAAAGAAAGAGAGAAAAATGAATGAATTAAGTATTTGTTACTCATGTATCTCTATTCTTTTTAGTTGTGTAAAACTGTATAATTATTTTCTATATGACACTTTCTGTTTTCTTTGTTGCATGTTTGAAAATATATATTGTATAATATATTGTGAGGTGACTAAACTTATTACATATCCTATTTTGAGATGATCAAACAATGTGCATATATTTAGCTTTTTAAAAAAATCGTAATCTGTAATGTATTGACTGCCTAGTTTACAACCACGAAGTACTGGCTTTATTCATAACTGAATCAAATCTTCTTCAAGGACTGTATTAAAAATATAGGCAATTAAAACATGAAAGAATGGGGAAAAGGTCCAATGATCATTTACTTAGGACAAATGTCTATAGACTAAATAAATATATTATAATACTAAATTATTAATGAAATGCTAATTCAATGCAACAAATGTTTGCACAAATTTGTAAATATCACCCAATTCAGTGTACCAGTCCTCGTTGTATTATCACAATCACGTTTATTGGTCACCAGAGATAACAAAAACATTTTGCGACAGCTGTGTGTGCTTTCCGGCAAATGTAGGTTACAAAAAGGTGCGGGTTTCTATGGAGACAGATAGGGGAAGAGCAGTCCGCGAGGAAGATGTGAAAGACGAGACCTTCTCAGGTATCTTACGAACTATTTAGAGAATAATTTAGGAAAACCAACAACTATTAATGTACACGGTAAAGACAAAGAAGGCTCGCATCTGGAGGGAGCCGCTGCGTGTCTGTTAAATACGCTAACAAATGGTGTTTGTTGTTAGCCTACATCTCATTTAACCCCAGTCAGCCCTTTCGCGTTAAATACGCTCATTTCCGGTAGCAAGTAACGTTAGCTAATTTCATCATAGACAACGGCTAATGCACGAGACACGGCTTTAACGTGAGCGAGCCTGTTAGTTGAGTTAGTCTTTTAGTTTTGCTAACTGTGAGCATGAAAGCAAACCGCGGCGCCAGTTAGCTTCAGATAAACCGTCCAAACTTTACTAAACCTTAAAATGTACTAAGTGTATAAGCTGATATTCACAGGTATGTCCCTTTTTTGTTAAAAAAAAAAAAAAACTGTCGTTGCGAAGACCAGACCTTTACTTGAAACAAAGGTTTCCGTGTCTAAACTCACCTGCCGCCATACTCTTGCTCATTCACTTTCTGTTCCTCTTCACAGGAAAAGCATGAGAGAGACGAGAGATGATAGTATGGTGAATGACCTCTCTGGGTTGTATGATGGAAGGACTGGGAAAGGACAGATCCACATGCAGCTCTAGACCCTTCCCATGGCTCAGTCACCCCAAAACAGAGGCCTCAACCCTGCTGTGGAAACTCAAAGACTGCTTCCCCACCAATGAGACGACCTCTGCTCATCACACAGATAACGAAGTAGGTATTTAACCAACAGTGCAGGGATCTGGTTGTCGGGAAGAGTGGGGGAATTTATTGAACTCTTGAAAAGTACAGTAGTGTTCCCATTTCTGAATAAGACCAATTACCATTAAGGTACTAATGGTCCATTGATGACAACATCCTCCTGTGGGTTTATGACCATCTTACATTCCTCAAGATAAGCCTACATACCAGAGACACCCCGAACTGTGAACAAAGGGCCCTAAGAGAAACAGACCTTTTCAATCCAAATAAAATGTACTTTAATGGATAGGTTATCCTGAGCTAAGCTATTTTGTAGAGATGACCCTGAATAGTCGACTATTCAACGATTTGCTCCGAGGAGCTGATTCGACTGCCAACCTCTGGCTCTGGGGGTGCTGAATGTCTGATTTTACATACAGATGGTTGGTTCTCTAATAAACCGAGGTAAATAGCCTATTTGGGTATAAATATAAATCTATTAATAAATACTGTTGTAAATACTAAAAATGTGAAAAGTCATGTGCTTATAATCTATCTCCTTAGTGTGCGGGATAACCCCCTCCCCCTCTTAAACTGTACTATCTGGGATCCAGCACCGTCAGAGCGCATCTTGGCTGGGCTTTAAATCTTATCTGGGCATCAGAAATACAACAGGTTGCTCCCGTTTAATCATCAGCATCATTTCATTTGATTATTTTCCCATTTGTTGTTTTTCATTAGAGACGTTTAATCCGACACAGTCTGACACAGCATTGTGAAAGTGAAACTATGGTCCTAAATATACCGTCAGCTAATGTCAAAGAAAGATACAAACAAAACACATTCTTATAACAACAAATACTTTAATTAAGATCAGAAATCACATCTCTCAGTAACCCTCTGCCTGACACGTTTGGCCGCGCAACTGGACTCGCATGCACCCCAGATTAGAGGGTTTTTCATGAGCGCAAAAAACCCCAAACTGATTTGACGATAAGTCGACTATAGGCAAGACGTGATGAATCAGATTCGACTTTGAAACTGAAACTAGTCGGGACACCCCTAAAATTTTAATAAGATGGTTTAATTTAATTAATTTAATAGTGAAAACAATACTTTCTCCCTCTGATGGACGGATGAGATGACTGCTTTCCTTGATGTTGGATGCCCAATACTTGATTCTAGACTTCCTTAAAGTGAAATTCCGGTGCAAAATCATCCCATGGTCTTTTTCAGCAAATCCATTCATCAAATAAGACATTGAGACCATTTTTTCGTGTAACTATTTACGGAGATATTCCAGGGAGTCTCTAACTGCCGGCCGAGGCTAACACTAATTAGCTCAGGGCATTAAGGTGAACCCACAAACGGCTTTTTTAACCACTAATACTGCTCAAAATAACAGCAAACCTCTGGAGAGGCATTGATAAGAGTCCCTACACATAAAACGAAGCACCAACAACATAGTTGGGGAACCCGGAGTTTATTAAGAGTGTTGTGAAAGACTTACCAACTGGCCCGGTACCAGCTCTTCTCATAGTAAAGTCAATCCAAAAAGGAGCCCATTGATGATTTATTTAGGAATCGGTCGCCTCTTCCAATTTATTCTGGAGACATCGAGGGGGGGGGCTGTCCAGTACTGTATGGTTGACCAGGAATGGGGAATCCTCCATAGTAGTCAGTGTGTTGCGGTATTCAATGATTCCAGCAAAAAATGTCACACTGTTGGCAGCATAAACATTCTTCTTCGCTGGGCTCACGGTATCCACAGGCACACAAAAAAGTGCCTGCACATCGAGACTGATGCTATATCTGATGCTACCTCCACCTGTAGACCCTTTCTGCAACACACGCCCCCATACCCTCATATGACATTTCAGTGCTGCAGGGAATTTGCCGTCTGGTACGTTTCCAAACCTTTTACATCTCTTATTAACCTATATTTCACCAAACCACAACCACGTGTTTTGCTGGAATAAATCATCAATGGGCTCCTTCCTCTGGATTGCGATTGGTAATCAACTTACCAGCTGGTACCGGGGCCAGTTGGTAAGTCTTTCAAAACGCTTTTGAAATAAACTCCGGGTTCGCCAACTATGTTGTTGGTGCTTCATTTTATGTGTAATGACTCTGGTCATGCTGCTGCAGAGGTTTGGTGTTATTTTGAGCAGTATTAGTGGTTAAAAAAGCTGTTTTAATGCATTCACCTTGCTGCCCCTAGCTAATCAGTGTTAGCCTTGTCTGACTGTTAGTTACTCCTCGGAATATCGCTGTTAATAGTTGTTACACGAGAAAATTGTCTCAAGATCTTATTTGATGAATGGATTTGCCGAAAAAGACCATTGGATGATTTTGCGCATTTATTTCAGGTTGGCTGGTAGTACAATAAACGTTTAATTTATAAAGAACTTGATTATGCAATTTGTGTATAAAATGTAGACACGCTTCAAACCTTCACATTATGAGACTGGATTGAACTATTTTGATTGGTACTGCTCAAAGGTCTTAAATTCTGCTATTCATTACAAAACTCATTTATAAGAGCCGAAGTTCAGTCCCAACAATCCCCTTCACCTTCAGTCTTCTTCACCTTTACAAATTCATGCTTTTGACAAATAATTATAAATGATCAATTAATACATATTTTGGTATTTATTAATAAATGCTACTGTGCATGCTACACTTAATTGCAACTCTTTGTCATCTGGTGCATAAGGACAAGGGCATTTTTCAATGCTTTGTCAAGAGTTACAAATGCTGCAACTCTTTCTGTCAAAGTAACAGGAATGCAGTGAAAAAAGGTTAATTCTGAACTTCGGTGACTTGAGCACTTAACTTTAAAATGCTGCACCTGACAAGTGCATGATGACATAGTTAAATAGAGTGTAAGTGACATCTAAGGCCGCAGGTATGACCATGAATCTGTCAGCTGATATACAGCAGCACATTGGGAGACGCTGGGATAAACTTTAAATTCTCTTATAGCAGCTTTCAAGTGTTGGTTGGTAGAGATAGTGCTGTACTGTTTTTTTTTTAATTTTTTTTATTTTTTAGCCTTGACAAGCAAGCAGGGCAGTTATCTCCTGTGTTGAGGGTGCTGTTAATACCTCTGCACAGGTTACATAGACACCTATATTAGGGGTGCGCCCCGCCCCCCTTGAAAGTCAAGTAAATTTTATAAAATTGTATTTTCTCAATAGTGTCGGATCACGTCAGGAGTCGTTTAATGATCCCTTTACTATAAAACAGCTCTTGACCTAGTCTTTTTAGTAAACAAACTAAATAGCCTTGTAATTTATCTTATTTATACGACAGCATGTAAATTCTGTCTACATAATTGCGTGTTTACAATTCTCAGAAAACTCCCGACATCTTTGGATATTCACGTGTTCAAAGATCATTTGTTATAATACACTCCAACTTATCAGAGATCCTTTATTATTTTGTTTGAGAAGAGGGTTCACTCCTAGAAAAAAACAACTAAAACAGAACAAACTGAAATTCTCTCTTTAGTTTGTTGTGCTTGAAACCAAAAAGGGATTTTTAATATAACTTTGGACTGTTTCTGTAGGGGAACATTATTTGGACCTTTTGGACAATTATTTAAAAGACTTTTTTTTTATGCCGGGTGTAGGTAATTGCGCAATACCTGGTTTAAACTGAGCTTGCATTGTGGCTCTAAATATAGAGCCCCCCCAAACGCTGTAAACCTAGGGGAAACACTGTAGATGAATGTTGTATTCCTTTTACATAAGGATTTAGCAAGTAACCTGAAAAACCAATCCACACAACATTGTTACTTAATGTGAAATAACCTGCTTTTTGTATATTTCAGAACAATTACATGGACAGCAGAAAGGCAGTGCTGGAGCTGAAAGATGTCCCTCCTCCTCCTCCGCACCATACTTCCTCTTCCCAATCATCCCAGCCCTTCTCTCTGGCCCCCCTCCCTATGCCTCCTCCCTGCTTGCCGCCTCCTCAGCTTACACAAGACTCTCACCAGCAACAGCCACTACAGCAGCAACAAGAGGGGGCTAGCCCCAAAGTAAGCATTTACACGCAGTGTGACTATTGCAGCACAGACGGCTATGGGTTATTAGGCGGTGGAAGGGTTGTTGGTAGCAGTAGCAGCATCGCTGGTGTTGTCTCGCTCTATATGGCCCCAGGCTCTCTGGGTGCACCAATCAGCAGCAGCAGTATTAACAGGTCTGGCCCTTGTTCTGTAGCCTCATCTGTTCATCAGTATAAACATCACATAAGCTGTGGAGGTGAAGTTCCTTTGCCCACTCTTGGTTTCAAACCTGAGTTGTCCTGTTCTGTTGCTACCTCTCAGCCTGTGTCATCACACCCATACCTCTCCTGCTGCTCAGGGCTTCTCCACACCTACCCAGCTGTAACTCTTCCATGCAGTCAACCCAGCCCGTTTCCCTCCTCAGCACCTCTGGCTTCCTCTCTCCCCTATGTTTCCTCTCTACCTGCTCCCTTGCATGGCTCTTGTCTGGCCTCTTCTGGCTACTACACATGTGGTGTGGAATGCTGCCCATCAGCTAGAAGATCCCAGAGAGGCACACTCGGTGATCACCCAACCACCACTACCATCACCACTACAACCACCTCTGCGCACTTCTGCTCTAATCCTATGCACCTAAATGTAGAACGCACAGTTTGTGTGAAGGGGGCACACTTCTGCCAGGAGTGCTTGTTGAAGGTTGGTAGAGTTCACTTCAATCACTGTGGCTTGTTGTATTTGTGTTCCATGGAGATCACTTTAGGTAACTTTTTTTCTATATGCATGACCTCAGTCATGTGTATTTGTGGTGTTATAAAATGCATCTTGTTGTCTTTTATTTTGATTTTCACTAACAGTTGTGCTGATTTGTACGTATTTGCAGCCCATGAATGGTCTGGCGTCAGAGTCAGACAAGGTGTGGCCAAATGTTCCTATTCCCCAGACTGCTCCTATCCCCATCCCAATTTGTAATGGCTGTGGCACTTCCTCTGATGGCATGATGCTCATGCCATCGGCCAGCCTTGGCAAGACTGGACAGAAGTATGGTTAGTGGACTCTACTATACAATTCTGTTTTCCTGCATTTATACTGTTTCCTGGAAATGTATGTCCAGTTGGTCTTGAGGATCTTGATTAGACTGTTGATGGCAAGCGCATTGGAATTTTAGTAAAGTGGATATGCAATGTTCTTCCATCTAAATTAACTGCAACAACTATAAAATGACTAAGTTCAAGCTGTTAAGATGCGTTGAAGCTTTTTGATGTTTAGAATGATTGTTTGCTAACGGTCTTCTAGGTTCTCCAGAGAATGGGGGTCCTGAGAGCATCCCTCCTGTGGGTGTCTTCTGGGACATTGAGAACTGCAGCGTGCCCAGTGGACGCTCTGCTGGAGCTGTGGTCCAGCGTATTCGCGGCCGTTTCTTTCAAGGCCACCGTGAGGCAGAATTTATTTGTGTCTGTGACATCAGCAAGGAGAGTAAAGCTGTCATCCAAGAGCTCAACAACTGCCAGGTACCAACTAATCTAATGTATTTTAATGGTTGTACTACTAACATTTACACCTTGAATGAATACCATTGAGCTACAGTTTTGAGATATTGTATGAGCTGATAATGTGGGGATAAAACCGCAGTGAATTTAACATTAATAAAGGGCTTATTTACCTTTCTGACATGAGTCATTCTAATACTATTCAGTTTTATTTTCCATCAAATCGGATACTGCATATTGGAGTATTCAGAAAAATACAATGAAATAATGTTTGACATTCACCTCCATTAAATGATATCGTGTCAAGGAATCCCCCCCCAAAAAATATGATCATGGAAAATGTCTGAAGCTATGTATGCATAATTCTAAATCCATCAGGTTACTGTTGCACATATCAACGCCACAGCCAAGAATGCTGCAGATGACAAGCTTCGCCAGAGCCTACGCCGCTTTGCTGAGACCCACACTGCACCTGCAACTGTTGTACTAGTATCCTGTGAGTTCAGCTCGGATTCACTAAAACTACAGCCTTTATTCCTCAAGGGTTTTTCTGATGGCATGTTTTATCTTTTAATTTTTCATAGCGGATGTGAACTTTGCAAGTGAGCTGAGTGACCTGCGCCATCGCCATGGTTTCCAGGTAATCCTGGTCCATGGCAGCCACACATCTTCAGCCCTACTGCAGCACGCCCACCGCCACGTGGCCTTCCAGGAGATCACAGCTGATCTGCCGCCACGTATGCTTGTCAAAGCACAGGTAGGCCTCACAAATTCTTCATTAGGACTTCAAACTGAATTTTATCTACTTTTGTAATAAATAAGGTACCGGTAAGTAGGTGCTGGCAAAAGTAGCCAAGGAGATTTTCATTTTAGTGTGGACTTGAGGGCAGTTGGAATGTGAATTTGATCATCTTGACAAATATTTACTCACGCAATTTTCTTTTAGGAGTTATTACAATTGTTCCTAATCTATACCACTCTCAGGCATTCTTCATATTGTTTTTCAACTAAAAGGACGACTACTGCTGAAGTGTAAATTATACAAACCAGACAGGCGTGCTGTCTCTTCCTCCCCTCCCTCAGCCCAGTTTCAACCTCCTCTATGTGCACAACCTCCCTGTCAACTGTGACAAGAGCATGCGGAACGCTGTGAAGCTCAGGCTGCGCCGCCTGTCAGACAACTGTGGTGGCAAGGTACTGGGCATGGCCCAGGGCACAGCAGTCCTTCGTTTTGGCAGCAATGAGGCAGCTGCGCGTGCCCGCAAGCGAATGGAAAATGAGGATGTGTTTGGCCACCGTATCAGCCTCTCCTTCTCCCCACGGCCCAGAAATGATGAAAGTCCTGAGCCTGAGCCTGAGCTTCAGTCTCGGCCCCATCGCTTGCATCAGACTCTGTCCCACACCTATCAAAGCCAGGATTCAATGTTTGGCCCACCCCCATCTATATCCTCCTTCTCATTTCTGCCCCTGGAGAAGCCCAGGTCACCCAGGAGGCCACGGCGAGCAACCCGCCCGTGCCACGCCCCTGGCCCAGTGCCTGAAAGGCCCTACAGCCCCAGGAGAGGGTGCAGTGGGCCTCCCGGTGGTGCTCCAGCCAAGCCCCATCAGGTCAGCAGACTCGTCAGTGCCTGCTTCCCCTTACCTCAGTTGCCCTCTCTCCTTGTCTGGGCTGCTTTGTCAATCATCCCCCAGTGTCCCTGTAATTGCTGCTAACCACTAACTGCTTATAGCTGCTCGCTAAGCTTCATTTGTCTGCCTGTGCTACATGTATTCGTTGTCCTTGGTGCTTCATGTATCCCCGATTGTCCTGCATGTTCATTAATCGCAGTAATGCATGAATTTGCCTATAGCTTCTGTGCCTTTTTGTCACTGTGCTGTCCAGTATATCAGTGCTGATATGCTACTTCCTGCAAGTAGCCAGTTTCTGTGTTCAAAGTCCGCTCCATGCCTCTATTAATTTGGTTTGGCCAGTGCAGTTTTCACTCTGGTAAAACTGACCTCTGGTGGGAGGAATGAGTGGCCTGTCTTTTTCTTCTTGATTGTAATCATCAAACCAGTGTGGAAAGACCCATAAATTAATTATTGTATAGATGGACTAAAACTAGGGATGGGCATTTTGAAAGTGTCATTTAGAATTTTTAATTTAGGGTTTGTCCATTGGTCTCATTCAGCACCAGTATTGAAGGGAAACATTAAGAATATTGAAGTAACTTACTGTTTGTGGTCCCAATGACTAATAACACAAACATCGCTATGGGAATACTGTTGTAACATTTCATCATTGGTCTGGTTCATGATCATCCAAAATGTTAGAGTAAAGCACACTCATGGCTATATCATCATCAGCACTGTAGATCCAAAGTATGTAGGGAAGTCATTTACAACATGACATGTAACTATCATAAATCTGTCAGTTACAAAGCGGTCTCCACAAAACAAGATGCACCAAATAAATTCTAATATTCAGCTGGTGTTTACTACACAGCTGTGTTTTCTAATCAGCCACTGGATTTTAAATATCTCTAGTTCAACCTGAGGACATCAGTTTATGCCATTCCATAACTTTTTCCATTGAGCTTGTCTTAACACGAATGCATGCACATACACTAACATCAACCAGCCAGCCAACATCTACACTATTGACATCTGCTGCATCTGTCTGATTCAGGAGCTGGGTAGTTTGGAGGGTATGCCCAGAATGAGTTTCCACAACCTGGAGAAAGGACGTGCTGCTTCCTCTTCCCCACACAGTAATGGTGAGACGGGAGCCCTGGAGCAACCGTCCAAGCCTGGCCTCACTGGAGAATCTATGTACAGGAGGAGGTACAAACAGCAAATGAGATAGAACTTGTATCATTTTTTTTTTTTTTAAGGTGTTCAAGTGTCCAGTCATCTGTTATTTTGTTGCCAAGCACCAACTTAACTTTGCTGCACTATTGAGATTTGTTTTGATTTAGAAAATGGAGATTATTTTATCCAACAAAGGAAAAGAAGGCATTTAAAAGCTCTGCACAGCCCTTACACGTGTCCCTCTTTTTTCATGTTTCCGTATAGAAGAGAGGGCTCCTACCCTCGCGGTGTGACTGAATCCCCTGTGGAACAAGGGGACAGGAGCTCAGGGGAGTTTCAGATTAGCACACCCTCAGCCTTCAGCAAGTTGAACCTGCACAGGAGCTTCAGTCCCCTCATCCTGTCCCAGGGCTCCTGGTCATCCAGGTGACAGATTTGGTTAATCTGGAGCATTGATTAATTTGTTTTTTTTAATTGAGATGATATGCTGCTAATGCTACATACAGTTTCCCAAGACCCTCGTAATGTTATTTTAAAGTCGCCTCCCCCCTTCTCTAACAAAAGGAGTGCATCGCCTTGCCTCTCCAGTCGGTCCTCGCCCCTCCTGCCTGCCCCTCGTAGCCCATGTCCCGAAGGTTCTCCTGAGCCTTTCTCAGATGGGGCAGAAGTCCAGGTGGCCAACCTGGACTACAGAATGTCTCGCAAAGATCTGCAACAGACACTGCATGATACCTTCTCTCGTTACGGGCGGGTAAGGCCATCTCCGGTGACATTTTAGGCCTTTTTCATGGAAGATATTTTGACTTGCCACGGTAGGAAAAGCACAGGTGTAAATAATGAAATGAATGATGGTTCAGCACTAAGTTCAGGTTACTGGTATTGTGCATGCTTGCTCAAATTCACTCACTTGGAACACTATAGAAGTATAGAACTGAGCAAATGTTATTGTTATAAGGTGCTTTTCCCTATTGTGAGAAAATGTGTAATTTGACAAAGGCCATTGTACTGTTGGATGTATCAACATAACATCTGAGTCCAATAAAAAGTCTTCTGAGACGGAATGTCTTGTTTTGTCTAGGTGAAAGCTGTGGAGCTTAGCCCCCACACAGACTATCAGCTGAAGGCCACAATCCAGATGTTGTCCCTGCAGCAGGCCATAAGTGCTGTCAGTGGCCTGCACCGTTATAAGATCGGAGCAAAGCGTATTCAGGTGTCTCTGATCACTGGTTGCAACAGCAAATCCTTTGCCATGCTCAGGTACAGTCGAGTAAAGTTGATTTGGGGGTTCATTGAACTTTCCGATATGGGAAACGTAATTTCTTTAACTATTCTGGTTTGGATTGTTGTGGTAAATTTCAGCTTTTCATTATACAGCTCAGAGATCATCAGCATTCTCCAGGATGCCCCTGCTAATTGCCTTCCCCTCTTCAAGTTTACTGAGATCTTTGAGAAAAAGTAAGTAGCTTTGTCTCAACTCATGGCTTTTAAACATGAACAACTTTACTCACACATTTTGTACTTGGCGTATAGTAAAGATATGTGCGGCCAAGTTTTAAGTTTATTCCCCCCCTTCAGATATTCACATAAGCTTGTGGTTGGGGATCTGTACAAGCTACCAGAGGTGGTGGCAGTGCGGGAACAGGGAGGCTCAAGGCTTGTGTGCCTACTGCCCAGCAGCCAAGTCCGTCAGAGTCCACTGGGATCTTCCCAGTCCGTGGAGGGCTCCTCCTCTGCTAGCGGCAGCCCTGTGGTGTTTGAGGAGCTGGAGTACCATGAACCTGTCTGCAGAGAACACTTCACACAGCGGGACTTCAGGTTATTAGAATTATGCACATAGTATAAATTACGTTGTGATTACATGCTTTCATCACGAAAATATGTCACATTGAGTTGCATGCGCCTCCTTGTGACACGTTATTTTTGGCCTGTCACGTACTTCTCTCGCACCTGCTCTGAAATATTGAATCATAAACCTTAATTCTCACAAGCACTGTTCTTTGAACTGGACTGTTCACCTCTGTTAATCACTGATTTTGTGTTTTATCAATCTCACTTTATTTTTTTTTAGTGAGGCTGACTTTGATCCCGACTCCTATACAATACCTTTCGTTGGGATGTCTCTGACCACCTTGTCATCTGAGGTCCATAGTCTGTTGCAGTCACATGAGGGAACTCTTCCATTACTCAGGTGACAACCGGCTCTTTAATTCACATACTACCTTTATTTAATCAAATGGATAATCTTTTTGCTTGTTAGGAAGTCCTTAATTTAGTGTTTTCTCCGTTTAGTTTTCCAGACTGCTATGCCGCAAAATTCAGCCCTCTGCAGCTGGGGAATGAGACACTAGAGGGTGGTGTTCCTCTGGAGCACCTCATTACTTGTGTTCCCAGTATCACAATAGTCACAGCTCAGAATGGCTTCAAAGTCATCAAGTGGATCCAAAACAAACAACCAGCACCAAACTCTGGTAGGAACATTGAAAATATCATCATTTTGTTGGAGGTTGTTCCAGCTTCCTACAATGTCATACCTACATAGTGCTGTCTTTACGAGCCAGATATACCCATTTTAGACATTAAAGAAAGAATAAAAATGTATAATAAATTTATGCAGAGCCTTGGATTCAGCACTGCAAGAGTCCGGTTGGCAACCCACAGCTCATCCAATTCAGCCGAGAGATAATCGACCTGTTGAAGAGTCAGCCTTCTGGCATCATTCCCATGAGCAAGTTCATACCCTCATACCACCATCACTTTGCCAAGCAGTGCCGTGTTTCTGACTACGGCTACTCCAAGCTGCTGGAGCTTCTGGAGGCCGTGCCACATGTCCTGCAGGTGCTGAGGTTAATGAGTATCTTTTGATGGATGTGTGTTCTATATATTGGTTGTATATTATTCTAATTTTCTTTATCTACAGATCTTGGGTATGGGTACCAAGCGTTTGCTAACCCTGACTCATCGTGCTCAAGTGAAGCGCTTCACCCAAGACCTGCTCAAACTGCTTAAATTTCAAGCCAGCAAACAAGTGGCAATCAAGGACTTCATGCAGGCATACCATTGGTCAGTCAGCATTAGCTGTACATGATGTTTTTAATTCGCCTTTGTTTTTTGTCAAGATTTTGACTTCATTCGGATAAATGCTATCAATCTGCCTGTGGGTTCATCTGTAAATTCACCTCATTAACAGTTAGAGTAAACAAGTATGCATCATCAGTGTTGTGAATGATTGTATTGTATTCTTATACCTTGTGTATCAGGTGCTTCTCCAGGGACTGGAGGGTAATCGCTTATGGTATATGTAACCTGATGGACCTGCTGACTGAGATCCCAGACACCACCATCACTATTACACATCAGGACACGGACACAGTCATCTCTGTTCCCAAGAGAGGTCTGTTTAAACCAATTATTAAAAAGATTTGGTTTGTAGTGATGTTCCCAAATGAAACTGATGATTAAAATGTTATTTTTAAGTGATGGGTACAGCTACAATTTACTTCAAACAAACATTTGTGTAATTGTAAAATATATAACTTTATACTGTTGAATCCAACACTTGAAGTTGAAAAAAACCCTACAGTATGAATCATTTTTATTTGTTTTTCATTGGTTAGATTTCCTATAATTCCCTCTTATTTGTCTACAGAGCGTACAGTGGATGAAATGGAGCGCACTAGGCAGTTTGGGAAGGAGGTGGTGGACCTTCTTCGTCACCAGCCTCACTGCCGAATGGCCTTCAGTAAATTCATCCCCACCTACCACCATCACTTTGGTCGTCAGTGCAAGCTCAGCTACTACGGCTTCACCAAGCTCATGGAGCTCTTTGAGGCAATCCCCAACATATTGATGGTGAGTTAGCAAGACTGTTTGTACAGTACAATTCTCTGTGGAGCTTGATGCTCCAACCTTTATCAATAAGGAATCAAATCTCTTTTTGTAGTATCCCATTTTGTGCGACCAAGGGAAATGATGGCAACGATATTATCTCAAGACAGTGACTTTATTAAAGGTCCCATAATGCAATAGGCGATTTCCGTCATTTTGATGTTAATTGATCATAAATCAGGTGAAGGTGCTATGAAAATACTATGAAAGTACCAAAATGCACATAGTCTTATTCAGAAACTACCTTAAAGTCGGTAAGGATTGAGATATGTTATTTGGCAGGAAGATGTAATTGCAGGTGAGCCTGTTCTTTCAGAGCCTCAATCTTCTCACGGTCACTGTGTTGACTTTTTTTTTTTTTTGCTCTTTTGTGACACACCTTCACCTCTCTACTTCCAGTCCGTCACCTATATCTTTCCCTCTTAAATACACACCCACACACACACAACACGTTTCCATTACACTTCTGTCCTTACTAAAAGCCTGACTCAGAAGTTGGAAGTTCCAGATTTCCAATTACAAGTGATAACAGCATAACCGTTGGACGATCTGGGCCGGCAGACCAACCACTGTCAACAGCGTCGCTAACGTGCTGGCTTATTAACATTTGGGGAGGGACTTCCGCCACAGACACGGATATTAGAAAACTCCGCAACAAGTGGTTTCATTAGTGGGTCATATGATCAATAAACATTGTTTTAACTCACTCTTTGATAGATTGTAACATTTTCCTCTATTTAATTGTAAAAGAACCACTCATCGAAACCAAGCTGTGACGCTGTTGATCAGAGTAGACTGGGCTTTTTCAGGAGTGTGGCTTAAAGATACAGGTGCTAAAATGAAAAAAAAAATCAGACAAGGGTGAATACAGGTATATTCAGACAGACAGTATAATGTGTTTTCTGAACATTAAAGCATGTACGCATGTTATAAACCCAAAATGCACCTATAAACCTGAAAATTAGCATATGTGACCTTTTTAAGTATCGCAGTCGTAAATTTACATTCTGACCTGCTAATACTTGATTATCATTAGGCAGCTGCTATTTGGTCCTCCTTTCATTTACACAGAATACCTTATGGGTCAGCTCAGGCTCGTCTTGATTTTTCTCATACTATATCATTTTCTTAGATTAAACTGGGTTATTGGATCCACCTTCAATCAAGCATAAATGCATGTTGTTGTGTCTGCCAGAGCAGTAATTTAACAGCTGCCCCTTTCCTTCATTAGGTGTTGGAGTGTGGTGAGGAGAAAGTGCTGACTCTGACAGAAGTGGAGCGTATCAAGGCTCTGGCGGCTCAGTTGGTCAAGCTGCTTCGCGCTCAGAAAAACTCTAGCCTCCCTGTCGGCCAGCTGCTCACAGAATACAGTAAGACCTTTGGTTATGGTCTACGCCTGCAGGACTATGATGCCAGCTCTCTACCGGCTCTGCTGACCAAACTCTGCCATGTTGTCAAGGTAAAAAACTCAATCAAATCAATTAAAGAAATTAATATAAAGTGCCAAAAACAAGTGTAATATTTGAATATCTATGCTATATTTCATCTGGAAAAGTTAATGGTTAAAGCGGTATTACTATAATTTCAGGTGTAGAAAAAAAAGTCCATTGTTGCTTAGTCTTCACAAACATGCCATTAATGGTAGTTTATCAATTTATGTAACACTGTGGTCATGCATAACCTGACTCTCGCCAGATGAATTTCTTTCGCTCATCCATCTGCGATCGCTCCACAGCAAAGTGATTTCAGGAGGCTGAGCCTTATCAAAAATCCTTGCATATGATTGGATGAACCAGTTGTCTGTCATCTTTATTGACGTGCTACTTCAACCACTCACATTGAAACCAAGCCGTGACGCTGATGAGAGAAACGGGCGAAAACATGGATTTCCACCAACAAAATCCCTCAGAGCCGTTCTTTGGTGTTCTTTTAAAAAAAAAAAAAAAAAAATTCACTAGATTGGCCAACACTGATGAAATGGCGATATTGACGCCTGCTTCCTCAATGCGAGCCGCCATTGTTGTCTGAATCACAGACAGTCGCTTCTCCACTACGTCACATCTATTAAACCCCGCCTGGCGGTCCTAATTGGTTGGCGGTCCGAGATGGTTGAGTGGAGCTTGGCAGAGTCAAGATGGAAACAAACAAAAGTCATCTGGCAAGAATCAGGTTGGGTTATACATGCTTCATATAGACCTGATATCCTTTTTACTGTCAAAAGAGGCTTTGTGTTATGAATAATATCCTCTACTTTTGGATATGTTCATCTAGTATCCAGTAAAACAAAATATTCTTGGTCTTGCACCGCTAAATACTACAGCTTCTTTGTCAATTGTGACTGGCTGATTAATGAAGCCGTCCATCATGTCTTCAAGACAGTACCCAATGAGGAGACATTCTCTGCATTTGACACAATTTGACACAGAATTACCACACGCTATAAGAAGTCTCCAGGAATAAAAGTCGAAAAAAAGAAAGGAAATAAAGGAACATCTTGGGGTATAGCACTGTAGATGATAGTTGTTGTAGCAAAGTGAAGTTAAACTGCAGCTCACACGCACAATCATTAGGTAAACTGGTCAAACCAACCTTTTTTTTCTCAATTTTTCCAAAAGGCAATACAAAGGAAATCCATTTCTCAGAACTCATTGAAATGTCAATTTGCCCCACTAACATTTCTATTTCCCATTATCTATATTTTTGAATCAACTCTGCCATCCTTAAATTTATTCTGTTGACTGACCCAGAACAACTTGCAGAGACTTGACTTCTCTGTTGATGGTGACTAATCATAGTATCGTCCTCACTTCGTAAGCCCAGTTTCTCTAAATCACTTGTAAAATGCCAATAAACAAGCAGCCGCCTTTTGTTTCAATTTCAAGGTGGTGGATGGTTCAGGGGGTCGGGAAGTGCAATTGATCAATAGGAAGTCTTTGCGCTTACTGACCTCGCAGCTACTCGTTCTGCTCATGTCCCAAGAGGAGGATCACGTCACCAGAGGTCTCAAAGTGGATGAGATGAGTCAGCATTACCTGTCTGTCCACGGAGCCCTGCTCAACCCATGTGAATACGGGTTCCTCTCCCTCAGTGAGTTACTCAAGAGCCTGCCATACCTCGTGGAGGTGAGTGTTTTGTTTTTAGCTTCTTAAAAGCCCTTCAAGCTTTCTAAATGATCCTGTCCTACTGTCACAGTTTCTCTCCAGCGTCTCAACACAGAGGCAGAACTGATTGTGTGTGTCTGTGATCTTCCTTCACAGTTGTACCATGAAGAAAGTGATGACAACACTGCAAGTAGTTGTGGTGAGGAGTGGGTGAGGCTGACCAGGCTTTACCAGTTCGCCTGTAATGTACGTGGCCTCCTCCACACCTACCATTACAACCAAATCTTTCTGACTGAGTTCCAGGGGGCTTATAACAAATTTACAGGCTGCAGCCTTGAACCACGTTCCTATGGTTACACCAGCACCGACGAGCTGCTCAGCGCCATTCCACAGGTGGGAATACATTTCATTAGATACTTTTACAGTTAGAAGTGTGAGATCTGCCTGTGTTACTGTAATCTTAAATTTGATTCTTTTCAGAGCTTCTAATCAATTTTCTCATTATTTGTAGAACTATTAATTTAGGACATTACTAGGCCTACTACTGAATATTAATCGCAGTAAGGATTTTGGCTTCCCAAAATTAAATGAGAATGATCGACTGCAATATAGAAATGATTCTACAGTTTCTATTTTTGATCAAAATAAAGGCTGAGTTCAAAGATGGGTGTGGTCAGAACAAGGGCGCCAGAAGATGCTGATGCGATCCCAATCGCAAGATGGTCTCTAGTTTATTTTTTGTACCTAGGAGATACAATTAATTCCGGTGAAGAAACTTATTTTAAGTCTTGTTTATGATGCAAATATTTCTTAATCAGCAGGAATGTAACAACATGGAAGTGAAATCAGGGCTCTATTTATTTAAATGTGAAAGTACAATACAAATATTCTGTCCCTAAAATCAGTGAGTAATCGTGCTCCAAATATCGATCAAAATAATCCTGATTTATTATTTTAGCCATAATTGTTCAGCCCTAATCATTTGTTTGTATTTTGTCCTGGACATCCCATAGTCTGAACAAACACTGCATCATCTGCATATTTAGTCTGATTGTTTTGTGACATGTCGTCATCAGGTCGTCTGGATCAAGGGGCATGGTCACAAGAGGATTATCGTTTTGAAGAACGATATGAAAGGTGAAGATGATTGCAGAGGGTACTCCATTTATCAATCGTATACTGTACACACAGATTATAAACACGGCCACAGGATGCAGTGATCATGTGACAGAGGTCTAAACTGTGGGTGCTATGATGGTGACTACAACTATGGAAGCTGTATTACATGACTGGGTGTGTTTTGTTTTGTGCAGCAAGGGCAAGCTCTTCAATCCCCAACAGCCCCCTGCCAGGAGAGAACATGGAGAGCCCGAGAGACAGCCCGCTTAGCATCGCAACTTCTGGAACCCAGAGTCCAGGTATCAAGGGTTGCACAAGTTTTTATATAAACTGCTCTTTATTTTTTTGTGGTTTCCTATTAAAAGTATAGTGCTGTCCGTCAAATAGATGTTACCAGAGATGGGGAGAAAATAAACTGAAAATAAGGTTTGATTCAGAATTACTGCATGGTTTTTATAGATGGCTCTTCTCTGTCAGTCTTTCTCACATCGGATATATGGATGAAACTAAATCCTGTTCTTTTACCTGCCAGGTGGCGATTTAGTGGCAGAATCTGAGCTACTTTGTTTGACATCACCAGAAGACCTACTGTGTGGTCCTGTACCATCCTGCCTACCGTCACCTCAGCTTCACCCGGACCCTGTTCTCCTCCAGGAGACGGACCTGATTTATTTTGAGGAGAAAACTCCGCCAACAAGTCAGTTTCAATGTTCAAAGTTTGAAGTATTTGTCTTCCATTTAAAGCCGTATCAGTAGATAAAGAAGTAGTTAAGCATTAAAGCCACCCATTGCTTTGACTGAGATGACAGATCTTACATTACAGGTATTAAGTAGCAGTGGGACGGGATCTATTGGCAGAAATGGTTTACAATATTCATGATGATGTTTTAATTGTGTATAGTCACCTGAAACTAAGATTCGTATTCTCTCATATCTGCATAAGGAGCTGTTAATTCAATTAAATTTTATTTCTAGTGCCAAATCATAACAAAAGTTCTCAGGACACTTTACAGAGTAGGTAAAGACCACACTCTATGACTTATTTATGATAAAAATAGACCCAACAATTCCCCCGTAGAGTAGGTGGCAACGAAAACCTTCCCTATAACAGGCAGGAACGTCAGACCGACCCAGCTCTGTGGAGGACGGCCATCTGCCTGCACCGGTTGGGGAGGAAGAAAAGGAGAGAGAAAAGATGGACAGAGAGAGACAAAGACAGACACACTTCCAGTAACCATAATAATATCTATAGTAATGTCCTGTCAGGAAGCCTGCCACATTGCATTGTCATGTTTCTACAGTAGCCTAGAATGGACAAACAAAACACGAGGTCTAGAGAGGGGCTTTCACGTTTTTACATGAAGTTCATCGTAGGTTCTACTATACACTTGAAAAAGACAGAGGAGTGAGCTGAGGGGTATTTAGTTGGTTGGTTCGGCGAACACATGGCTAGATGCCATTAAATGCTCCTCCTTTGTTAAAATGGCCACTAGATTTGATACATGTAGGGCTGCGCTCGCTTGAGGGCGCACTCACACTGATCGCCCGTACCGTGCCCCGGGCTTCAGGGTACTTGTCCCCTCCTCCCTCTCCCCCCGCTGGCCAGCCCGTTTGTACTCACACTGCCTGGGTCTTGCGGCAAATGCTTCTTGCCTGTCCATAAGTCACCACGCCGTAACACGTCACACGCATTGATTGACGTCATTGCGATGCGTCGCTTTGTTTACAAATCTTTCCATAGACCTCTGAGTTTTTGTGCGTCTTGTCGACTGTTTTGGAATATTTTCATCTGACCAAATCTGCAGTCATACGTCAGAACCGCCGTAGGCCTCGTGCTTGTACACGTGCGCACTTTCGAGAGCCCACCTCTCCCAAACGGTCCGTGGATGGCCAGCTGGCCGCAGCTAGGCGCAAAGCGGTTGCACTCACTCTGGTCAAACGAACTAGGCTTACCCGTAAAACCTGTTTTGGCGCGGTACAGAAGGACACTGATTACACCCTGAGATTGGGTTTTTGCCTTTCTCAAAATAAGGTTGATGCGCTAAATGAGATGGAAATGCCTTTGCCAATTAAGTTCTGACATAGCTGGTCAGACATGCAAGTTAAATACTCTCTGTTTCCTCTGTCATCGTCTTCTTGGTTATTCCCATAAGATGTCTGTCTCCAGACTGCAGAAAACATGTCCAATAATACTTGACATGAAATGACAATTAAAACTTGGCCAGTTGAAACAACTTCCTGAAGACCTCTCTGCACTTGTATCTTATAGATGGTTGTATTAACAGCTAGTGTTCTGACCAGACTATGTTGCGTGTGTGCCTTAAGCCAGCCTGTCTATGACTTGTATATTTTGAGGATGACCCAGATTCAGAATTAGATTTTAAAATGTGTGTGTTTTCAGTGAGTGATGAACCTGATGTGGCAGCTGACAGCTCATCTGATCCGCCTGGCAGCACAGCGGATTCTGCAGTCACCAAACCTCCACTGCTCCCTGACATGAAGACCTCCTTGTCCACAGACAGTCCCAGCAGAAGAGCCACACGCAGCAGAATTAAGCTAGCTGCCAACTTCTCATTCACAGCAGGCCTCTGATCCTTTCTACACATACAAAGCAATATTAGTTCAAACATAGTGTAACTCTAAATCAAAGAGTTGACCAGCTACACAGAACACAGTGCACAGAAGTGACCCCAGAGGAACATTGTTGTTGTCCCCCCCCTACATCCTCAACAGGCTGTTGCTTTCTTCCTGTCAGCCATCTTTGTTCTCTTGTTTGCTTATTTAACAATCTGTGTGCTTTTCTGATGATGTTCACCAAGCTGTGATTTTCTTCTTGCAGATTTTCTGCAGTTCTTTAATTTGCCAAAATCATCTACCTGTGTTTGATTTCACCTCGAGGGAAGTTGAATTGTGTTTCTGTCTTCTGTTCAGAGCCATGTTGGGTCAAAGCACACTCACTGGCTTACAATGAACACACAGTCTGAAGATGAGTTGTTTTCCACTGCATACAGAGTACTGGGCAATGGGAGAAATGCTAGGGACTACTTTTTCTATGTTAAATCCAAGAACTCTAGTTACTAAAAGTCTAAGAGTTTCAACAAACATTTTGTTCAAGTACCATATTGCGAAACCTCCATAGATACTTCCTTGCTGTACCCCAAAGATGGAGCATTTAATTTATGACATTCATTGATTTTAATTCTAAATTTTGGGAGATTTTGCTTTGTTTGTCACCCAAACTGGCTGCTAAGCACCTGCCTGGATAAAGTGCCAAGGATTTCTAAAGACGTAACCCCTCTTTGAGGTATAATCTCGTCTTCTGTCTCTGCTAAGTAGCCTCGGGACAGTGTTTTCAGTTCCTTTTCATAATATGCAGAGTATTTAGTAGTCTGTAGAAGAGCTTGGCCTTAATGTGTAGTGTATTTGATGGCTATTCAACAATGGGACTGAACATAAGGTTTAACTGTTCAGATTGTGACTTTTGATAACAGAAGCTAACAGTTTTTGAACAGTTAAAGCATCAGTGGCAGGGTTTTGATTGATGGATTGAGGAATTTTTATTCTTGTTGTACTTTGACTTCATTTATTGCAAATATTTTGGCTCGACACTCCAGGGCCACTTATGAAGGCCTGAAAGGAGAAAGGCTGGCTGTTTAATAATCAGGCCAGATGTTGTTTCGGGCAGCAAG
This sequence comes from Echiichthys vipera, assembly GCF_963691815.1. Taxonomy (NCBI): domain Eukaryota; kingdom Metazoa; phylum Chordata; class Actinopteri; order Perciformes; family Trachinidae; genus Echiichthys; species Echiichthys vipera. The sequence goes on from NC_139827.1 coordinate 26,026,276, forward strand.
AACTGAGATCTACGTTAATTGTTCATCTTTAGCCAGCAGCCTGTGCGTTTGTGTTCTTTTTAGCTGTGTTTGTCTGTGAGGGGTTTACACTGGAGTAGAAGGTGTGAAATATGCATGGTGTGCATAAGTAAGTTTATGCATGGTGTAGGCCCCGGAGGAGCACACAGGAGCAGATGATGGTAAGACATTTCTTTAAGATCAGTATTTTATTTCCATCATGTTTTAGGAATCTTAGAGTTGGCGTCACCCTTGCAGTTGCCACATGAAATGCTCAAGGTTTTTAGAGTTAACCTTGTTGCTGGTGAGCGCTGTGCCTCTGGTGAGGTCCACTGCTTAAGTTTAAGAGTTCGAGGAGAGCAGTGAGCACTCCTGAGTTTTTGATTTTTAATGACAAGGTTATTTGTGAGATTTTAGGGAAAAGATGTGGTGTATTTGAGAGGCGGTAGGCTGTTTGTGGAGCACCTTGGGGGGCTCTGGGCAGCCTCCTGAACAAACTGAAGTGCGCACAGAGGACCCTCTGCGGCTCTCTGGAATCCGCCGGGCTTTTACAATGGCTTGTATTTGCCACGGTGCCAAAGGAATCGCCATCGTATCTCTCCATCCCTTACATCTTACATGGAGGTTTTACTTATGCGTGTTGGTTTCTCTGTTTTCCTCTTTCTCAAGCGTTTGCGAGACTGCTGGCTGCTGGACTGCCATCAAATAATATCGGCTGCCGTGAAGTTTAGCACGACCAAGGCACAGCTGAAGTCTAAGTGTTGTTTGTGTTCAGGGAAAAGGTTTAAAAGAATGGGTAAGAGCCCATTTAATCAGTTACTGTCCGTATGTGTTTGCCTCTTTAGCCAGTGTTAGCAGTGTCAATAGTTTTCTTTGTCAGACTTGATTTTGACTTGGTCACACCAAGCTGAGACTCCACCTGCCAACTGGCCAAAATGTCTGAAATGCCAATCAAAATGTTTTTAATTAGGACTCAGGTCTCTCCTGCAATGTTTTACTGACTGTCTGGAAACGTATTTGATTAAGGAATGAGCAACTCAGAGTATTTAATGATTTGTAATTGGTAATGATCGAAATGGGCATAACCAGTAAGGATGTATTTACCTTTTGTGACTTTGAGCAAACCCCAGCTCTCCCTCAGTACTGCAGTGGCAGCTAACTTGGATGAATGCATTTAACTTCCCTCTTGAGCTTTCTCTCTCTGTTTTCGTTACATCAGTGAGAAACTACTGTACCTGTCAAAATATGCACTTATGCATAGTTTTGGTTCATGAAATAATGTGAAATGCGGTAGTGGACTGTGAGGGGTTGAAACATGTTTTTGTGTCGTTTACCTCAGTTTCGGTATGACTGTATCTGACTTTGTCTTGCTTATTCAGTTTTCACGTGGCACAACGGTTCAAGAAGTGTTTCCTTTCTTCAGCAGCGTTCTTTAAATATCTGATTTTTTTTGTTTACGACCGTCTCAGATAGGTCCTCTGTGTACTCACCTCTCCCCTCTGTCAAACAGTTTCACTGCCTCATTGCACCAGAAGTCGCTGTAATAGTCGAACGTTGTTGAAGGGACCAAAAAAGATTTCTGTTATTAAATTTCACATGCATTAATTCCGCCTAGTCTCTTTGTTTTTACGGTTGTTTAAGAGAATCAAATCACCCAGCACATTCCTGAAAGATGCTCTTTATTTAAACATATATGTACAAGTAGATTCAGCTTATTTGTTCAATATTCAACATAAGGACCTTCATAAATCACTACTACTACTACAGAATGCTAAGTTATCAGAGTGAAGGTAAAGTGACAAAGAGCAACACTTTTGCTTGACAATAGTCACTAATGTCCTAAATACACTCAAACATACACAGTCTATTGTAGGCATTTACAAGAGTTGCATTCATTTCCTGGTGTTTATCATAAAAACGCAAGACTAAATTCAGAGGATGCAAGTTGTTTGTTTTCAGCAATATCCATAATAACTTATTAATTCTCAGTAGCTGATGGCTGAGACGGTGTTAGTATGGCCAATGATGTGACTCAGATTTAAAAAAAGAAGAAAAAAAGATTATCATTTTGGTTTACTCATATGCCAACACTTAAAGGGTTGTGAACCAGTAAAAACACTGCTCCAAAAGTGGGTCAAGTAGGTTAAATAAGCATTTGAGTGAAATGCAAACGTATGGACACTCCTAATATGACCCGGCTTTGTAGCAATGTTGCTGTGGCGTTTTAGTCATTTAAGTAAGTTTCATCAAGCATTTTCTGTGTTTTAAATGACCACAACAGATTTCTTGACTCTACCAAAGCTGTAAATACAGTACAGAAGATACAAACGTTTCAATTAATTGGCAAATTATTTGTCTGAACCACATGTGTTCGTCCCACCTTGGAATACTGATAAAAATTCTGGTGTTGACCCAAGTCTGACCCAAATAGCTTTCTCTCGTGTTTGATTACTTAAGAATAGGTGGGCTCTGCCAGGACAGTCTTTCAAAGAGCTGTCATATTTACTGTAGAACAGTTGGGGGATGGTTTTTCTGAGGCAGGCGTGCACTGCTTCCCCATGTTCCTGTTTTCTTCCAGATATGTTTTAATTTCTCCATGTACTCTAAACACAAGGGACATAATATTTTGTGTTAGAAAGTTGTATAACATTACTGTCATGTCTTGTGTTTAAATCAGTGCTTGAACATGAGGCAGTGGAACACTTCAGCCTCCATTAGTCATTAACGCATGAGAGAACACCATTTTGATAAAACGTAGTTGTGGGTCTCCTGAAAGTGAAATAGGTTCACTGGTTGATATTAAAGGGCTGAAATGGAAGAATACCCAGCGTCAAACATATTGAGACGATAACGGATGTTTTTTTTCCTGTCAAACATTGAACTCCAGCATTAATACTTCACTTTGGGGACATTGTGCTTGTAGTTCGGTAAATGCTTTGACTGTATATCGACCACATTATTATTGACCATATTTGACCCTCTACAGTTCCTTTTCCCTTAACGTACACTGTGGACAAGTGTCTTCTCTTACAGAAGGTCCTTTATTCTTAGGTTTCCCTCAAGCACTGATCAGGGATCAGCTCCGGGCTGAAACTTAATCTGCGTCTCAATTACGAACCTGATTCCTTATCGGTTTTGAGGGGAAAACGCAGTTAATCAAAGTTTTGAGTCACAGGAAGTGATGTATGGCATGTTATGTGATGCGAGTGTGTTGATTCTGACACGGGGAGGTGGTCATAGAGAGGTCTGTGTCGATTACATGATGGCACACTGGGTGGCTCCGCAGCAATCCTTGATGATGGCCACTCCTGACTTGGTGATGGATGGTTTGTTGGGAGGCGGCTCTGGGATTTGTCTCTTAGGCTTTGGAGGACCTTGCCATAAAGAAAGGAAAAAGAGATCACACCATGAAAGTGAACAATACTCCCACCCCTCTGACTGTGTAGTTGTTTTGATTGTTTTTCTTCACTCACTTTGTGTGGCTTTGAGCTTCTTCTCCAGCGGCACCAGCTTCAGTCTCAGGTACTCGGCCATCTCCTTGTCCTCCTCTTGCTCCCTACACAAAGATGTTCACAGTCAGCTCTTTGAATACAGTGCAATCAGTACAGGGGGGATTTAAGTCCCTGAATATATTTTACTTTATGTACCTGAACTGCAGTTAATGGGCCTTTTTCACAGAAGACGTTTTGGCATGTCACAGTAGGAAAGCACAGGTGTATAAAATAAAATGATGGCTGAATTCAATTTAGGGGTTTAGATTTCCGGTGTATGCTGGCTCACTGTCATGAGTTACTGGCACACTCGAATAGAGTGGGGGGGCGGGGGGGCATGCCAGTGCGGTAGGAGGGTTCTGGTTATGGAGGGCTTTGTGAGTAGAAGGAATTTTATTAATGGATTATGGATGGATTTGGTGGAGATGTAGAGCTGGACATCGTCGGCATAGCAGTGGGCATGACGGCGTGTGATATTGGCAAGGGGGAAGCATGTAGAGGATGAACAGGAGAGGACTGATCACCGAACCCTGGGGAACGCCTTGAGACAGAAGAACGGGAGAGGAGGTGCAGTTGTTTCTGAACTGTTCATGGTGTGATTTATATTGCAATGATCTGTACCAAACAAATATTTTTTTCTTGATTCTATAGAATACGAATAATTAATCAGGATGGTTTTCTAACACATAACAAATATCGCGCCCACCTGTGATTTGGATATTGCTTAAATCTTTTTCGTGTTTTCGATAAAATTAAGATTAATTGTGCAACACTAGTCCAGACTGAAACATCTAAATAACATCTCTAATGTGGTACAGATATTTCCATGGTCCCCAGGAGATGAATCGCAAGGATTTTGATGATCCTGAGTTTTGCTCTAACAACAACACGGCTAACACAGATTTTTTTTAATTAAATGTCTTTAACTATTGGATTTCAGGGTTGATTGTAACAACTTTGCTGATACCTGCACTTCTTATCGAGTACCATCCTCAGGTCAAAATTTTAATCTGTTTTAGGCTACCATGCTAACACACTCAACTAAGGAGAGCATGGTAAACATTATGTGTAGATGGTTGAGTTGGGAGCGTTCCTATGTTCCCCAGGTCCCTTTTTGATGTTCCGTGCTTTTCCCAAAAAGGTTCTATGTATAGGATCCTTTTAAGGTAAAAGGGATGACCCGGTTGAGTTCAGGCATTGACCTTAAATGTGTAGGGTCAAGATTGTCCATTGTTCAGGGGATAGGACCTGAATGGAGCAGGCTTCCAGTACGGATCAGGTAGGGACAAGCATGTTAGCGTAGCCATTGTGAACGTTGACATTTAGGGCGCACTCACACTGTCCTTCCGCACCGGGCCAAAACCGTTTTTTCAGCTAAAGCCTAGTGCGTTTGAGCAGTGTAAGTACCCTAAAGCCCGGGTCGCGGTGCGGAAGGACAGTGTGAGTGCGCCCTTAGCTGAAAGCACAGCTGCACAGCCTCACAGAGCTGCCGAGTCTTGTTCAAAGACTGAAATGGGTTTATCTTTCAGAAAAACTGGTGCTCAGACTTATTGAGTGTAATGATAAAACACAAGGAGCACAAACTAGGGCTACATGCGGCTTTGATTTTGACCGCATATCACAATGTTAAAGCCTTGGGGACCCGGTGTGTCATAAGGATTAAACTGATTGAAACAACCCATAACATCTGATAGTCCACTTTTAAAATGAATCTTTGAAGTTGCTTAGAAATAGTTCACCATTTGCTCATCCAGTGTTTTAAACCAGCCTGTGATTTTACATAATTTAATATCGCATCTATCAGAAAGTTATCTCTGTGTCACACTCTGTGGGTTATCTGTGGGCGCACAGGAGGAGATGGGGAGGAGAAAATAACAATGCAGGGCCATGGTCATCAGTCAGTCAGCCTCCCACACAGACACACACACACACACACACACACAGCAGGCAGCGCTGTGATGATAGAGTGACCCCGTGCCCCGCCTTCAGTCAAGCTCACATTTACTCTAATGAGTCTCCTTCCCACTGTTTCTCACCCATCCTATGCCTAAGGAACAAACAGCGGATGCAGTTCAACCCAACAGTGTCTGAGTAAACAAACAGTCAGATCCCGGATATTAACTGTATCTGTGTGTGGGAGCGCTCTACCTTAATCTCTCCACCTCAGCGTCGTCGACTAGGAAATCCCTCTTCTGCACCAGTTTATGAATCTTCAGGATCAGCTCTTCTTCCCGCTGCCTGTGCTTCTTATTTTTTTCTTTCTCTGGGGGAAAGGAAGAAAGAAAGAACATGAAAGTCATAAACTAATAAATGCACGGGGGACTAGAGAGGCTAGCTGAAAATGTATCATGCTCACAGAAAATATAAATGCATGTTTTGTACATTTTGTTACTTGCAACTGACCTTAATAAGCTGACCTTACAGCAAAGTCACCTGGCTCTTAAACACTGAGTCACATCACAAACAGACCCTTAATTCTCTCATGTATAATGTATAACAAATAAGGCACTGACTTAGTTATGCAAACACTGGAGACCTCTGTTTTTTGTTTCATTTGGTGAAGGCATTTGCATTCACGCGCAGAGATCTGCGAACGCAACATCCTCTTTGCTTTGTCTCATTTTCTAACCTTCATGCTCCAAAGCACAGAAAAATACACATAAACAGTCTAAACAAAGTGTGCACATGCACGCATTCACCGCTGCAGACAGTTTGCAGAGGTAGGCAGTCTGACACTGCCGGTATCTAGGGCTAGGTGGGGGAAAAGGGTTTGAAAACGACTGCAAACATCAGCTCTTTCTTCCAAAGTGGAGCAGTGCAGCTACAGTGTGTATTCCCCCGGGGGCAGAACAATCTGAGGGGTGCATAGCTGCAGCCGTGGATGCATTCAGGCTACGGCGTATAAATCCCAGTGTCAGGGGAGAGCAGGGTTTGTCACATGACTCTCATTGTGCTGGAGTGGAGTAATGGGATGCCAGAATGCCCAGCAACTGCATACATGAGGCCCCAGTGGCTCATGGGAATGTCAGTGAGGGTCAGTTTGTGTGTGATCTGTAATCCTAAATGCATAAAGGGCGGACAGAATAATAGGAACACTTAATTATATAATACGACGTCCTGAGAGGCCTTGTTTTCTGGGTATTTGAGGGAAGTTTTTATTCCACAATTACATACAAAATAACTGGATGTTTTATGGGTATATCCAAGTCATTTTTATCATTTATACACTATTTAAATGTTGCTACTTGTCGACCAACAAAAGTAAATAAATAAAATATTTAGTATTTCTCATGTATCATTTTATTTCTGGCCTTTTGGAAAAAAAGATTGAATTGAACGATAAAACTTTCCCTTTTTTCTGCTACTGAGGACGTGTGATACGGGCGAAAGCTCCTGAACAAGTGCATAAGTGGACTTTAGAGGCCTTTGCACACCAACTACATATTTCTCATCCGAAATTGTTGCATGTTTAAAAATGTGTGAACGGAAATTTGCATTACCATACCAACATTATTCAAACAAAAGCTTCATAAGATTAGGATTTTGATACATTATCAGGTGTTGCTGTTATTTTGTCCTCACTCTGTACATTGCAGGGCTGTCTAGTGGTTAAAAAACTCCCTGTGATTGACAGTCCGCTGATTGGTTTCCCAAAACATGTCTTGTTGCCATGTGTGTGTGTCCTTGAACAGGACACCAGCTCCTCCTGCTCGCACACACTGTTGCTATGCACTCTGTATGCAACGCTTCATGTATGCGTTACTGAACCGCTTCAACACATTCTCGCTGCATTTCAGATACGCACGACACTGAAACTGTGAAGTAAAACCAACATTTGATTCTGTACTCTCTCCCATGAACACAACATAAAAGCATCCAGGGAAGTAAAAATGAGTGATCACTGAAATTCATTTTGGGCAGTGATGATACGTGCGTGCGTGCGTGCGTGCGTGCGTGCGTGCGTGCGTGCGTGCGTGCGTGTGTGCGTGTAGGATTATCTCTGGCTCATAACTCAACCACGTCCCTGAGATTTACGATCAATCCTGCAAAGTTTAGCATAATGATACTTCCTATGAATCAAGATGATGCCTGCTGAGGTTATGAAACTCCGGTGAACTGCAAACAGAAGCACTTTCTGCCAAAACTTCTATTTTTGGCCATGTCTAAACAAGAAGAGTGGACAGTTTTGCGCACAGTGGATCGTTTTTGAGAGGTTTATTCCCTGATATGCTTGCAGCTGTGTGTGTGTGTGTGTGTGTGTGTGTGTGTGTGTGTGTGTGTGTGTGTGTGTGTGTGTGTGTGTGTGTGTGTGTGTGTGTGTGTGTGTGTGTGTGTGTGTGTGTGTGTGTGTGTGTGTGTGTGTGTGTGTGTGTGTGTGTGTGTGTGTGTGTGTGTGTGTGTGTGTGTGTGTGTGTGTGTGTGTGGTACCTGGTACTGTGACAATCTGTCTCAGCTCCTGCTTTAAACTCATGATGTCTTTGCAGAGCTGAATGTCATCCATCCTAGAGAAAGAAACAGGGAAGAAAACAGTAAATCACAGGCTTCCATAAAATAAAGAACAACTGATATTATCGGCTGCTTCCACTTGAAGCTTTATCTGATTGGGATGATGTTGGGCAGGACGCATTGTGGAGTGAAACCTGGAAGAAAAGCAGACACGGCTTAAAATCTTCAGAAGATCGAGGCACCAATTATGTTCAAGTGGAAAATTCTGTCAATTTCCAAAAGCAAAGATATATGTTTTTATTATTATTATACTTAACACAGATGAACTGAAACCTCCCAGCTAGGGCTGGTGAAAATATGATTCAATTTGTTATCTCTTAACCCAATAATTCCCAGGCTTCCACACAAATGAACACATCAATAGCTCTGATCCTGACAAACAAAATGAGCTATCACATGTTGGTTGTTACCACAGAGATGACATTTTTTTATCACTATGGTTACAACCCCCTCCAAGCAACATGTGCACATCAGAGTTTGTTTCTTTGATGGAGACATAGGACTCTCAGTTTTCACCCTGTGGGTGTTAATAAAAGACGTAAGATGATTTTACTTATTACTTGGATTCCATTCAGCTGTGAGACCTTCACAATTCTAAGAAATGTATTTTGTAACTGGCTGAAACTTACTTCCACGTGTGCCAAATATCATGAATCTTACATGGAATTAGTAACTTCAAATATTTCTTCTTCAATAATGTAATTAATGGACTAATAGCTACAAGGTGAATCAACAAAAGGCTGTTTTTGGCCTTGGACTGAAAGGGTTTTTTATGAATAGCACACCAGTTTGTCATTTCGCATGGTATCAAAACACTTTTTTTGCTTTTTCATGTGTCATTTTACGCCATAGTTGCACTATCTGTAAACCCATCTGCGTCAATATCACATGCTCAGAGCAACTGCTCCGGAAGTTAGATTCGACCTACACGTGTAAGGACCACACCTCAACCATGTCACTTCCTGCGTTTTCCTCATAAATACCGGCCTAACCCACTCGTGCCACTCTCATATTCTGCGCCCCTCCCTCCCGCCCTCTTATTTTCTTCCTCTCCTCATGCCCAGGTGCTGGGATTCCCTATCAAAGCCTTCCCACAACGCATTCGCCAAAGCAAACTAGCTATACGTTGTTAAAACCTTGCACACTAATTATGTTTTCTTTTAATAAATCGTTTAAGCCATCATGTTGATGGTGTGGTCCTCGCTAGTGTAAGGGGTAGAATGGAACCCCGACTGGGTGATGCAGATTTGATTGACATAGTCATTCAGAGCAGAACTGCGTCGATAGCAGTTGTCTAATATAAAACTAGAGTAGGTCTATCCGTGTAATAATCTCTTGGAATACATCCGTGTGAGTTGAAAAAGTGGCGTGCTATTCATGTGCAAAAGCATTAAATCCTCCCATTTGTAAACCTGAGAGGAAATGTTTGGCATGTGTGCCTAATAAATCACTGCAACGATTAATCAACCGTCCCATTGATTGAATAAATGATTAGTCGACAAATCATTTTAACGCTAATCCCTGCTGCTGCGCTGTCAAATCCACTCTTGTTCTTGTCATTAAGAAATCACAGCCTCGGGCCCAGATGTGCCACCCGTCAGTCGAGTGTGTGCAGATGGAAAACATGCAACATAAATCAATCCAGCCCCCCTGAACACCTGACGTCTCACCCACGGGACCTCCACATTTCTCCCCCTTCTTCCTGTATCCCCCCCCCCCCCCCTTTCTCTCTCGCTCTCTCTCTCTCTCTCTCTCTCCTTCTCTCTCCTGCGGAGCAGTGACAGCTTCCACAGATATAATTCTGTCTGTGAAATATCAGGCCGATGACTCATCCACAGCCTCCTCCTCCTCCTCTCTCTGTATTTATCCCTGTTTCTCTGTTTTACACTTCCCTCCTCTTTCTCTCTCTCCCCCGTTGACCTCTCCCTTCAGCTCCTTTCTCCTCCTCTCTCTGTTTTTCTCCCTCTTTCTGCCTTGTGTTTCACTCTCTCAGTGCTATCTGTGGATTCCAGCAGCTTCTGCACTCCATGCATTCCATCTGCGTGTGTGCGCGTGTGCGTGTGTGCGTGTGTGTGTGTGTGTGTGTGTGTGTGTGTGTGTGTGTGTGTGTGTGTGTGTGTGTGTGTGTGTGTGTGTGTATGAGTCACAGAGCCTGACAACAGAGACGGTAGCAATAAGCGGCGTGGCAGCCTAATGAAGCCTTTCAAGTGGGCGTGTGAATTAACATTATCAACTTAGTGAGCTCTCTAAGACGTGTATCAGCTTCATCCGACACGTCAACCATCACGCCGCAGATGTTCGAGGGACAATAACCCACAAAATACACAGTATGTTGCAAAGCTGAGTAAGTAATTACTTCTGCCCGCTTTACAAAATCTAAAAGTGTACAAGCACTGAATGACAGGATGTGGAGATTCTCTTTTAAGTCGGCTCTCTCTCTCTCCACCTCTCTCTCTCTCCCTCTCTCTCTCTCTCTCTCCACCTCTCTCTCTCTCCCTCTCTCTCTCTCTCTCTCTCTCTCTCTTTCTCCCTCTGTATGTTGCACATTGGAACACCATGAAGAGACTATTATTGTGAAAGGGTTTTTACCCAAAATTTGCCCTGTTTGTGAATCCAATAGTTGCAGCCCTGTCTGTATTGAACAATACAATGAGACACCCGATTGTTACTGTGCAAAATGTTCTGCTACAGTATTAAACTAAATTTGTCTGATCAGTTTTTCCACATCCATGTTGTCGTGCCCCATAAGAAAGCACAGACACAACATTCCCATGAAGGCTGCAACGGTTTAGTCAGAGAGGAACTAAATACAGCATGTCATCTGAAACACGACCCATAATCCTTGAAGCTGATGATGATGATGATGATGATGATGATGAGCCAGTGACTTCATCATGGTGACTCACTCTAGCTGTTATTGGCATGTACAGTCCTCTGCATAATCAATGGGCAAATGTGCTGCCTCTCTGTATCAAACAGCCTTAAAACAGCCAACTTATGTCACACGGAAAGCTCACTTGAACGTCTTTGCAGTGTGTCATGAGAGTGTCAACACAGAAAACCTCATTATCCACTCAAGGACAGCCGCAGGAGTTGCTGTGACACCGTATCGATTGAATTTATGTCACACTCTATCTCGTCTGTGTTAGAAAAACACAGAAATTGACAGTCCGGCAACTCACATGAAGCGCAGCTCTGATTCCCGGCGTACCAGGACCTCTCGCAGGCGCTGGATACGAGCCATCTCCACCTCGATCTCCTCGGGAGCCATGGTGCTCTCTGCCATGGATACATCTGAATGACCTGGGAGGTGAGGGGGGGGAAGGCAGGGATGAGTCAATATTAATAAGGAGGTATAAAAAAAGATAGGAGGGAAACAGGAGGCTTTAAAAGCAGGGGAGGGCAGGAGACACATCCAAGTGGTGACTGTTTTTCTCTACAATCTCCCTACACATGACCAAATTAGAGATTCCAGTGCAAATCCTTTATCTTATTATTTTTTTCTTTGATATTATGTTACAAAGTCATCGACAAGTCCCTAATTTCTCTCTTTTTAATCACAGAAGACTTTCTCACGGTGTCAGCGTCTCTGCGAACACATTTCTCACCTCGGCTCCCTGTGACGTGTCATCTCACATCAGCCAAGAACATGATATTTGGAGAGAAAGCAGCATGTGTAATTAAGAGAGCTGATTTGCATTTTAAAGGCACAGCAGAGCCTTAGGAATAAAATGACTGCTCTCCATTAAAGGGCTTCAATCACTGATGATGCAACATGAAGAAAAGCAGGATTTAAGGATTTAATACAGAGATCCTTTTACAAAAGCAGAGAGTTGTTTTAAAAAAAAAGAAAATTCATACCGACATGGATCAAAGACCTGCTGTGGCCTGTGGCTGATTGGGTCATTCCTCCCTGACCTCACACTCTCCATATCTGCCAATAACAAACACTAACAACACTGACCAAACACTTATTGCACAGATCAATGCACTGACCACTGCAAATGCTGATGTTTCTTTTGCAACAGACTGACCTTAAAACATACAAGCAACTACATGTATCTTGATTTGCAGATACAAATATATTCCATAAGTGTGGAACTGAGGGAGTTATTAGCATGTTGTCCTCTTAAGTATCTTTTTGTTGCATGCCATCAATCTATGTTTCTCCCAGTAATCCCACCTGTCTCCACAACAAGTCACTGAAGAAGCCAGTGTTACATGTGAAGATCCGTTTTTACATCACGAGTAGTACCACTCAGTCTATGAAAACAGTTGTATAATGTCTTCTGTTGCTCTGGAAGGAGCTTTATTAAGTTTTAAAAAATAATGGATGTTAACCAGACAGGGAGGGACAGCTTGCATTATGGGAAGTGCAGGGTGCAGGGTTATTGGGGATGTGACCCAAGTCTGGATATCCTAAATTTTGACTTCATTCTAAGCCCCCCATTATGGAGTTGTTACACTTACTCGCTGGAGTGCGCCTTTTTAACGTATTATGCAGTACTACAATACAATGATACCGCCACTCACATGTCAAACTTCACCTGCTGTCAGTGTCCTGTAGAAACAACTGGGCGCCAAGGAGCAATCCTTTCCCATCCATGACCCCACCCTTTTCTCGTTGTTTCTGTTATTATAAGTGTGATCATGTAGTTTTATTGTCTGATTCTATTACTGTTTTTTGTTTTCTTATTGTTTGATTTTGTAAGGTGACCTTGAGTGTTCAGAAAGGCCCCTATAAATAAAATGAATTATTATTATTATTATTATTATCATTATTGATTTATAAGCTTATTCTTTTCTTTATTTTATTTAATGTCTAGTCCTTAATGTCAGAAAAGAATGAACAATGTCCATTACAATTCCCCAGAGTCCAAGGTGATGTCTTTGAACGTCTTGTGTCATCCCAGCAACTGTCCAAAACCCAAAGACATTCAGTTTATATCAGAATGCAAGCAAGTATTTACATCTGAGAGGCTGGAATCTGAGTATTTTTTCCTTTAATGCTTATTTTATTGTTAATATCCATATGGATAGTCTTCAGACACCTGAATAAACAAACTATTTGCATCTTACATCCAGATCTGTCAAATGTGACACATGACCTGTTTCCACAGCTTGTCTTGTAACAAGAGGATTGGATCAGCTCCTCGTCCTCCTGCAGCAACATAAACTGCAGTCTGCGCTTGTGGTGCGCTTCATGGATGCTTGCTGAGGACGGAGCTGACTCACCACAGCAGACAGAAGTCTGCACAGGAGGGCTCCGTTTGTTTGTGCCTCGCTGATGTTGAATCATCACCCGATGTGTCTGCCGACAAGGGAAGCTGACGCCAAAATCAAACTTCATATCTGCAGCACGATAGGACTCACGGCAGGGGCTTTCTCTCTGCATCTTGTTTTTCTTTGCACACTCCAGCCACATGATTACCATCAATAAGACCAGGATGCATTAAGTCCCAACTGGTGGCAAAGTGCCAGCTCAATAATATCTTAACAGCTCTCTCTCCTCTGAGCAAGCTGCTCCGACAAACTCAGCATCACACTGTACATTTCCCTATAAAGGATGATCTTATCTTATCTTATCTTATCAAAGACAATACAAGGAACAAACAACTTCAACACTTCCTAATTAAAAGCAGCTTGTCCAGCAGGGACAGGTGAAGTTTGACACAAGCGACCCTTGTCGTCACGTCACTTGTCTCCTCATACATATAATCAGTGTACATCACGATTAGGATTTAATGAGGAATAAAGCCTGGAGAGCCTGGATTGTGTGTGGTGCCGCGGCCACATGGGGCTCAATAACACCCATTTGAAATGACGTCCAATGCATATGCCCCTGACACATCCTGCAGTCACACTGCTGACGCTGGTGCTGCTGCCTCTGGACCACACTCCCCTCTCCAAAACATAAGGAGCATAAAACAGAAACACAGAGGTTTGTTTGTGGTAGACAGAGAGAGAGAGAGAGAGGGAGAGAGAGAGCAATGGCTGGATCTGTGTCTAAAAATATCCACTGCATTTTTTCTTCCTCCCTGACTTCTTCTGGAAGTTTCGTCACACCCTGCTCTCCTGTGATGGGTTATCGTCAGTGGAACCTGAGGAGGACATTATCACTTTGTTGCTGCTGTCAACACATGCATCATTCATCGTCCGTCATGGCTTGGGATTCAATAACAGGATAAAATAGACAAACCGTGTTTGTTTCGACTTTATGGTCACTTTTGCGGCTCGTGGTGTTTTTTACAGCTGACACAAGTCAATCAACAGTAAAATAATCGTCATGCATCGAGCAAAATGCAAAACATGATCTGATTCTAGCTTCTCTGAAGCCACAGTTTGGTTCTTTTCTCATTTCTTTTATATTAACTGTATATCTTGAGGTTTGGATTTAAAGAAACCAGTTTGAAAGGCATCACTTTTGGCTCTCACATCTTATTGTAGCAGCCATTTAAAGAAAACAAAAAAAAAACAGTTTCTGACGTTTTACACACCAAATGATGGATCAATAGACTGAGAAGATTATTGTTAATTGCAGCCCTAAATAGGACAAATAAAACAGATACAGGACAAAATGACAGAAGCCTCTGATTCAGTAGCTTATAGAGTTCATTAAGCTGAAACTGTATTATAGGTTCTTTATAGTAATTATGTAGGTCTTATTTAGGGCTATATTTTTGCTTTCAAAATAAAGCATTCGTTCATTTTATGAAGTGTCATTCATTTTGCCATAAACTCAAATATTCTTCTGAATGTGAAATCCGAGTGTAGCCTGTAAATCAGAGCATGCAGAGGACCAGGGTATGATTGAGTCGTCGCTGCTCCGGCACGCTTCATCAGCTCACCCTGAATCAAATCACTACAAGTTTCCAAAATGTGCCGGGCCGGCAAAAGATGTGGTGTAGCCTGCTGCTGCTGCTTGGCACACATTCATTCACAAACCGCGCGATGCCCCTGGTGTGCATGAAGGGGGGATTAATGGGCCCTTTAGCACAGAGGCAGCGCTATGGATAGCTATTTCCCAAACCTTTGTGAGTCACCTATTAACCATTTCAACGCTAGCTGCTCACTCTCTCCACATAAGGGGAATATATGCTGACGAAAAGAGAGCACTCCCTGCCGTTTCTGAACACCGGGCGCCGGTTAAACAACATACATTGTCCGTGACGCTCACCTTTGTCCGTGGTCCATGCCGTTTCCGACACGGCGCCGTAGCTCCTGAGCGCGCGCTCGGTGTCCGAAATAGATTTCTTCAGTTCCATGTCGGTGGAGTGCCCGCGCGCCGAAACCAGGAAACAACGAGTCTCTCGGCTAAATCTACACGACCCCTCCTGTGTGCGTCCCTCCAGATAGCGCAGTTTCACCCGGTGACAAGGCTCCAGCAACCCGAGACGTCGAGCATCTTTATTCAAGCTTCCAAGTCCCTCGACGTGTGGATGGAGAAGAGGATGCAGGGAGCATGCGCAGTGCAGGCAGGGATGTGAAGACTTGGGGAGACACCCACTGGCACCGAGATGACGTTCAAAAATAAAACAGAGTTTTTATTGTCAGCCTGTTCAAGAGTGTGTTTTCAGTGTGCCCGTGGCGAAGCCTCTGAAGCATTTTGCCTCTGAGGTTTACCTCTGGTTGTTGTTTGGCAGGCTGAAATAGTGGCAAAGGATAAGTGGCAGGTGTTTCCACATTAGGGGTTCTGGTTGCATATGGCAAAATTCAAAAATGGAATCTGTCCGAGCAGTCACTTACAAATTTAGAAAAACCATTAGAAGTTTAAGAAGCACAGAGAGATAAAACAGTGGGAATGCGGTTGTAGAGAAAAGGCACGCAGCAGCAGGCAGGCCTTTCAAAGTACATGTTGTGCTCAATATATTCCCACAAGAGATAGAGACTGAGCTGCAGTTGCATCTAAATAAGAATGAGTAATTTTCCTGTCTGAACACAAGCCTAAACACACCCAGGATGCACCAAAATATCACAGGTGTATTTCAGATCAAATGTGAGCAAAAGAAGAAAACAGCAGGTCTATCATAATTCTATAGACCTTTTCAAAGATGTAAACATAAACTTTCTAAATGTGCCCTTGTTTATTTCCTGTTGCAGTGAATGTGAATGGCATCAACTGACAAGAAGTTAACAAGGTAGGCTGTTGCCTAGCAATGCAATTCCGTCTTTAGGATCAAGCGTGTCGCCCAAGGTCAGAAATAACTTAATTTATTTTGCGTTGCTACGTAAATGCTCAGTAAACACACGATGAGTCAATGAGATGTTGTCAGTTTATTCAGTGATGTACATTATGTATCCTTACAACCGTGCAAAATGGGATCAAATCCTAAATTAAATACATTTAAAAATAAGTATTGTTCTTTGTGATATCAACGATAGAACCAATCAAATAGAGACAGAAATGTCCGACTGTGCTAAAGTAGTGTACAAATCTAATCTTCAGTTGCTGAAATGAACAAAGAGAATATTCATTGAATTTATCTTTAGGTTCCAGTGTAGCATATCTACAAATAACAATTAGAAACAAACACTAACAACAAGTTATTATACTTAAGGATGCAAGTGAAAAGATGTCTGATAAAATGGATCAAACAGCTGCACTGATCACATTGCGTCTCTGTACCCTATTCAAACACCGTGTTATTATTAATGTTATTCAAAGCATCAATTCAGTTCTGTGAGACGGATCAAAAAATGTAATCACACAGCGTTTCTTAGTGTACTTCAAAATAAAAATTAAAAATAGACACTCGTGGGAAGTGTTTCACATGTTTTGGTTTGTTTTTTGTGTTAATTATCTTGAGACAGAAGAGAGGAGTTTGCCCTAAACCTTTTAAATTCTATATATAGCAATAACAGTCTGCTCTTCTACTGAGCTATTTATAAAAATGACCTCTATAGGAAACTGCTTGGCGGAAGCAGCTGACGTTCAAGAGTCACTGCAGGGGAGGAAACCGCTAAAGTAACACTTTGACTAAGAGGTAAAATTTTAAAAACTTGTAGGAACATTAGGAAATGTTAGAGAGATATAACAGAGAGCACTCCACAGTATCACATTAACATAAAGTACGACAACAGGCAGGCAGCATGTTCACATTCAAGTAAATGGATGTTTGAAACGACCTTCGTCAATCATTATAAGACAAACTCAAAGTCATCTTCAGTAGTAACTCATTGCCACAATATGTAGATGTAAAGGTAAATGCATATTGAGATATGTTTCAATGTTTTAAAGTGTGTTTTAAAAAAAAATATATAACAGATTATTGGTACCTGTGTACATGTGCACTTCTTGTACCAGAGTGTAAACTGGAACCAAAGCAGATAGTTCTTAGAGATCAGGCACAGATAACAGTATTAGCATTTGTGCTAATAAAGAGAGAGTGATGTTTAAATGTTAAGAAATCTTTCCAACTATATGAAGTTAAAAATATAAGCTAATAAATTAGCTGCCACTCCACACTGTGGAAACAAGTTGTAACGAGGCTTGGACCTGCTTGAACCCAGCAATGATATTTTGAAAGGGCGTTTCGTCACAACTTAACAGTCCGATATCCTTAAAGTGTAATTCCGGTGCAAAATCATCCCATGTGCTTTTTCGGCACTTACATACATCAAATAAGCCATCGAGAAAACGGCTTTTTTAACCACTAATATTGCTCAAAATAACACCAAACCTCTGCAGTAGCATGATAAGAGTCCTTACACATAATACGAAGCACTTACCTACTGGCCCCTGTACCAGCTCCTCTCATAGTAAAGTCCATTCAAGTCGATTTACCAAAGTCAGTCCAAAAGGAAGGAGCCCATTGGTGCTTTGTTTTATGTGTAGGGATACTTATCATGCTACTGCAGAGGTTTGGTGTTATTTGGTGAGGTTTGGTGAGCAGTATTAGTGGTTAAAAAAGACGTTTTAATGCCTTCACCGTAATTCCCCGAGCTAATCAGTGTTAGCCACGTCCGGCTGTTAGCGACTCTGCTGGATTTCTCCGTTAATAGTTTATACACGAAAAAAACTATCTCTCTGGCTTATTTGATGTATGTAAGTGCTGAAAAAGACCATGGGATGATTATGCGCTGGAATTACACTTTAAGCATGGTAGAATTGAATAAAAACAAAACCCGATGAAATATAGCACAACGATGGTTCACCGTGGGATTGGAAAGTAGCACTGAATCACACGTTCCCACTGAGGTGATGTGCTGTGTGCATATTGATAAAAACATTCCATTTGCTGAACAGTCAAAGCACCTTAGAGTGTCATTTTTAGTTCAACCCCAGTGAGACTTTGAACCCTGGCAGTGATAGTGTTACATCACCCACAGACTGGGTGTGGACTGCCATCCACTGAACCGACTGTCTCCTGTTCAGACCACTTTCTGTTTGCGTTTTGCCCCCTCTCCATTACAACCACTAATGCTACATACTTCAGTTCTGAGTAGGTTTAGAGGCTACTGGTCCCTCTTTGGATGCATCTGTCTTGTCCTTGGAGTCTTCTTTCTCCTTTGTGGACTCTGCTTCTTCCTCTTTAGAAGGGAACATCCACGCCAGAGCAGCACCAGCTGTGCCGTCGCCGCTCTGACGTGAGAAGCAGAGGAAGGTGGCCCAGACGAAGGCACAGCAGCCGGTGAAGGTGGTCCGCACGTACAGAGGCACCAAGGAAAAGTTCAGAAACTAAAGGAAGACAGATAAAGATTAGAGTATCTTTACATCATGATACTGGTATATTACATGATCATCAATCAATCAATCAATTATTCAGATTAATTATCGTGTAGTAGTTTCTAAAAAAAAATAAATACTAGGCACGTATTGTTGTGAGAAGTCATAAAGACTTATTTAAACTACAGTATTTAGCCCTGAGTTTGTACGTTTTGTTTACTATGATACTTGGGATAGGTCTAATAATAATTCAAGGGTCGTCTTTTAAAATGTATCACATATTAACAGCTACTGAAATCCATGGAAGATGAGGAAATTGAATATTTTATTGTGAAGAAAATCTATACTTAATGAGGCTATGATGAGGCTGTGAGGTGAGATTGAAAGCTCATTATCATAAGCAAGGGTCCAGAATTAACATCTTTGCCTGGGAGATGTCAATATTTACCTGCATAAATGGCCAGAACATCAGCCCCGTCTGAAAAGAGAGACAAACAGAAAGAACGTGATATTGTGTGATTTCAGATGTTTTAAAAGACTTAATAACTAGCTAAAAAATTAACAAACAAACTAACCAATCAAGACAGAGGTAGGCCCTCGACCACCAGGAGGCTGGTGGCTTTGACAAGAACATAAACTTAAACAGGGCTGTTTGAAGGTATAGTAAAGTGGTGAAGATATTCTAAATAAAGTGTACACTTAAACTGGTATTGCTCTTTTTTTAGGCGGGCCGTTTTTAGGTGGCTAAAATACATTTAGAGTGCCACCCCATCCACGACAGTACATTGCTTGGCTTCTGTGCCACTCCCAGAACCCGCTACTGTCTGACGACAATTAAGCAAAGGCTAATTTTTTGGTCTTTTTTCGTGTAGCCAGCGTACATCCGGGCTAAGACTTCCTTTTCCAATTCATTGTTTATGGTCCGATTAGTAACTGACACAAGAGACGCAAGAATGGCGTTGGAGTTGAGAGACGGCGTCTCTATAAACAGATATCTGCATATGAATGCAGATAAATAATAACTAAAAACAAATGAAAAGATAAATTGTCGTCAGATAATAGCCAATAAGTTCTGTGATTTCTTTCTGCCTCCTTTGCTCTCCACACAGATTGTTTACCTGCATACAACCAAAGCATGCTCAAACATGATTGGTAATTAAATACTACTATTTCTACTGTGGATAATACACTGACTGACCTACCTTACTTTACACAACCCCACTATCCCTTTAACTGTCACAACATATCATAGTTTGCACTACATTTTAGACGTGAGCACTTGCAGGTGCGAGCTAAAACAACATGCTGTGACAGCCCGTCTCTGCTCCGACTCACCTTATATGTATTCAGGAATTTTTCTCTCCAGTCTTCAAAGATGTCGTCTTTGCCCTCCAAGAAGCTAACACCTGTGTGAAAAACAAGAAAAATGACAGTTCGCTCTCTGTGTCAGGTTTATAGAAAGTGTAAGTGGACTATAACACAGTATGTATGTATGTTTGTATGTGTCATTGGAGTGGGAAAAATAACCACTATGGCATTATGTGTATGTTCTCAAGCTGTGCTTATAAAACTTTAGCGGTACAATGGCAGCATACAATGTTTTTTATTAAGCATCAGGATTATGAGGTTTATAGTAAATGCTTATTTCAATGTAGTTTCCTGTTGTAGTTTTGCTCTTTGCTCTTATAAGATTTCCATGAGTTACTGTAAGGCTTTTATCTAGGATATTTATATACTTGTTTGTATTTGTTTGATATTTTTGTTTGCTAAAAACACATCTTTCAACTGCACTTTGTCTAAGAAGATGAACAACAACAAAAATGTAATTATATATATATATATACACACATTGCACTTATTTGCAGCTAATGCACTTTTAATCCTAGCTCTTCTGGTTTATACTCTAATGGTTGAATGCACTTATTTGGAGGTCGCTTTGGATAAAAGTGTCAGCTAGATGAGATGTAATGTAATCATATTTAAATGAAGGCCCATCTATAGTATTAACTAGGTTAGACACTACTTTTATCTCATGTAATATAATGCTAATTGTAAAGGGAGCATTCAACAGTATTGCAAGTTCTTGGCTTGACTGAGCATGTGTATTCCTTTAGTTGGGTTTAACTATTGTTATCTGCTTGGAGCATATCGTCTGTTCGGTGATGACTTTCGTGTGACCTCAGCTATAGTCAAGGTATGTTTCACATGACTAATCACTCTACAGGAGAGGAGCACTGAAAGGACCGGTTACAGATTGACAGATATACGATCTGTTTTGAGGTTAACCATTACCTCCCCGGTCGGCAGGCTGTGTGTGTGTGTGTGTGTGTGTGTGTGTGTGTGTGTGTGTGTGTGTGTGTGTGTGTGTGTGTGTGTGTGTGTGTGTGTGTGTGTGTGTGTGTGTGTGGACCTGTGTAGAAGACACTGGTAGCCAGGGGCGCCGCTGCGGTCTGGTCCAGGAGCAGCTTCCTCATCACCATCCGGACGGAGTTCCCCGGAAACCTCCGCTCCAGGAACCGCATCCAGAAGAAATTGAAGTTGCCATGGAAACTGAACGCGACGACGGCGACGTTCCGTGTGTGTCTCCAGTCCATCTCCTCCCGCCGGGAGAACCACTGGTGCACGAAGTCCCCCCCGGCGAACAGACACCCGTACAGTGTAACGTTGGTGACCCACGGAAACCGACGGACGTGTTTCAGAACCGACTGTCGCATTATTTTACAGCTACAGTTACAGTGAAACGAAATACGCTGTCAGATAAATGTAATCGTTAGGTTAATGTTAGCTAAATGTGACAAATTACACCGGCGTCACCTCCGTCTGAATATCTCAGTCCGCGGCATCACAAACACTGTAGTCCCGTCTGGATTTGGATGGAAAAGGCTCATAAAGACTATCGACGACTGAATGTATATGTCTCTCGTATAACGAACATCGTAAAGTAATATAATTCCGGATAGGATACTTGCTTGTCATGCACCATCAGACAACCGGCACGGGACTGTCACCCTGACCGGCCGGGTCTGCTCATGCTGCGTCAAATTACTACGCCCCCTTTTACGTAACAAAACAAACCACACACAGCACAGTACTACACAACTGAAGGGCGGAGCAACACTGGAAAACTTGAGCAGCCGGTAGCTGGACCGGACAGGGCAGACGGTCCTGTAAACGTGTCAGTTTCGCCCTGTGGTCTTTGCTGTGAAAAAGTGCCATCACAAGACAGGTGAATATTTGGTGTCATGAATGGTGCTTCAATGGGGTTGATCTGCTTCAGTGAAATGAAGCCATGACCCATGATACTGTCAGTGGAAGCTATCAAAATGAGTTCCTCGGAGCGGTCAAATGTGCAACCAGCTATTGAGGTTTATGTATATATTGGTATTTTAGAGTTTACTCCTTTATATAAATATGATAACCTAAACAAACCATTTTTGATAAGAATGCCATAAGTTTGTGGCCAAGACATGTCCACAATGGAACATTTTACAACAGCAAAAAAGTGTTCTCCATGATCGACAGAATACACAATAAAGACCCTTTTCTAATGACTGAAGACATATTTGGCATTTCTGTACTAGGCTACTTGTTATAAATCAGTTGATGGCTAATCAGGTATATCGGCCCAGCCTTGGCCAGGTGTGAATAGGTAATGTGATATATGTAGCAACACCTAGTAACGATAATGTCCACCCTTTCAACTTCCTTCACTCTGAACACCAAACATAAACATGAGCCTTTCAGAGTAGACCATTTACATTTATTTAGCAACAGGTAGGCTACAGTATGTTCACAAGTTGCAACAAGTTGCACTGAATGCTTTAAGCACCTTGCAACTTTCTGTATAACACAACTGATGAAAAGGCCGTATACAGTATCTGGTGCTGTTTTCACGTTAACAGCTGCAAAGAAGACTAAACTAGTTCAATCATATTTTGTTGCATTTGACAAGAATCCAAGAGGTGGTATATTATTACACTTATGCATGCAGTTTCCTAAAACATACACAACACACACTCATGGCCAAGTACTTGGCTGGTTCCAGACCTTAGAATCCACCCGCTCCACAGAGCTGACATTTCTGTCTGATATCAGGCTACAAGTTTACAGTATGGAGACAAATATCATGTTTAGGTAGGTGCATTCAGAGAGAAGGTGCATTCAGAGAGAAGGTGCATTCAGAGAGAAAAACAAGCTTTGCTCAGCTCTTCAACAATGCAGAGCATAGCAATCAGTATCTTCTTCAGAAAGCCCACAGCATCCTCAAAGACACACCCCGGTCACTCCGTGTTTGTACTGCTACCATGTGGCAGAAGATTCGGGACAATCAGAACCAAAACAAACAGCTTCTACCCCAGAGCTGTAGCCTCCATTACCCCACATCCATCATAACAAACACTGTTATATACATACATGTTATACATGCTGCTGCTATAGCGTATTATATTATTGTTATATTATTTTGAGTCGCACTGACACCTTTCTTTTTTATCTACTGCTGCTCTTGTCTTGTTTCCTTTTATATTGTCTAAATTTCCGCCTCTTTTCACCGAGAATAGTCGAACGAAGTTTCAGTGTACATCCTGTATACTGACACTCAGACTAACTAGTTGACTGTCCACTGCACAAAGTGCCAAAATAAACATATTCTATCATTGCTGCTGTAGCAAACACCTGTAA
The DNA here is from genome assembly GCF_963691815.1 of Echiichthys vipera. NCBI lineage: Eukaryota > Metazoa > Chordata > Actinopteri > Perciformes > Trachinidae > Echiichthys > Echiichthys vipera. The sequence continues at coordinate 26,049,616 of NC_139827.1, forward strand.
TTATTCCTCAACAGTAGGTTAGGCTTTACATTTGAGGATCATACATGTTTAACCTATTAAATACATACTGTATGCATAATTATTCAAAGCATACCTAAGGTAAGTTTTAGATTCATTTAATACCTCCCGTAAATGTATTGTGTTGTGTTTTAAGAATTAAAACTAAGGTTTGATTTCCTGGCAATAACTGACATTAACATAAACTGAATAACAAGAATATAAAGGCAAAAAAATGAAGTTTAAATTCTACACATTTGTTGGCAGTAGTAGCTGAACAATATATGCATGCAAGGTAGGAAATTAAGAGAAAAATAATGCTTTGAAAAAAGAAAGTATGTTTTTTTCAACTTGGCATAAGACAACAACATTCCTTTGATAATCAAAACAGCCAAGCATAGTAGGACACTGCAAGTTGCAGACCTTACACCACCTCACAAGAGTGTAAAAATGAACTCTTACAAGCACAAACAGAATCAGACGTACTTTCATTACTCTCCTCTGGACCAGCCAGATGAGTCAGCAGAGGGCTACCTCCATGTTAAGACACAAAAAACAGAGAACAGACAGGGTGTGAGCGGGTCACAGTGTATCCATTGAGGTGAGAGGCAAAATCATTCCTGTTCCACGTTAGGGTCCAGTGATAGACATGACTACGCAGCCCTCTCCCAGTCCCCCCTCTCAGTCCTGTGGTAGAGCTGCGGCTGACCCCCGGGGAACAGGCTGTCAGAGCTGGGGTGTTCTAAAAGGAACTGGATGGTGGTCTTCATGTGCTGGACGAAGTGCGGCGGCTCAGCCATCGGAGAGGTGGACAGGTACTGGGCATGAGAGAGAAACACCAGAGTCAAAGTCTGTATCATGTCCTGGACTGCTGCTCCACACGCACTTTGGGACAGTTTGAGACATAATACAGGTCTTGAATGGAGCAAGAAAAAAAGGTAAGTATAACAAATGATGAAGTAAATCACCCTGATAGGACTCATTACTTCCAAATCCCTTTACCTTTAAAATTGTGTCATCGTTTTGTGACAACCAGAAGGCAATATCCAGATTTGGAGACCACTTGCAAGGCCCAATTTTAACATGCCCTTGACTTGGGTCATAAATGTCTGCCATCTGCAAGAAAATAAAACAATATTTTTATTAATAATCTTTGCATTGAGATTGTGTCCCTTAAGTTTTACTTAATAAACTATCACATTATTCATTTTAGGAGAAACCGGTATTATTATTTGTATATGATTATAATCTCAGGGAAAACACTTTAAGGCAGAATGGGAAGGATTCATCTGTTGTTGCTCATAAGCACAACTTTCAAATACTTAGCTCCCGGCTAAAAACTCAACAATCCCAGATTCAACAGGTCTTGGAACAAGCTTTTTCTGCTTGGCATTTCACCTACTCGCTGCATTTATCAGAATCAGAATCAGAAATACCTTAATAATCCCAGGGGAAATCATTTTTGTTACAAAACTCCAGATATACAAACGACAAATATTATACAGATAACATATATTTGAAAAAACATATTTAAATTTAGAGAAATCAATTGGCGCTGTCTCCGCCACTTTTACAATCTGGTACCTGGTTGCCACGTTCTTATTCCCCAGAGGGCTGAGGCTAGGGGGGCTACACTACCAGAACATGCTGAAGACAGTTCAAATAACCAAGCGGTAGCTGCAGGTGTTGAAAAATGAAGCCAATGGAGAAGTGTCAAAACTGCAGTTCCTCAAGTGGCCGCTTGAGGCTAGTTCCACAACAGGGTAAAACTCCATAGACCCCATGTAAAAATCTCCAACTCTACAACATAAATAAACAGGTCTACAGCCTGGTAAAAACAGTTTTGTTCTCTACAAATAATTTCACTATTCATGACAACTGTATAGAGGGTGAATTTTATATAACTCACTTGTGGCTTAAAGTTATACGTGGCCGTGTTGAGTGACAGCGCTGTCACAGGCGGCAAGCATAGATTGCAGGCTTTATTCAGTCTGCCTCAGAATATCCAGGCTCAACCTCTTTGCCTATTTTTAAATTAGCAAGGAGTTAGGCATCATCATGTACTGTCAAGATGGGGATGACCCGAGCCCCCGACTTTCAGCTTAATTTCCGCTCTTCAGAAACCTATGGATGACATTACGGAGACTACGTGCATGTTTTATGCAGCCTATGGAAAATATGAGGAGAGGACAGGGTCTCTGCAGATACAGACCCGCCATATACTTCTAGATCATACTGTGAGTGATGACTGAGAGGGATTATTTTTGTATGGCACACTGTTTTTTCCTACTTATTCTGCCTTTGAACATGTGGTTTGTGAGTTTTTGCAATATTTTATATCTTACAGTACCTGTCCCCCGGTGAAGGTCCTCGCAGATCGCAGCTCCACTGCAGGTCCTTTATAAGTGAATGATGAAGGGAACACGTCCCCTGTTTTAACATTTACACCTGTGCAGAGCCAGACATAGACAGTCTATTAAAGGGTCACATGCCATGAAAGCACTGTTCTCACTTTATAGCATAAATCACTTACCTATTCCATAAACTACAGGCCTGTGCGTTCCATCAACAACAACGTCATTCATTTCTACAAAAAACAGAGCACAGAAGGGTTAACTAGATAAAGGTAAGATTGGTATAATATTTCTAAACAATAGTTAATCAGGTTAAAAGTCACCTGTGATGCAACATGTTTCCAGATGAATATCCTCTTTCTGTTTCTGGAACGCCGCTGTAAAAAAAGGGTAAAAATTGTTTTTCTAAGTGTTACAAAGCTCAAATGCAATTAAATAATATTACAATAAGATACAAGGTCATTTAAAAGACTATACCCAGTATGTTAAGGCTGAGTTTATGGGATGTTTTTGACTCGTCGTTGAAGCCCCCTGCAAGATGGAGCTCAAGTCTGTATAATGGAAAGCAAAGTGAAATGAAATAAAGAACATCTGGATAGGGGCACTTTATATATAAGTGTTCAGTAGTGTCCTTCGTACCTGCCCTCCTGACTGACGTTACTCAGCGACGTCACAGCTTTCACAAGGAGCGGGACTTCAGACCAGGTGCTGGAACCATCACAGTGAGCAAGGCAAACAGCTCCACTTCCTAAGAAATGATAAATAATGGCAGCCATTAAAAATGTCATTCCTATCTATAAACAGAAGCAGAGTATGGTTCACTCTAAATCTAATGAAAGGAACATTACCGGTGTGTCGCAGCACAACCAAATGGCAGGTGGTGGCATCTTCAGATCCAATTACTGAAACACAGTCTGTAATACGTAAGACAAAAAAATTATACCTGGGAGTTGGTTAGAGGCAGACACATGTTTGTGTACAATAGTGAGGGCTCATTTGTCTAGTTTTTCAAAGCAATCAGTCTCTATAATTCACATTAACGTTTGAGTGACCGGAGCAAAGAGAAGGGTCGATATGATCTGTTCCAGTCATCAGGCGTTACTTACTGTCTGCTGGTGTTGTGGCCGCAAACTCTCTTTGTTGGACATACAAGAGGCACTTTGGGTCAACGTAGACAAGTGACCTGGAGCGAAATGTTTTTGCATTTTCCTGTGAAAAAAAGAGTAAAAACAAACTGAATCACTTAGAAAAGGGCTGGGGGATTTGTTGCATTGGAATTAAGCCAGAGACTGTTTTGGGATCTTATTATTATTAGTATTATTATTATTATTATTATCATTTAACAACAATTAGACAATTTAGTTTGATAGGTGTCATAAAGATGGGAAATGTAGCCTTATATTTCAACTGATGAAAGAAAGGACTCACTGGAATGCTCTACTCATAAAAAAGAAACATAAACACCCCTTGTGTGTCTAAATTTACTTTCCATAAGTCATCAAAAGAAACGTTTGTCAGTTAAGTCAGCTATCAGGTGTCTTTTTCTTTTGTTCAGTAACTTTATCCACCACTTAAGCGCAATAATTTAATCTTGCTGCTCATTTCTGTCATATACAGTCATACATATTTTACCGTATACTTTTCCTCTACATTTAACTTATCTGATTTAACTTTCCGTGAATTTTATTCTACCTGTATTCTTACATCTACCTCTTATATATTTGACTAAGAGTTTATTGCTTACTGTTTTTTTTATACTTTCTGTATTTATTTAGCTAAGAGTGAATTGGTTATTTTTTACTGTATTTTTTTATACCTCCCTCGTGTTTTTGTAAGCTGCTGGAAACTCAATTTCCTTGCGGGAGTCATCTCAAGGGGATCAATAAAGAGAAGTCTAAGTCTTAGTTTTATTCCCATGTCTTATTCACTGTTTTGAAAAAAAGAAGAAGAAGGTTTTTATTTACAGTTAGTCACACTTCTTTAGATGTGACAAACACTTTATCTATATCTAATTTTCAATTAATTTATTTAGTTTCCTGTGTATTGCACATTTTGAATCTATTTTGTTTTCTATTGCTTTTGCACTATTTCGGCTCGAGAATGTATTTATTGTATATACTACTTCTGTAATTATTGCCCCGTGGGTAGGAGGGAATGGTATTTTCGATTTGGCACATTGACACAGAAATTGGCAATAAAGCTGACTTCACAGTTCACACCCATCCGTTCACATAGATCTAATTACCATTTAGCTTTAGCGTTCCAAACCAGTCTGTATTGGCGTGTTTACTACAGAAAAGTAAGTTAGTTTGTGGGAACAAACCTCTAAATGTGGATATGTGTCGAACAGTTCCGCTGTGGAGCTGATGCGGTCAAGTCCTCTGTTTTGAATCAACAGCGGCATTTCCTTAGGAGAGGTCCACTTTAAAACCAGCTGTTTATCATACTATTTTAGAGACCAGTCGCTTCATATGTCTGTGGCTTAATAAACCGTACTATAAACACACATAGCGCAGTTACTGCAAAACCAGGGCTGGCTCATCGGGCTGGACTTCCTGGAAAATGCTCTTCTTCTGCTGTTTCTGCGGGAAAGAGGCGCGCAGCTCTGACACACCGCCACCAACCGTTAAAAAGCACGAGCGCTTACACGAATCCAATTCACCATCATTGCGTAGTGAGCGTTCATGCGTAGTGTCCGTTCTGTCAAAGCGAAGCTACGTAGAGGGACTAGCTGAAGTTACGTCACTAAAGAGGGCAGGGAGGGAAGCTGTGAAACGGCTGTTTACGTGACGCAGACAACTATTTTTCACCGAGTTTAGAAGGAAGCGCAGTTACCTTCGTTTCTCAAGAGTGAATTGCGCATATTTTGCTATTTTCTAACGGCGCTTAACGCAAACGAACCGGCGTGAAACGTTAACGCTTTCAATAACGTGACAAATATTGCGAAGTGAAAAGTATAGTTTACTCCGCCAACATGAGAGGGGGGTCATCCTATGGGGACAGAGACAGGGACCGTGGGCGAGACAGGTAAGTCTGTGCACAAACACACACATATTTACCACAACATTGGTTGCATAAGGTCTAGACATCACAGGAAGTTTGACCCAAAGCTGTTGTGAGACTAAAACAGGAAAGCTCAAACCTCCTCAAGGCCTCTCTCACTGTGAACCTTGCACTGGGTCGATTTAATGTTATCACCAAAACATGTAGACTGGAACCCAAGTTCATTTAAACAAACACGAAACAAATATGGGTGAAATTTTGGTGACTAGTTAAGTAAGTGTAAGTGTTCACCAAAATGAGTTTGTTTCTTGTACAAGTGTGTGATTTGAGACTGCTTTTAATGGGATTTTATTGCCACAGCCATTATAAATGATATGGTTAAAGCATTTATATGATGTATGTGCAAATGCAAAGTATTAGGTATAGACATATTACATGAGTGCACTTATAGATAAAACATGTTAGAAACAGTTAGAAACATGTCATCACATGTTGGCCATGTACAGACTGGTAAAGATCAAGCAGTCCACTTACATAAAGTCTGCAGGAGCCCATCTGGACTTCATGAGAATAATAGTTCTTCAGGTAGAGTGAGGTCTGGGCTTATGGAATCAGCTGTAAATGTGTTTGTCATAGACAAAGCTAAAATACAGATAGAAATAATCATCACATGACCTTTTGGTGAAGGTAGTGTTGACACAGCGGCATGACGTAAGTAAACACATTGCTGCAGGTAAAGCCTTCCTGATTCCCCAGGGCTCTTTATCTCTCGACCCTTATCTCTCAGGCCACGGTTTGGGGCCATGAGCGGTCGCAGCAGTGGACCCCCTCCGATGAAGTTTGGGAATCCAGGTGAGCGTCTCCGCAAGAAGAGGTGGAACCTGGATGAGCTGCCAAAATTTGAGAAGAACTTCTACGTTGAACACCCTGAGGTCCAGCGCATGAGTCAGGTAACTCTCACACACTCAAACAATAAGTGAGTCACAAAACGTGCATGAACATTTTAGAACATAACAAAGTGTTGGATTTGAGCATCAGTTTCCATCAGTGTTTCTTATTTTTAAGCCTTTATGGTAGCCATCATCAATTTTGTTGTAGTTTCAGACAATATTGATACACCAAGCAACAAACATTTACAAATTGAGTCCCTTATTAATACAGTACATTCATGTACAATAAAGATGTAATGACTCTTTAAAATCATATTTTTTATTAAGTCAAGAGTAATTTCAGCAGAATGTAATCTAAAAATTATTAATAGTTTATACTCCATGTACACATTTTCTCTTTTTTCCCCCTTCTTTCTCTGTTATTTCCAGTATGAAATGGAAGAGTTCCGCAGAAAGAAGGAGATCACCGTCAGAGGCACTAGCTGTCCAAAGGCCATCCCTGCTTTTCACCAGGCACACTTTCCTCGTTAGTAAACCATACATTATATAAACTATGATGTAGAATCTCGAAACATTAAACTATCATTTTGTTTTGAAGCCTTTTTTAGGTCTTTTCAGACCAAATGCCAATAATTCATGCAAATAAATCACAGATAAATTTAAATATTGAAACCCATGTGTCTCTATGAGCCTTGCCACAACGAATCAGAAACTTTTACTATTTAGAAATGTGTTTATTCATGTGCACCTTTTCAAATATGTAAACAAAATCATTCCAAAACAGTCCTAATTTATTTCCTGTTGCAGTGTATGTGAATGACATCAGCTGACAGGAAGTTACCAACAGTCCAGCACGGTAACTGTCTTGTTGATTGTCTCCCTCGTTGTTCTGGCAGAGTATGTGATGGATGTGCTGATGCAGCAAAATTTCAAGGAGCCAACAGCTATCCAGTCTCAGGGTTTCCCTGTGGCTCTGAGTGGCAGGGACATGGTGGGGATCGCACAGACGGGCTCTGGAAAGACTCTGGCTGTAAGGCTGCCTGGACACTTTAATGGACCTTCATTTATAAAAAGTGTATTTACATAGCACATTTCAAAATACACAACATTCATACAACCTATCTTAAACATAGAATTGAAATGTTTAAACCATAAACCATTTTACAACATAAAATCAAGAACAAATGCACAAGGGCTATGTTTAGATCCTTTAAATAACAGAGTTTAAATTATGTGTTTTTAAAATATAGTAGATTTTATTGTTTTGTAGTATTAGTAGAACTTGTGTTTTGTGGTTTTTTTTGTTCCCTCAGTATCTTCTTCCTGCTATTGTACACATCAACCACCAGCCCTATATGGAGAGGGGAGATGGACCAATTGTGAGTGCAAATTCCACGTGTGTTAAGTTAGATAGTACCTCAGTGTGGGTATACGATCAGTCTGTAGAACATTCCTCACTCCTCTTCACCTTCTCTTCATAGTGTCTGGTGGTGGCCCCCACCAGGGAGCTGGCTCAGCAGGTTCAACAGGTCGCATTTGACTACGGCAAGTCTTCCCGTGTCAAAAGCACCTGCGTCTACGGCGGAGCACCCAAAGGACCACAGATTCGAGACCTTGAAAGGGGTAGGTATTTTTAAAAACCTTTGTATTGTTGAGTACTTTCCCACCTTTGGGATGGGGAACTAAGTTGAAAACTTAATTTAAAAGTCTCATAAAGCAAAAAGTGAGATTACGATTTATGTTGCTTATAAAGCAGGTAGAGGTGCTATATAAATACTGTAAAATGATCAAAGTGCTCAACCCACAGAGAAATGCACACAGCCTGTATTCAGAAACTGTGTCTTTAAATGAGCCGTCAGGACTTCTGTACAGTTGAGATGTCACAATTTATATATAGGTAGAAGTGCTGCCAAAGTGCTGTTACAGTTATTCTCTGGCTGCTGAGAGTTTTAAGAGCACAAATGTGGAAGACATGGAAACACTGACCAATCAGAGCAGACTGTGCTTTTTCAGGAGGCGTTCTTAAAGAGACAGCTGATGAATACGGGTATATTCAGACGGACAGATATATAAAAGTATATTAAAGTATTTAAACACGTTCTAGTAGAAACCCAAAATACAAGTATGAACCTGAAGATGGGACCTTTAATGCCAAAATGTTGTGGTAGCACAGTGTTGTCAATAAAATTAAACCACACATTTCGTTGCTGAAAAACACCCAAAGCGATATCATGGTATATAAATGAACCACACATACACACACTGCATTTCCTTGTGAGATGTGACCATAGACAGTACAGACCGTCATTGTTGGACTGCTCATACAGAAAGTGTGGTACATGAACTAATAAACAACCAGAGCACAACTGTTATTGAAATGGCCTGCCTAAGCATCTAATAATGTGTGTATCTTTTTTTGGACATTTTGATTTTGTATGACCTTAGGTGTTGAGATCTGTATCGCCACGCCTGGTCGCCTCATTGACTTCTTGGAGAGTGGGAAGACTAACCTGCGGCGCTGCACTTACCTAGTGCTGGACGAGGCTGACCGCATGCTGGACATGGGCTTTGAGCCACAGATTCGCAAGATAGTTGAACAAATCAGGGTAGGCCCAGTTAAATGATCACCTTGGCCTTTAAAGGGATAGTTTTGATCTTTTGATGTGGATTTGTATGAGGTATTCATTCTTAGTCAGTGTATTACCCACAATAAATGGAGGTCAGCATGCCCCAAGTTTGGAAAAGCAGACAGGAGGACAGACACAGAAGCTTTTTAATGAGGCAGCGGTAGATCAGCAACTACCATGTGGTGCAAGCTGAAATTACTGTTTTTGTCAGTGGAGTCTGGTGGCTTTAACAAAAGCCTAGAACGGCTTCAGTTCCCCCTGTGTAAACTTAAACAGGGCTTTCTGACAGCAAGGTAAAGTGATAAACATATTCTAAATATTGCATATACTAAAACAGATATAGATATTTTTGATTACAGACAGTTTTTAGGTGGCTTAAATGCATTTATAGTGCTTTCCCATCCACAGCAGTACATTGCTTAGCTTCCTGTCTGCTTCTCTCCAAACTGAGGTTGTGGCCACCGCCATCTCCTGTAGATAATACGCTGAATATGGACCTCGTACAACCCCACTTCAAAAAATTCAAACTATGTCTTTAATATACAGTATCCTTCACTTAAATCAATTGTATGCTTTCTCTCTCTCTGTCTGTCTCTTAGCCTGATAGACAGACCCTGATGTGGAGTGCAACCTGGCCGAAGGACGTTCGGCAGCTTGCTGAGGACTTCCTGAGGGACCACATCCAGATCAACATTGGCGCTCTGGAACTCAGTGCCAACCACAATATCCTGCAGATTGTTGATGTCTGCATGGAAACTGAAAAGGACCAGAAGTAAGGACAGCCAGTGAGAAAATATCTGACTTAAAATGACGTGGACGTGTCATAATTATCTCTTTTACTGCTCTAATAGTGTTACAGAACATGAGCTTGTCCTTGCCCACATTAGGCTGGGCAATATGGAGGAAATAAAAAAATTACAATATTTTTGACCAAATACCGTGACATTGATATTGCAACAATATTGAAAGGTTAACTGTTGATGGTGCTTTCACAACGTATTACACAATGAGATTTTTGATAAATAATCTTCAGTAAGTGGACATAATGACTAAGTGGTTAAATGCAAATAATAGCTAGAACAGTCTGGTAAGTTTAGCAAATGTCATCACTTTACTGTAATGCAACTCTTATGTCATATTGGGATTTCCAAAATTAGACGATATCTCATTTGATATCAGAATATTTTGCCCAGCCCTACTTTCACACAGTTAAAACTGAGCTCATCACCGCTGATGTACTATGACTGTCTCTCCCTGTCTTTAGACTTTTTCAGCTGATGGAGGAGATAATGGCTGAAAAAGAGAACAAAAGCATCATCTTTGTTGAGACTAAGAAGCGTTGTGATGATCTTACCAAGAGGATGAGGCGGGACGGGTGAGAAACGACTGTCTGTTATGACATTACGTGATGTCGAGGATGAATTGTGCAAATATTTAACAGGCGGAAGCTTTTCAGGGTGTTTAGTAATCTTCCCGCTTCATTGTGTTTTTTTTCTAGGTGGCCAGCCATGTGCATCCATGGAGACAAAAGCCAGCCAGAAAGAGACTGGGTTCTTGCAGGTCAGAACATTTGTAATACAGTGCTACCACATCCCTCCAGCCCTTTGTTGTAAATCATTTTCTCACCTTTGTCTTTCATAACTGATGGTCATACGATAAAGAGGTACTAGTTTTAAAGGTCCCATTTTAGGCTTATTGTATTTTGGGTCTTCCTGCACTGTCATCTCAGCTGGGGAATGACTTTGATGGCACTATAGTGTAGTTGTGACCTCACAACCGTACAGGAGTCCTGACGGCTTGTTTAAAGCCAGTTAATGAATGCAGGCCGTGTCCATTTCTCTGTGGATTGAGTTTTGATACTTACAGTAATGTCATAGCACCTCCACCTGCTTTATAATAAAAAAAGATGAAAATTTCACTTTTATAATATGGGACCTTTAAAGTTACTCATTCACTGTCGCCGGAGTTGGGTGTGAGTGGAGATCACTTCCTTGTCTAATTCCTACTAATGGTTTGTTTAATCCTACAGAATTTCGGAGTGGTAAAGCTCCTATACTGATTGCTACGGATGTGGCCTCTCGTGGTCTGGGTATGTCTGCTCACACACAGTTACTGCTGCATAATCTCACATGATCGTCTCTTCTCTCATTCTTTCTGCATTTTCCTGTGACTTGTATGTTTTCTGTAAATATTATTTAGTGTGATATCGCTTATAGAGTAAGACAAGTAAACAGTCACACAGTTAATTTATATGCACAGTTCAACTTCAACTATTATTTTTGACAGATAGGTAAGTATACTACAGACGAGACCCGCTATATCTGGCTAATGGGATGAAAACAAAATGCTTTTTGTGCACAACATTAGTAGAATTGCATTAGAATTAAATTTAGAAGGATCTGCCCTTGACTATTGTCAGGTTGATATCAGGTTGAACAGTCTGTTCATAATAGGTGTCACACTAGGAGTTTTCCATAGTATACAGCTGGTAAAGTATGAAGTATTGCTGTCAAATAGAAGTATGAAAATAACAAAGAAGGTGTAATCTGTTTGACTTTGGTGAAATATAATGAAATAAATCAGCACATTATATTTAACAACTGGCTGGAGGCCAGCTGGGTTTATAGTCTGTTTCTTGTTACTGCAGTTAAAAAGCTTCCTTCTCCCGGGGCTCTTTGGCACGCTGCCTGAAAGGAGGGCCGTGTGGGGTAGATGCCCCTGCGCACCTTTTCTTGTGTCTGCTTTATGGTGTCAGTAAAAATTAAATGAAGATGCCGCTCATATTATCCGTTCTTCCACATATAAGATAATAAATTGTGTAGGTGTTCCATTTATATTCTTCTGCAAAATGACACATCTTGTTATGTTTTGCGGATGCATTTGAGTAGGACAGTGACAGCTGAATTATCTCCGGTTTACCAACAGGAAAGCTATGATGGCTAGCTAATTTGTTGGCGGGATAAATGTGAGAAGGGGGGATAAGTGAAGTGTCTGAAGTGAAGTGCCAAAATCCCTATGACCGTATCCTTGTTCTTTTTCCCCCTCTTCTCCTCTCAGGGTTTGGCAGCACATGGCAGCTGTTACAGTCTGCGCTGCCGTCGCTGCCCCCTCAGTCACGCTAAAATAGAAGCTCGGCTAGTTTTAGAGACATTAAAGCCATCTTATTCTTCTTGGGCAATTAAGATCCCCCTGCCCGGTATTTTCAGTTTTAAATCCAACGAGCCTTCCTTGGGAGCAGCCTGAGGTTCCTGTATGTCTGCCCATCGGTCCGTCCCAAAAAACAGACAGACAGGGGGGAGAGAGTTAGACGGGCTCGTCTGGATCCAGTCCTGGCCAGGGTCTGAGGAGGGTCCTGCCATGCAGCGAGAGAGCAGCAGAACCGACCGTTGTGTGTGTGTGTGTTTAACGGTTCTGCTCCCATCTGACGTTGCTGGTGTGTGTGCAGAAGGTGAGGGAGGAATCCTGTCTCCCTCCCCCTCAGCCCCTCACTATAAACCAGGACTGATCAGGGGGGACTGACTACCTTTGTAAAAACAACATGACGGGGGTAAGTACCTCACCGCCCCTTTCTCTTAACTCCTCCATGAGCTCACCATACATTCAGGTAGTTCCATCGTGCTCATATTGTAGTCAATGGGATAGCACAGTCTTTGTCGTCAATCTTTCATTGAGGAGGTCACGTTTGGTGAAATGTCTTCCCTCTGTCACGATGGAGGGGAACAAGGTAGACTCATTGGTCAGCAGTGCTGTCAGAGCCCCACGTCTTCTGTAATAAGAAACAGACTCCTTCCCTTCACACATGAGCAGTAATCACGTTGGTGTGAAGATAATGAAGCCTTAACATGGTTTCTGTACAGCTCAATGAACCTGAAGTCAAGTTCAGTTATAATGGTGGTTAACTGAAATGAATCATTGGATGAATGGATTTTTGTGTCTGATGATGCAGGTAAGTTACTCCATCTGTTTAGACTTTATGAACAATATATATTTTGTATCTTTGTTAATGTACAAGAATAAAAGATTGAATTAATCATATCTATATTAACGCTCCACTTAAGAAATGGAATAAAACTCATGGATTCTTTTCCTCCCTGTGAGATTATCATCTTTTTCCTTTCCTCCATCCTGTAAAACCGATTGCTCTTTATCCAAAAGATGTGGAAGACATCAAGTTCGTCATCAACTATGACTACCCCAACTCCTCTGAGGATTATGTCCACCGTATTGGGCGTACGGCCCGCAGTACCAACAAGGGCACTGCCTACACCTTCTTTACCCCAGGGAACTTGCGGCAGGCCCGGGATCTTGTGCGGGTGCTGGCGGAGGCCCGGCAGGCCATCAACCCTAAACTGCTTCAGTTTGTAGAGTCAAGTGGAGGAAGAGGCGGTAAGAACCACTTTCAATTATTCAACTTCACATTAGACTCTGGTTTATCTAGGTCTGTAATCTAGGTGTATTGCAACTACTTTCACTTACAAGGGATTTGTCATGGTGTTTGGTGCATACAATAAACATACAAAGAGGAAAGTATTGCAACAGTTAAGAATATAAATGTACCGGACTGGAAGTCTCTTGTGATTGGTTAGCGAAAATCGAATCCCCTCCCCCATGAGAACCGGTTAGTTATTGTCAGACTGAAGATGGAGACAAAGTGTAACAAGTTAACAGTTAACAGTCCATCATACTGTAAAAGATGGGATATAATAATACTGATGTTACATTTGTTGTTTGTTACAGGTGGCAGAATGCGTTACCGTAGCAGCAGCAGCTCCCACAACCCTAACCACATGTTCCACGGGCAATGTGATCGCCGCATGCACGCTGGTGGTGGAGGTGGTAGTGGCAGCGGTAAAGACAACCGCAGCAACTTCAGCCGTGACGGCCGAGACAGCCGTGATGGAGGCTCCTCTTCCTCCTTCAGGGACAGAAACCGGGATCACAGGAATAGCTACAACTCAGGCTCAGATCAGTACCAGAGTTACAGCGGGGGCTACAACCCCCGCAGCGGAGGTCAGTCCGGTGGAGGTCAAGATCAGTCTAGCCAGCCGCAGGGTCAGTTTGGCCAGCCTCCTCCACCTTCTCTTCCTCCTCCATCATCAGGGGGGCTGCAGTCTCTGATGGCTCAGCAGTATGCTGCACCACAGCCTGCACTCCTGAGCTTCATAGGGCAACCTCCATACCCTTTTGCATCTCCACCCCCTCCTCCTCCTCCTCCTCCAGGCCCTCCACCTCCCCGGAAGTAGAGTTATTATGAGCAAGAAGCAAGAGTTAGTTTGCGCTACTTAGTGTGTTAACAGTGTAACGTTGGTTATAAGGACGTAAGGGCTAATATTTTGTATTTTTGAATAATACCCCTAAACCTAGAACCCTAACCCGTTGTTGTTTCAACCTTGTTTTTCACTACAGTTGCTGTTAACCATGTACCATGGAGGAACAAGTTTCTTGTGTTTTCATTTTAAACAGCAGTGCACAACAGTCTGTTGCTGTCGTTCACTGCTGTATTAGGATTTGGTTAGAATGAAGACTAGCTAACTCTGAGGTCTCAGTGGTACGTGGTTAAAGGTGCTGGTCTATGGGAAATGATTTCTGATATTGTCCCATTCCAAAGTCATGTCCCGCTCGAGCTTTATTAAGCTTCAGAATCTTTGACTTCTTTTGTCTTGAGGTTTTGACTAGCAGTATATTGTAATTATTGTATTGAAATTGGGTTTGTTATTCTAAACACTGAAGCAATGCATCCAAGTTGTGAAACTTCTTCCGTAGCTTCGATACCATGCAACCACTAGTGTAGTTTGTCACACTAGGTTTAGTTCCATTTTCTCTCTTTACTCTTCCCTGTCCTGTAGCAAATCAAAACTGATGTTTCTTTTTTCTATTACTTAGTAACTGTTCAACTCGTATATGGTTTTGATACATTTCTTATGGATTCTTGACTAAATTGCAGTTTGGTGATTGTTTCCTCCTTCATTCATTGTGTTCTTTTTTTCTTAATAAATAAATAAAATCATTATTTTCTACTCGTAAATGTTTTATAAGCCAGGTCAATTCCCCATACAAATGACTTTATTTTCCTTAAATACACATTTGTAGTACATTCTCAATTCGTACCCAGCACTATGTACATTTGTTGCTTTTATTGGTAAACATGGCATAAAGCTTACATTGACATTAGAAGCACAAATGGATGGAAATACAGTACATAAGTATAGGCCTTGTCACAACACTTAGTTTTGCTGTACTTTTTGTTGTATCAGTCTTAAAAATCTGGATCCAGTGTAATTGAGTGACACACTTTGAGCCTTAATTACCTTACCTTCTTGCAGTGTGCTGCAAACTGAAGCATAGACGTTGAAAGGTCGAGGTTACCTAGGACAGGGAGCTGTATCTGTAATAGGCGGAGCTCAGCAATAGATAACGACTTTGACGTGTAACCCCTAAATGCCCCCCATGAATTCTAGACCCAGAGATGAAATAGTGTTGCTACAAGACTTTAGTAGCCTGCTTCAATTTCCCTGGTTGTGGGAACGCTGCGATAGCTGGTTGTGTAACTCCGACAGGGATGATGAATTACATTTGCTGAGTTGATACCTTAAGGCCAAGACCTCCGTCATCATCATCATCATCCTAATCTACAGACAGTACTCATTTGAACTTCAAAGAATCTGCCCGTTCACCCTAAAGAGGAGGCTGCAATAATAATAAACTGGTGGTTCTTGTGGCAATGACAAAAGGAAAAGTTGCATATATATATATATATATATATGTATATATATATGGACAAGATCAATCGGATCTGAATCTGACAGTAATCAAACCTGTGACTGCTCCCTAAATGCATAGTTTACAATAAATCGTGCAGGGAGCGCAAATACTTATTTACAATCAGTCTGTGCCATGGAGGCGGTTACTGAGGCTTCTTTTTAGTCTCATCATTGCTCTTTTCCTTCCATTCCTTAGTGGTGTGACTATCTGTAAATAAATAAAAGCAAATCTCTGTAGAAATAAAATAACTGATTCATAGTATTACAAAAAAACCTATCACTTGCATACAGCTACGTGTAGAGCTAAATCAATATCACTCGTTGGGAAATTCTTCAAAGCCTCCTTGTTCATATTATAAACTGAATCTCCAGCTCCATCTCTATCACTCTCACATTTCAGAATCTTATTTCTCAGGTGGAACCTGTCTGCCATGTCATTTTATTTTAGTCTTTACAACTCTTAAGTGCTCCAATCAACTCAATGGCCGTAGGTATCACGGTGGTTCTCTTTCATTTACAGAGTCGCTTCAGATGAGGACATGGACGTATGAAAACAGAAACAAAGATCAATCTTGTCATTTGTATACATATATGTACAGAGCAAATGAAAACCAAATGTTTCATCTCAGGCACATGTGGTAGAATCAAATCAGATGTCCGCAATGTCAACTTCACATGACATGTCCCTCTTTGGGTCGATCAACAGCAGAAAGGCAGCAAATGAAGAAAAGACAATGTATTGGAACGTAAAATGGTTTCATGTGCAAAGTTAAAACAAAAAAAGTGCATGAAATTTTATGTTGTGTAAAAATAACTCACAATCCTGAGTGAAACAATGTCAAAGGAGTGTCCAAATCTTTTGAAAACAAAGAAAAGTGCAAAAATGAAAAGCTAAATTTCAGAATTTAGGTTTAGTACCCCTCCTTTGTAGTCCTTTTTCTTAGGCATTTTGACACGGCACAGGAGGAAAAGCCTGGAGTAACTAATGAAATCGAAAACAGTTGAGTTCTGTAACACCTGTGCTTTTCTTACAATAACAAGTCTGCTGTGAAAAATGTCTATTTCCACAGCTTAAACACACATGTTGCACATGCATGACAAATATTAAAACCAAGGCAATCCATTAAAAACAATGTACCGATTAATTATGTATTCTCCCAACACACACTGCTGTGTTCTCCTGATACTTTTCCGGATATTACTGTATCATACATGATTAAAAAGGAAATTTCAATGTGATAACAATTACATTTGGTTTCATTATTTTCCTATGCAGCAAATAAGTTGAGCATCCGACCATTTAATCCACTGCTGCTGCTCTTCAATAAATGCCGAAGTAGGGCTGAAACAATTAGCCAGTAAAGAAATAAATTTCAATTCTTATAATCAAGGTATGTATCCTGTAAAAATAGCAACTATCCCATATCATAGGTTGAACACATTGGTGGTTTTGGCTGTTGACCATACTGTAAACATCACATGAAGCATGTAACCGACTTTAAAGGAATACTTGACCCTCAACATGACCATTGGGAAATCAATTACTCTAATTATTAATTCTTCATGAAGACGTACTATTTACAACACTTCTACTACTCGTCTGGACTAGCACAGATTGTTTGATATAGATTTGCTGTTGTTAAACACAGTTTCCCATTTCTTCAATGCATCAAAACATGTCTGTTTTTTTATTCTACGTTCAGCGTAGAGGCATGCAACAAAAACAAACTTTTCTTCATTAATTCAAGTCTACTCTGAGTAATTGAAATACAAATGGTCATTTTGAAGTAAAAGTATTATCTTACATTTAACTGAATTATCGATGACGTGAGAGAAAATAATGATTTGTTGTAACCCAACTCTGAACACACAAACTGTGACGATTCTCAGAATGTGGGACATTTTCGCTCACAAATGCATCACACACATGGTTTTGTCAAAAACAGAAATAACGTGAGACACCAGCTGCTGCATGTAATTCACATGACATAAGACATCCGAGAGGATCAAATGTACACATTCGGTTATTAAAAGGCTCAACTTGTTTGCCAAAAAGTCACAGCGGTGAATCAATGTTTCTGACAAGTTTGCGTTGGAATGATTGTTGGAAGAAAAAAGTAGCTACCTAACACAAGAACGCGGAGATGAATGAATAAGGACAGGAAGGCTGCGAAGGAAGGCACAAGGTAGAAGCTGGTTCCCACAACTGGTCACATGCCAGTCTGTATGACCAAACGAAAGTTTGAAACCACTGAAGTGAAGAGGCCGTCTCGCCTCGAGCCAGCGATGAGGGACAACTTCAACCCAAATCTACAAAAAGAAGCAGCAGATCAGATGACAGGAGGTTGGCTGTTCTCCTTAAAGGTTTCCCCAAGCGTTTGGAGGTGGAAACTGGTCCACATCACCAGATTCATCGTGAGACTTGTTCCCCAGGTTGAATGTCAGCTTGTACCGCAAACGTACTTTTTCCTGAAAAACACACAAAAAACAAAACAGAAATGTAACAAATCGAAGGTGCACTATACAAAGTGATGCCAACATCTCCTGGAAGCTGGCACTGCCATCTTGTAGTTTTGGAACCAGAGCCGAAGTGATCAAAGCCCAGCCCACACACCCACCTGACCAATTACGAGTCAATCCCAGCTGTCAATCATGATGTTTGACTCCATTTTTATAACATCAGATTAGCAAGATAAAAACTAGCAGCAGGGAATGTACAGGAACCCATCAAAGCTACAGTCTCAAAAATGTACTGGAAATTGTAATCCAACCCTTAGATTTTGTCATTATCATAAAACCTTAGTATTACTACTGTAAGGTTTCCATAAAAACGTCTTAAAACACTTCTGTCAGTGACATTGAGTGAAATGTGATAAAATAAATTCCAATAGAAGCTGATTCGTCAAACAATCATCCTGAACTGAAGCAGACTCAGACAGTAAAGGGGTAAAGAGGGGTGGGGGTAGGTGGCAGAGTACCTTGTGAGGGTTCGCCAACAGCAGGATCTGCGTGATGGCGGCTGGAGGCAGGATGGGATTGAAGGGTGGGAGCTCAGTGCTAGAGGGAGGCTGCAGCTTTACTTTCATCACCTAGACACATTCACACAAAACCATATCAGCAAGCAATATCTGAAAATAAATATTTTAGTTGAAAGATAGGGTCTCCACCTGGCGCCCTAATACAGATTGCCTTGAAGTTGTAGTACGTAAGAATTGAGATATGTAGTTTGTAGCAGCCGCTTTGGCGGTAAAATGTAATGGGACCTCATCTCCCAGTTCCACTGGAAACCGAACACCGTTGATTGTATGACAACAGCAGATCGGCAGCTCTCATCTACACGATGCGGCGTGATGCCTTCACATGCTCCTCACTAATAGGAGGTCCAGAAAGAGAAGGGGAACTACGTAAAAAGCGTCACTGACTGTGCAGCACATTTTGATTTTAGCGCAGGAAAGTCTCCACAGACACTAAGATCGTATTTCTCATCAAAGCAGCAAATACAAGCGCTTTCATTAGAGGGTCATCAATCACCATTGTATTAATTCTCTCTATGATAGAACACATTTTAACAGGCAATTAACTAGAACAGACAACAGCTTTAAACTGGGGAGGGAGAGCCTACCTTTGGTACAGCTGCCTGAAAGCGGATGTTGGTGACCGGAATGGGGGCTGAGGACAGCATAGAGATGATCACCACCAGCACGTCAGGCCGTGATGGAGGACAGTCACGGGCAAAGGTGAACAAAACCCGGAGACTGTGTTTGTCGAATACAGTCACTGGTAACAAGCTGCCTGAAATCCATTTAAAGACACACAGAGAAAAAACAAAACAGAATGTGATTCAGAGAAATGGAGAAAACTGCAACTATAACAAGACCTAGCGTCACTCCTGTTGCTCTGTTGTTTGTGCTCGTGCTTACTCGGTTTGATCGCTTCCAGAGGCACGCTAACGTCAACTAGGGAGATGTTGTCGTAGGGGTCAGTGGCGGCTAATGAGCCTTTCTCAGCCGCTGCCAGACTGAGATTGGAGAGGAGGAGAGTGTCAGGCTGCTCTGAATAGACAGCTGGGCTGGATGAGGAACCTGGAGCAGAGGAACTGGTGGTTGCATGAGGAGTGGGTCTGGAGCTGGCGTTGGACTTGGTCTGCAGATCTCGTAAGGTGACTCTGGACTGAGGTTGGAACTTATCCCTGCATGTAGAAGAACAGAAAACACAAGTTATATGGAAGAGTATTAGTGCATCAAACACAGATATACTTCCTTCCATAAAACAATTTACAACTTTTAAGGTTATTAACTCCACATCGTCCAGTCTGTTGAACTTGCCATTTGACCTGCTGGCTCTCTGGAGGTAGGGACTGCTGTAACAACGTCTTCCCCAACATGTCCAGATCTTCGATGGGTTTAGGAGGGGCACTGGGGCCCCCTACTGGTGGAGCCTGCGGTGTTTGGACCACAGCTGGTAGCAACACTGCAGCAGGGGCCGATGATTCTGTGCCATCACAGGACTGAGAGAGCAAACAGAGGGTTAAAGTTTGCCCGTCCAAAAGGATGTGAGAAGATGGAGATGAGGTAAAAGGGTTTGAAAATAGAAACAAGTATTAAAGTCTCTGTATGTAGAATTATATGTATTGATGGCATATTTTGAATTCATTCCTAGAGTCTGCTTTAAAAAGTCAGACTTAAATGTGAGCAGTATTAAAGTATTATCATACTACTTGTACCTGAAAGGTGTTCTGAGAGTCCAAGTTTTCCGTCACATTCAGCCCTAAGAAATCCGAGACAACAAAGGTTAATTCAATTTTAGAACTAACATATTAAAATGTTATGCAGTTCAAAAACTCCTGAACACAATAAAAGAAATGACTGTTAATATAAGTCTGTCACATGTTTGGCTAAATCTAAAAAGGCTGTGAATGTGTGTATCTTTGTTATGGTGTAGCCAGATGTTGCATGCTTCTGAGGGTTTCAGACCACAGGAGCACCACACAATGGAAATTGCTAACTTGTTCTTTTTGGCTCGTTAAAAAAATCTACCTTTGAGTATACAAGCCAGGCGAGGTTTTTGGTTCTTACCCAGTGACATGAGCTCATCGTCCAAAAGGCTGATGCCCATGTTCTGAGTCAGAGTCAGAGTCAGCGTCTGGAGGCTGGAGGCCTCTGGGTCGAACGGTGCCATGTTGGCTGACACGTTAAGTCCCACCAGGTCTACGAGTGCTGAGCTATGGCTTCCTAATTTAGACAGACAAAACCCATCTGCCATTTAATAGACTACATAAATGTTTGGAGAATGTGTTGAATTAATCAAGCTTAGTCAACACTGAAAATTGCCACGCACACACATACGGGTATGTATCTACCTGGTTGTGAGGGCAAAGTTATGCCATCCTTTGACACATCCTCTGACACATCCTCCCCCTTTATCAGCTGTCTGTACAGGTTGATGACCTGTGTTAGGCTGTCATTGGCCTGTAAGATATCGGCTGGAAGAAGAAAAAAAAACAGCAATGTGGTTTAATACTTTGGAACGAGCCTGATTCCATTCCATTTAGTTTGGGAAAAAAGAGGATTTAAGGTCCAATATTGTAAAAAGTGAGATTTTCATGTCTTTTTGTAATATAAAACAGGTCAAGGTGCTGTATAAATACTGTGAAAGTATCAAAACACTCAATCCACAGACAAATGCACACAGCCATTTTTTAAAAACTGTGTCTATAGTGATGTCACAACTATACTGTATATAGGCAGAAAGTGCTGCTACAGTGCTGTTATAGTCATTTTCCAGCTGCACTGATGGTGCAGAGACACTGAGAGAGCAGATGTGAAAAAACTGAAAAAGCTGACCCATCAGTGCAGGGAGGGATCCTAAAGAGACAAGCGCAACAACTGAGCTTATCAAACAGAGGGTGAATACAGGTATATTCAGACAGAGAGCATGAGAAAAAGAATGTGTTTTTTGAACATTAAAGCATGAAAAAATGTTCTAGTAGAAACCCAAAATACAAGTTTAATAAAATTCGGCTTTATATAAAATGATATACTGTCAAAGTCAAGAGGTCAGCAACCTTACCTAAGGCTTCATCACTATCCTCTGTATCACTTGCTAATCGGAACAGTGTGGGCCTCATCTTTTCACAGCGCTGGTAAAGATCCTGTGAATAAGACGCATGAAATAAAACATTGAAACCGCACCGGCAGTGGACGGTACAAGCTGGATTACGAGAATAAAGCTACAGCCAGTTTTACTGTGCTGAGCAGTGCGAACCTTAATGAGCTCCTGGTTGCTCTGGGAGCAGCTCTCCTTGCTGTAGCCCTCCAGCAGCTGGCTCAGCAGGCTGACACTCTCCTTCACCTCCTGGATGGCGTTCAGTCGCTTTGACACCTTCTCCACACGCTTCTGGTCCTGGACAGAGCAACAGGATCTCACATTAAATTACTTTGTTTATCAAGGTGATCATGACAAAGGAGACAATATAATGTAAAACACAGACAATATGTAAATAATAAAGGCTGTATTACAATTTAGGACTATTCTTTACCGCAATGAATGTAACAATATGTGACAGTTAAGTGGGTTTTACATTTTAAAACGATCTTTTAGATTAGATTTTTCTCTTTTAAAGATGTCAAAAAAGATACAGAGTGTCATACAGAAAACAATAATATAGAAACTAGAAAGCATAGAGACATGTCCGAAAAGGAGTGGGAAGAAGTATACACACTTATTGAATCCCACCCCTTCTCCATAATTCATTGTTAGGTAGCTAATAGATTCCTGTAATACATTTATTTATGTTTTTAGTTCATTCTTTATCATTGATTTTCTCTTCTTTTTTAAACTCAACCAAAATCTATTCTCATTTTCCCTTTTAAAAAAAAAAAAAAAGAATTCTTTACTATTAACAATCATACCATTCCAAAGTTGATGACATGCATTACTTTTTTTTTTTAATTCGCTTAATATGATTGTGATTTCAGGTCGTGATAAATACTCCTGATGACTTTAAGAATAACCTGTATTTTGTTTTTTCAATCCTTAAAGGGGAACAATGGCAATTTTCTAAATACATACATGTTTTTCCTATTGGTCTAAATCAGTCCACAGTCCAAAAATATGAGTTAACACTAAAGTCTGAGGTGCTGCATTTCCAACAGTGAAAGATGTTCTGTTCTAGATGACACTGAGAGCACCTGACGTTCTGAGTCTTTTTTCTGCTTCAGAACTGACAACACTACGACAGAATAAAGCCCATTTGGATATAAAACAGGAAACAAGTCTTAATTTAGGTGATGTTCTCTTCTTTAAACTATTTTGGTCACATAAAAAATGATCATCGTAACTCACACTGTAATCACTATAAAAGCAAAAAATAAATGAGCTGAAAAAGTCTTAAGACTACTATTGGGGTGCATTAATGTTATCATGCTACATAACCGGTTGTGTCTTCTTAACAAGAGGGGGAAAAACAGACGCACATGCATGTGAGGCCACATACTGTTCAGCACATTTGGTAAACAGAAACAATGACTCACCTCCTGGACCATTTCCTTTATGAGCTTGTTTGCTGCTCTTAGATCTTCTGGTTGAGTGCTATTCAATAAGCGAGACAGCATCTATAAAAACAGGAGAGGAAAGAAAAGAGGGAGAGAACTTTATTCTCCCGGGAGTTTTACTTCAAAAAGGATTTGATGGGTGGAGAACATTTTTAGAAATCCTTTTGAACCCGACTGAAAGTGATCGGTGCCTCTTCGTCAACACTCATACCTTGGATTTCTCCTCATCCTCAAAGATGATATTTTTGGCTCTGGGTGGAGGGGGTGCGAGGGGCTTGTCGTCAGGAAGCACAGGATCCAGCTTGACAATGCCTGGAAGAGAACAAGGACACCTATTACCCTTACATGTCAACAGCTGAGCCAGGTCACCTCTGACTCAGAGCACTGTCCATGACATATGAGATACTGGTGCTGTAACTTTTTTTCTTGCCACTTTCTTTTAGATAAATATAAGCACATTATAAAAAGAGAGTCAGTTTTTATCTGTCAAGTTGCACCAGAAACCAACGTGTTACAGATATGGTTCAGACACAGCCCTACATTAGATCATCACTTCAACTCGGCATGACTAAGGACTTTAGTCTCATGCTTGTGGCTCATCACCATTAAAAAGGAGAACTGACCCTGCCTTGTACAAAACACGATTTGTCAATACAAGGAAAAAACCCATTCATAAACCTCTGTATGGCAAACATATGGAATAGCACACCATGCATGTAACTGGAAGAAGGGAACAAGAAACCTCGAGCTAAAGAAACGCGTCCTTTATCTCAATGGTTTGACAAGTTCTGAAGCACTCACCCTGTTTTTTCAGCATCTGATAGGCGTCCGCTATCTTTGTCTCATCAGGCAGCCTCACTGTCCAGCTGTACATTACTTCTAACACCTTCTTCTTCACTGGCTCTGGAGCCCGGGTCCCCAAATACTGCAGGAAAGAGGAGAGCAAAGGGATAGTTTGGATTTTTTAAAGTGGGGCTGTATGAGGTACTTACCCAAAGTCAAGTGTTTTACCTACAGTAGATGGTAGCTGGCATGCTCCCAGTTTGGAGAGGCAGACAGGAGCCACCTGTACGCTATATTTAGAAATATTTTCAACACTTAACCTTCACAAGGTAGGGTAAGACAAAACAGTAATTTTATCTCACAGAACACAAACCTCGCTGGTCTGCTGCTGCCTAGATTGCTTAGTTTTTTAGTTTCAGTCACACAATCACACAAACAAACTAACCAAATCGAGGCAGCATTAGACCAGCAACTTCGTGTTCTATGAGATACAATTACCGTTTTGTCAATGGAGTCTGGCTTTGATAAGAGCATAAAACGGATTCAGTTCCCCCCCGCGTAAACTTAGAGTTGTATTTAAAATTGTCTTGTTATGTTCCTATCTATCAAAGAGTGAGTTAAAACTATGGTGACTGATAAAATGACCCACTAATGAAAGCACTTCTACTTGCCATTTTTATTGAGCATTCCAATATCCATGTAAATAAGCCGCCATGTTAGTGACGCTGCTGACAGTGGTTGGTCTGTCAGCTGAACTCGTTATGAGTAGAGTAGAACTTTAAACAAAGTGGTGAAAACATTATAAATATGGATTAGCACCTCATACAACCCTACTTAAAAGCATAGTTAGGATTTCTTTGAATACAGTAGTTTAAGAAAAAATATGTTTATTCTTATAACCACTTAATTCAATGACAGCTGGCCCACCGCAGTTGTTTTCTTTAACAATTCCCATAAAGTTTTCAATAGGCACTTAAAAGCTGCTTTTACTGGTTAACAAAGCCTGACTGACAAAAAAAATAAATAATGATAATAAAAATATTAATAGATATACAGTTACAACCAAACTGGCATAGCAACATAAAAGACTGCGATCATTACCTTGGGTGACACCACTTTGATGAGCTCATTGAGAAAGCGAAACTTTCCCACTTCACTGTGAAATCGCTTTCCACAAGTCTTCATGCACGTCTCAAGAACCTATGAAAAGGTTTAAGTTTGTTTGTTTTACCTTTGTACAACAAGCTTCTACTGTGAAAATAATAACTTGCTTCCGCAGTGGCGTTTCGCAGACCTTTATACTCATCAGCTTACCATAAGCGCTTGCAAAGCCTCCCGCTCCTGAGGAGATTGGATCTTGTGGGCCAGAAGTCGGGTTGCAAGCTGAGGACTGTTAGATAAAAAGCAAAATGTAACCTTCAAAACAGCCTTGACAAAAACCACCCAAAGAACAAAAGATGAGAACCATGTTGAAATATTATAGGATGTTTTCTGTAAAGCTTGGACTGAACCTAGTTGTTAGAATTTAGATCCACAGATGATAACGCGCTATCCTGCATTTTGTATATGGTGATTAACACAACTTCTCTGAAATGGTGTGATGTCGTCATCATCAACTCACCCTTCTGGTGCATTGTTGAGCTGATCACAAAACCCTTTGATATTGTCCCAGTCAGTTTCTGTATTCGAAGGGTTGGTGGCCTTGTCTGTGTTAAAGGGAAACCATTAGACTAAATTCTGCATTTGCTCTTTATCCAAGCTTCAAAACTGCTGCATGAGAGTACATTTCCTTTGTCATTACACAGTAAAAGAAATAATAAAACATGAAGATTGTTCTGTATAGATGTGTGAAGTCTGTCACATGTGGTGACAGTTCACACGAGGATTAACATTGAATTGTAGTTGATAATATTGGATTGGATTTGATCTAAGAGAAAATAATGTGATGTAGGATAAATGTACTGAAATTAGTTTATTACTTATTATGGAGTATAAAATATAAAGATAAGTGGTGATGGATATATTATAAATAAATGTAGTTAAATGTATGTTTCTTTCTTTCTTTTTTCTTGTCTGCCTGCAACGGTATAATAATTTTTCGGTTTATTATTACTTCTTATTGTTTTGTTTTCTGTTTTTATTTATTTTTATATGTATATTTTTTTTTAATTTATTTATTTACATATTTGAAACAAACATTTCAATCAATCGGTTTTACAGCAGCAAAGTCACTAAACGCCTGTGCTTCCTGTCAGCAGCTGGAGCCTCTGGTGGATGCTATAATGAACCATGAATCCGCTCTCAGATGTGGAGCAGGTGGAGAGAGCTGCTGAATCGTGTGTACATGTCCTGATCAAGTGTCTTGGTTGTTAAGGAAACAGTCAGCAGCAACAGCTAATATGTTACTAGCTAACGTCAGTTGATTTTTGTTAGCATTCAGCTGGGTATTAGTGTGCTGTTTTAATTTCAGTGTCATGTTTGTGTGGCAGCACCAACCTCAACATAATGTGAGCCCAAAATAAGAGCGTATCGCGAGAAATGTCAGACATTATCAGGGTGAGTTTGTTTCTTATCGAAAACTGTACTTTCTGATTTGATGACATTCGCTCTTTTGACTAACAAAATGTCACAAACGCTCTTCCCTCGGCAGAGTACGACAGCCGGCAGCCATAAACTGAGAATATGTCTCATATCCGCGTATTGGCTATCTCGTTCCGTTCAAAAGTTAATCTGATATAGCACAGTAAAATGACTTACTGATACGAGACTGCAGGGTAGCCTCATCCGGAGGCGCCGCCGCCATCTTTCGGGAATTCTAAACAAGCTGCCAGCTACTATCGCGTGATTCTTGTAACTTAACGCGTGGCTAGCCGTTAGGGCAACGGCCGAGGATAATGGAAATAGGCTGGGACACAAAAAAATAATAATATCTGAGTACAAAATATACAGTCTATGATACCCTACAAAGCCTAAGTGCAGTAACTACGAAAAAAAATAGTTTGTTTATTGTCCCAACAAATAAATATGTGGTACACTGATGATGGATTATAGTTTACTAGTTTGCCATTAATAATAATTATCCAAATCAATCCTAACCTGCATACCTTTAGACCCAAATTAATGTAGAAGTCATGCTATTAGTGATTTCATAGTTACTTAGGCTTTGTTGGGCACTGCAGTATGGTTATGACACATGGGCAGTAACATCTGGTCTGCCCTATCATAAAACAATTAAAAAGTATTACGTTTTAGAGTTTTGAACTTGTTCTGGAAAGTAATCGCACTGATTGTGTCATCATCTCATCTCATCTTCATCCGCTTATCCGGGGTCGGGTCGCGGGGGCAGCAGCTTTAGCAGGGGACCCCAAACTTCCCTTTCCCGGGCCACATTAACCAGCTCTAACTGGGGGATCCCGAGGCGTTCCCAGGCCAGTGTGGAGATATAATCTCTCCACCTAGTCCTGGGTCTTCCCCGAGGTCACTGCACTTAACTTTATTTATGATATTAATAAAGATGTTAAAAATGAAAATGAAAGAAAGAAACGGCCCAAGCGCACCCAAATAGCACCTGAGCGGAAACCATCACTTTATTTTTAGCGCTATCTGCTGGAACCCTCCAACAGCGCAGCTCCTGTTCCATTGCGCATGTGTCGTACCCCAAAGCTTCTTTTTTGTGTGTGTCCCAGCCTCCTTCCTTTAGCCATGTGGAGCAGCGCTCCCCCTGTTGGGCGCGAGGATAAACAACAACGTAGTCAGGCAGACCCAAGTCTCCCTGACTGCAGACAGACAGACAGGTAGCCAATGCAGCGATGGCTTGGCACCGGTGCTGGGCTGCCTTGATCAACATTAATTGTACCGGGATGTAACTTCAATAGTGTGCTTTCATTCTGTTAACCTAATCAAAGAGGGTGTCACGAGTAATGTAAGCGCGCAGTGTAACGGTCACAGCCTTTTTAATCGCACGGTTTATGTTTTTAATCCAGCGTTTTAACAGCCGTTACAGTCACTGCGCCAACAAACAAAACCCGCGCTGTGGTCCAACTCAGGGAGGAAGCTGCGACCTCTGCTTCGACTGAGACTGCATCATCGCCCGAAGACGTCTCTCACAGTGGCAGCGCCCGACAACAAGAAGCAAACCTGCAAACTGTAGACATGAGCCAGCAGCAGCAGGCTAGCGCACCGTAGCTACTTACGTTAGCTAGCTGAATTCATTACGTCAAGAACTTTGTTTGGTTATCAACTGTGGATATCAGCCGTGTGTTTGACACAGTGGTTCTGGTCAAAGTATCACTTGAGGTGTAGTCTTCGCTGCCTGGATACCTCTGTACAGGAGATAACGTAGGGGCGTAATGTATTTTGTAGTCGCAAAAGTTAGGTAACATCTAGCTAGCTTGAAAGCCATGCTCATGTACCGTATCGCAACATCGGGTGTTGTCAGGCTGTCGCCACTGAAAAGCTGCTGATGACTCGTTCATGACCAGAGAAAGACTGCGTGTTGTCTCCTGTCACAAAAGGAAACTCGAGTACATTTGACCAGACTGCTTGGATTCCTGTGAATGTACAGTATGATGGGGTCCCTGAAGGCTCTGCAGGAGTGGTGTCGGATACAGTGTGAACATTACAACGATGTGGACGTGAAGGACATGTCAACGTCCTTTCGGGACGGCTTGGCATTTTGTGCCATTATACATCGTTACAGACCAGAACTGATGTAAGTACATGAATAATAACTCGCCTAATTAAGACACTAGGTTATTACAGGGGTTCAAGTTAACGGCGCATAGCAGCTGGCTCCAGTGAGAGACGGGCACATTTTTGAGGAGAGACTGGCTGCATGCTGTTGCTGTAATAATATGTTAATCCATCCAGGACACAAAGGCAGAACAAACTTAGTAGCTGGATCTTGAACTCATCTGTGCCCTATATTAATCTGTGAATCGTTTTATAAGGACTGTGATTATGTAAAGATCCAGTCTACAATGATTAGGCTTTTTTCTGTTCTGAATATATTTGAAGTAGAAAGCATAGTATACATTTTTTTTTAAAATCAACATTTAATGTTTTAATGATGCTTTTGTGCGTGTTGTATTATGAAGTTGGAGTGAGAGGCCAGTGTGCTGTAATTAATTCAGGCTGACAAGCCATGCCCTGTCTGTAACAACACACCCTTCCTCTCTGCATTTTACACCTACACACACGCATATTACAGAAGCTACAGTGCCACAAAACCCAACCACAGTATCAGTCTGACAAGACTGACTTATTGTAGAGATGAGGGAATTCCATTATAGTGCCAGAAACCAAAAACAACATCATGATCAGTTGATAAGTTAGTTTCACCAGCTTCTGCTCAAATGCTGTAAATGGCCAGAGTTTGTGTTATTTGATGAGGAACGATTCACCTTTCAGTACTTAAATCTCCCAAATAAGACAGTCATAGTAATGTGGGTCTTTATAAATATGTTGCTAGAGCTTACATCAAGACAGGTGATTCATTGGATTTGAAAATTTTCATTATTTGGAGTGTGATTCGCATTAGACGTGCATCGCTGTGGAGAAGCACTGGACCTACGCAGCATAATGTGGCTCTGTGGTGCTCAGTGGGAAGTGCGCACTGTTGACAGCATCAGATTAGCGGCCTGACTCCCTCTGAAAGAAGTCAAGAACTCTTGTTATTAAAAGCAGAGAGTTCGTGGCGTCATGTTCCTCGTTGGTCCTGGAGGGGAAACTGTGGTGTGATGGAATGATTTCAGACATGCTGCTAACCTCTCAGGTGGTCCAGGCCTTAGTTAGCAAATTGGGCCATGCTTGTGTGTTAGTAGGGCAAACATCCACTGGACAGGTCAACGAAGGACAAGACAGCGAAGATGATTATATCTGCAGTAGTTGTTTAGTGCTTACTGTTTATTGTTTTCTTTTAATACTTTCTGTATTTATTTAGCTAAGAGTTTATTGGTTATCCTATACTGTATTTTTTTATACCTCCCTTGTGTTTTTGTAAGCTGCTGGAAACTTAATTTCCTTACGGGAGTTCATCCCAAAGGGATCAATAAAGAGAAGTCTAAGTCTAAGTAAAGCCGAAAGCAGGAGAGTGGACAAACCCTAAACAGTCAGCTTTAGAGCTCTGCCTCTTCAGATTGTGTCCCAGCATGCCTCCCTGCCCTCTGTGTAGCCGCAGCGGCCCAACTGAACTCACTCTGATCCAGACAGACAGTCCGTCAGGCTAATCTGCAGCTGAGACCTCCGCCTGTCAAACTGGATTTAGCTCTAATGCCGGCCCAGGCCATTGTATGGCTGCCCTGCATGCTGCGGCCAATGTATTCTCATCAAAATACATCACACTGATGCAGAGGAGGGACATTAGTACAGCAAGTTTCAGCTGAGACTAACTGTCACTCAACCCACTGGAGAGGGAGAAGACACGGCTGCGAGGAAATCATCCATGGCCTAGTTAACCAAAGTGCATGAGACAGTGGGGTCAACATTTCATTTAAATTCAGCTGTGTTCACTGTACTCACATTATCGATGGTTGAAATCTGTCTCCTTAATGCACTGGTTGTGTCTCTGTAACTCCTATTAAAACTATTGATTATTATGTTTTTATAAGCTTCATTATCAGCTGCTACAGAGGCTTACATCTGGCGTGTGTGTGCGTGTTTGTGTGTGTGTGTCATGGCAAAGTGTGGTCCTGGAGTCCCCTACTGTAGCGGGAACTACCACAGAGATGGTTTTGAGTATTTTGCCAGATGTTTGTCTGTCTCTCTGTCTGTGGACAGATTTTGTCGCCATGATAGTGTCAGGACTATGTTACAGTCAGGAAACAATACATGTGTGTAGTTGAGGTAACAGTTAAGGTTGAGTGTGAAGATGGGCGTGGTCCAAGCCGAGCGTGCTCCCCGTCCACTTTATGTCCCTGGCCCAATTTGGATTTCGGCTGGCGTGATCCCGTTAATGTTGGTCAGTAGTTTTTCAAGGTTTGTTCCGGTGCTTGAAATCCTTGAAAATGCTTGAATTTTAATGATGTGGTTTCAAACTTTGAAAAGTGCTGGAATTTTAGATAAAGTACTTGAAAATGCTTGGAATTGTATCCGCACTTCTTTCACAACAGATAGCTATAGAATAGAGATAGAATTTAATATCTTATCCTTCTGGTATTACAAACTATGTCTTTTAACGTGATTCATTTACCACAGCAGTGACGTAAGGACAAAGCTGGAAAATTGACCTTGAAAGTGCTTGAATGCCTTTTAAATGTGATTTAAAAAAAAAAATGAAATAATCTTTTTAAATATGTAAGTATGTATTTGTGGAAATATGTAATGTACCACAGCTGTAAGATGCTGGAAAAGCTTGAAAATTGACCTTGAAAGTGCTTGAAAAGTGCTTGAATTTGACATTGGGAAAGGTGTACAAACCCTGTTTCTGATATTGCATTTGTTTATTTGTTGTTTTAAGTAAATACATAAAATAGACATTCCAAGCAATATTTGCAGAGCAATGGAAATCATAAAGAAACATTGAAATGTCCAACAACTTCTTGTTTCTTTACAGCGCCAAAAAGGAGTGAAGAAGAATAACTTATTTACTCTCACGCCTTCTCCATAACCCTTCTTCCATATTGTCATTTCTCACAACATCACCAACTCCCTATATCCTGTATGCTCCAGAGCAAGCCTTTCCGTCTGACTGAAGCAGATTTAGAAGATCTACTGGTTCAGCCAGGTTTTGATCATGTGGATTTGAATTTAAATGCTTAACAAACACACACACACTCACACACTCACACACACACACACACACACACACATACAGACATACACACACAGACATACACACACACACACCACTCCTCAGCATTCCTCCTTCCCAGAATAAACCTTGGAGCAAGTTTCTGAGTCACAGAGGATTAGGTTTGCGATTCAGATCACACACTTTATCATCTATGTCGGTGTCGGCTGGTGCTGTCTGTTCTGCAAGTGTCAAAAAATGAGAGTAAATGTTTTTTTTAGTTGCTGCAGCTCCTTCTGTCTGTGTAGGTACAGATCTGACACAGCGGACTTGTTGTGACACAATCTTGATATTAGAGCTGCTGCTCTGTGTGCTTGTGAGCATGGGAACTAGATTAGAGAGAACAGAGGTCACTTTGTGTTGCTCCAACACGGAGCTTATTCACAAGGTTTTTCCTTCTTGAGAGTACCACATGGTCTCCACACTCTCACCAGGGTCATTGGGGTATTTTTCCCGCCACTCTGTTGTCCTACTATTACATACTGTCAACATACATTTACTTATGAAAACAACGACACTTTTGTCCCAGAACACCTTAGATATTTTTCCAGTTTTACTGCAGGATGTTTACCGCTGAGAGGCTGGCATTGGCTCCTCACCCCAGGCATTTCAAAGCACAGCCTTGTAATTATCAGCCCATCGCTCCTGTGTGGTGCAGGAGCTCTTTCCTTTTGTACTGGCACTTTTTCCACATCACAGGCATCATTTATGTGGGGTTTGGGACCAATTGTCAGCTTTAGTTGTTGGGAAGTTTAAATGTTCCATAATGTAAAAAGTGAGACTTTCATGTCTTTTTTTATTAAAAAACAGGTGCTGTATAAATACTGTGAAAGTATCAAAACGCTTAATCCACAAGGAAATGCACACAGCCTGTATTTATAAACTGTGTCTTTAAACAAGCCGTCAGGACTTCTGTACGGTTGTGATGTCATAACCATACTATATATATATATATATATAGTAGGTAGGAAGTGCTGCTACAGCACCATTACAGTTATTCTCCAGCTTTAGATCTGAAAGACCCAGAAACACTGACCAATCAGAGCAGACGGGGCTTTTTCAGGAGGGGGTCTTAAAGAGACAGGCGATAAAACGAAGCATTTCAGACAGAGAATGAATACAGGCATATTCAGACAAACGCTAACTAAAAGCATGTAAATGTGTTCTAGTAGAAACGCAAAATACATAAGTCTGAATCTGAAAATGAGCATATGTCCCCTTTAACTTCTCACCATTCCTGCCAGCCATGCTGTCAAGCCAATAATAGTCATTTGATGGTTCATAACATATGTGGAAATAGGTCAGCAAGCTCAATACAGTAACGTCCTCTATTAGCATGGCCCCTTACGTCTTTACGGCCTTCTACAAGAGCCCTAATACAGAAGGAGATGCCATGATTTGCAGTTGTTTCAGACTATAGAACTGTACACACACTACCTTCATACTCAGCCTTATCTCAAATGTTTTGAATTTACAAAATGATTTCTGTCCTGTCATTCCAGAGACTTTGGCTCCTTGTCTAAAGAGAATGTCTACGAGAACAACCGACTGGTGAGTCATTGATTCTTTGAACTTTTTTTTTTTGGTTTTGCTTTTGATCGATTGCGTGCAGTCATGTTGGGTGTGAGGTCAGTGTTTCACTCGGTCCCAGTGAAGAGCAGTGTTACTTAATCCTGATGCAGCCTGATGAGGGAAAAGAGGGAGGAAGGGAGTATTCAATGTCATAAAAAAATCTTGACACAGGCCTGTATATAAACCACGTAAAGAGGATTTAAGTGCAAAAGTGCTGAATTTGCAGCATATCAGGGGATAGAAACCAGTGGACTTAAAATCACATTTCCCTTGTTGGGTTTTTCCACTGGAAGCCAACAGAATATTGAGGGATAAAATGGGAGTCTCCTCATTTCTAGTCTGAGCTAAGCTTTGGCAGCTCTTTGCTGCTGTTTACATACTTCTTATCCAACAGTTTTTAGGGAAAGTGAGGCCGTTGGTATTAGCACCAGGAACAAACTCTCTGTGTGCTGGCGCTCATTATAAATTAATCAAGTTATTCACTGTAACCATAATGCCTTAGCGAGACTGTAAATTTAAAAAGCACTCAAAGCCCTATATTAGAATTATGATAACGAGGAAGCCAATATAAGTCTTTATTCCAGTGGCTAAACCATTAAAAGGCCAACATGTTCCAACCACTGTATACCTTCTTCAGGGCTTTAAATAAGT
The DNA here is from genome assembly GCF_963691815.1 of Echiichthys vipera. Taxonomy (NCBI): domain Eukaryota; kingdom Metazoa; phylum Chordata; class Actinopteri; order Perciformes; family Trachinidae; genus Echiichthys; species Echiichthys vipera. The sequence goes on from NC_139827.1 coordinate 26,083,596, forward strand.
TTTTCCTATACAGGGGTCTACTTAAAAAGTAGCCCATATATGACTGCTGCCACAGCTGCTGCCACAGGTTGATCTGTTGTTGTCAGCGGACGGACTCCTGCCTGTAACTGTAGTTCTACACACATTACTGCTGACTGTAGAAACACACTGAATGACCTGACCGAAAACAAAGTCACTGCAAGTGTCTATTTCACTTCCCTCCACTTGTTCCCAGTCTGTCACTTGCCTACCCATGAACTCTCAATCTCTCTGTTGCCCATGTCTACATTGTAAAAATAACTCACAAAAAAAGAAAAGTATAAAAATGCACGAAAGGTAAGAATTGCTTTAAAGTGCATGTCCGTACTCTTTTTAGTTGAAGCATCTGGCACTACACCTATATTTCATTATGCAAAACGACAGCTGTACAGGTGGTACAGGTCTTTTATTATTTGCTTAAATGTCTGATTAAATCAATTAAAGTCATTAGTGTCCCCAAATTAAAACAGCATCTCATTTTCAGTAGACACACCTGTTTACCTAAGGATCAGACCTGTAAGGCTCTATTCACACTGCAGGTCTTAATGCACAATTCCAATTTATTGCTCAAATCAGATTTTTTGTTTGGCTGTTCACATTGAGTCTTTAAATGTGGCCTATCTACGGATTGCTGTGTGAACTGCTCACGCTCCTTAAGTGACCCGCATGCACATTTGATCATGGATGACCTCACGCCACGTGTTTACAGAAGCGAACATGGCAACGGCAACCGGTAGTGTAGGACTTTATGGCATAATGCTAAAAACAGTGTTTGGCGGCAGCAGGCCAATTTAATAAAAACGTCCCTCTCCATCCACCGGCCGCCTGCTTCACTGCTGTCCTTCATGTTTGTTTGGATTCTGTTCCTGTGGCACACTTTTTTTTTTTCAATCAACTTTATTTGTCATTCATTAAGAAAATAGTGCAAAGTCAAAGTCGCATTAAACGCGACCTGGCTGTTCAGATAGTGTTCTCATTCAAAAAGAATCTGATACGTATCCGATTCAGTAGCACATTGAAAAGTGTCAGATTCTGATTGAAAAATGTCAGATTCAATGCGACTTGTGCTGTTCACACTGTCAAAAGCAAATCAGATATGGATCACATATGAGCGCTAAAAAATCTGATTCAGGTCACTTGTAACTACAGTGTGAACGTAGCCTAACTGAGGTTCATGAAGGCAGGTCAGATGACCCAGCATGCCTTGCTGGTCCGACCGGTGTCATCGTGTCTTTCTGTAGGGAGTGGGACTCACAGGAGCATCCTGATTTGGACTAATTGCAAAGAGCCAACTATTTCCCTTTGTAGTCGAACATTGAGAATGCTTTGGACTCACAGCACTTATCTGGACTTGTTAATGAACACACCCTATTGACATTTTCAACAGGGATAGCAGTGTGGCTAGTTTGGCAGCTATTTGGCATGTTGCCGGGAAACCATCAACAACATTTTACTAGTTTCTAGAGCATTCATTCATTTTATGAATTGCAGGGAAGTAGTTAGTTTTAACTTGGAAGTGTGGACCATTTTAGCCTTAAACCAGGTATTATCTGTACAGTGCAGTACATTGTATGTTTAGTTCCACATGCAGTATTTATTGGCTGGATTAATTCAGTGTTATGTGACTGCCAACGATTGTGTCCCTGTTGTTATGTAATTTTACCCTCCTGTCTTTCTTCAGTGGAATTTTTCATTACACTGATGGCTATCCTGAAAGGACAAACCATTACATCATCAGCAAATGACTGATGTTTTGGCATCACAGTTAGATTATTCAGGGCATCGAGTATGTGCTGGTTGTTGGGCCACGGCAAGCATCTTTCTTTGATACAAGCATGCCACAAATACATTATTCTGTCCTCAGTTTCTGCATGTTTAAATGGAGACACATGCCTGGAGTTCTGATTCATGGTATACAGTAAGTTGACTTCCTGAACAAAACCTACTTTCTCGCTCACCCTTGGTGGTAATGAGCCTTGAATATAGTGTCGGTTTTTAGCAAAGGTTTGAGATAACAGTCTGTGAGAATTCACCCCAGTGCAACAAAGGTAAATGTGTTTTTGTTTGTGCTGCTCAAAGCATTGAAAAGTAATATTTGAAACCCAGCAGCAAAGTGTCTTTCCATAAACATTGTCCCGGTCACTCAGGGTAATCCACAGAATTCCTACAACAGTTTCCACTGCAGCTACAGTATGCGGAAGAAATAGTCCCTAAGACTATGTTGTACGAGTTAGTTCATGGGGTTAAAGTGAATAGAGGACATGACTTGTCAGCAATGTATTATTATTATTCATTGTATGCATGCATGTAAACACACTGCTTACTGTTGCTTCTCAGCTTCTCATTAATCTGCCTGCCTCTTTTTCTTTGCTCCGTTGTAGGCGTTTGAAGTAGCAGAGACGCAGCTGGGGATTCCGGCCCTGTTGGACCCAGAAGACATGGTGTCCATGAAAGTGCCTGATCGGCTCAGCATCATCACATACGTCTCCCAGTACTACAACTTCTTCAACAACAAGTCTCAAGGTGGGTCCAGTAAGTTAAGTTCGATTTCCCTTCTAGTGTGCACATAAAACACACAACATTTTAAGGGTTAATGTTCTCGTTCAGTCCTAATTTTAGAGCCATACTTGACCATCCTCTGCGCATCTTGAGATGGAGCAACTTGTATAACTTGTGGGTGTGACAACAACTTATATCATTTGTTTTAGAACTAATTGATGACTTCCTTTTCTGCAGCAAACCCCCCCTGCATGAAAAGGCTAAGTTCGGCTGGTCATAATGAGCCAGCCCCGAAAAGACTACCGTCCCCTTTGGAAGACAAAGTGGTTGAGACTGTGGTGAGTAAAAGACAAGACACAAAAAAACGTGAATAACGCTGTGCATTTTCTTTTTAACCCTAGGCTGCACATAATACCTTTTAAAAAAAACAGCATCACTGAACTACATCATTTCTGCATGATACTCCACTGGAGCAGCATGTTAACAAGCTGTATTCTTTAAGTAATATCTTGTTTATGGTGTCCTTTTAAGGCCTGAATAATCACATTGCAACCGCACACATGTATTTGGTAGTTTATTGGTATGTATCGGAAGCCTTGGATTACCTAAGTGCAATTCTGCATGTTCTAGATGGGGGTATTAAGTCATCAGATCTGTACAATACAAATCTCATCCTGCCATTGCAGTACAACAGTGTACACACAAGTATTTTAAAATGACTACTTCCTTGTGTGGGCTTTGTGTTGCACAGCAGGGGAAAAGCTAAGCAACAGAGGTAGAGTAAGTCTATAAAGATAGCCTCTGTATCCTGTCTCTCTTTTCTTTCGCATGCCTTCAACTTCTTTCCTCCATCGCCATACTTCCATGTACTGGCAACTTCCTCCCCCACCCTCCCCTTTCCCTCTTCAGATGGAAATCCATTCCACTCCCTCCTCTTCCTGCTCTTCTTCCTCCTCACATCTGATCCCCCCTCCACTCTCTGGTCCTGAGCCTAGGCAGTAGGATGGGGGTTGGGTGGGTTTTAGGAGGTGAAAGCAAAACAGTTAGGTCAGTCTTTTTTAACCATCTCTTGTACAAAAATACTAACAGTTTACTATCTTAACACTGTGTGCCAAGTTTTTGAATGCCCTGCTTCTAACTCCCTTTTTTTACTTAACACAAAAAAACTAATTAAATTAAACCCAAATGCCTAAACACTATATCAGTTCTAAATATTTATCATATAAATAGGATGTGACCCCCCCCCCCCAAGAGCCACTAACCCCAGCTGTTTGGATTTGGTTACTAATAAAAACGTTTTTTATAATGTTACATTTTTGTATCAATCGAATGATGTTTTGAACTGAAAAAGAACTGCAGTAATGAAACGCACAAATCAACGAGCAGTAGATGTTACGGTAGATGTAGCTAGCCAAACAAAATGAAAAATCCACATCCTCAAATCCTGACTCCATGTTTGATCTCCCCCTCCCCCCATTACTCTCCATCTCCCCTGCCTTCCCCATGACGTCTCCTCCCTGTCCCCTCCCTGCGAACAATGTCTCGGTCACTTGCACTAGCCAAGCCAGCCAGCGCAGACAGGTGCGGAAGCGGTTGCAGGTGTGGAAACAGTTGCAACAGTCAAGCGCAGCACGCTCAGCAGCACCTGCGCTTCCTGCCAGAAGCATGTCCACTTGGTGCAGAGGTTTCTGGTGGACGGCAAGCTCTACCATCGCAACTGCTTCAGGTGAACACTGCCGCTATGGCTTCCATCGACCTGTGTGTTATACAGACCTTTCTTTTTTTCTGCTGTGAGTGAACAGTGTTATGAGCCAGATCTTTAACACTGCTTTGTCTTGAGATTGTCTTAAATTTCTAAAAGTGATAATCCTTAGCCCTTGTTGATTTGGTAAGTCCTGGTGCAAACAGCAAGTGTGATTTATTACTACAGTTTACATATGAGCCAGCCACACAAACTTGCATTGTTTTGAATAAGAAGTCAGACAATAATTGGCCTTGTTCTATCACACCGTGAGCAACACTGACCATGTTTCACTAGTTGAATGGTATTAAAGTGAACTAGCAGCGGTAGGAAATGTTTGTTTGTATTACCAGTACATGTATGCCTAATTTATTCTGAATATATCATGTGAAGGGTAGCGATTTGCATCGTCTGTGAAAATGGTGTGACAGAAGTCCCTGCGGAACGGAGCGTCTGAAATCTGCCGAAATTCGCCAGAAGACGCGCGTCATTAGGTGAATTTTGGCAAATGTCCGATGCTCCGTTCTGCAGCGACTTCAACCACGGAGAGATACCAAACACCTTTCATCTGAACACAATGCCCATATTGACCCAGACCTGGATTCAAATAGATGAAAAAAAATCCCTTTAATCTTTTGTAGCAGTATATGTCAGTAAGTCTTTATGCCCCTTGAACATCTTACTTTGGTCCTGTGTCATTGTTGTCTCAGGTGCACAGAGTGTCACAGCACATTGCTTCCTGGATCCTACAAACTAGGAAGCGACTCTGGGGCCTTGGTATGTACACACCACCTTGCAAGGCAAGCTTTGGCCAATCAGAACGGCCGGCCAGATCTTAGTAAGAGACCAGTGGTATGTCAGTCTGCCAGGATTGGTCGCAGCACGCTTCCTCATACCTCGTCTTGTGAGAGGGACCAGGCAGAGACTCCTTCTCCAGTAAGCCAATCAAATAATACTGACATGGCTGCCAATGACTCTGACACAGTCGCTGCTGTTACTACAAATACAGCAGACTCTTTGGAAAACACAAGAGAGATAGATGGCAATGAAGAGACGGAGGAGACACCACGTTCATCTTCTCCTCCCAACCCTTTCGATGAAAGCGATGAAGAGGAGGAAGAGGTGGAGAAAGAGGAAGATACTAAAACGCCAGCCAAATTAACAACCAACGGGGACCTCCCTTGTACACCGATCAGCCATGAGGAAGGAGCCAGCCGGCCAGTACCGGCACCCCGCCGGGTCGCTGAGCCCACTCCTCCTCCTCGTCCTGCCCCTCGGGTTCGGCTACCCCGTACAGCAGACAGCCTTACAGTCGGTGCGTGGCGAGCTCACCGCAGAATATAAATGATTATAGATGAAAATAGCATATGTTGATACTCATCCTCACATTTTTCTTGAAATCACAGGTGACTGCCAGAAGCCTCCAATTCCTCCCAAACCTCGAGAGAGATCACAGTCTCCTGGAAGGTAAGCGGCACTTCTCTTAAACGCCTCTTTTTCTGTCCACTACCACAATTTCATCGACCTTAATCATACCACCGAAGTCCTCCTGTGTCTCACTTCTGAATTACATCTTGTTTACAGCATGTATTTGTTTCCCCCTCCATGCCTCCATTTGGCTGTATTTTGTTGTCTTCCCTTCTGTGACCCCTCCATCTGTGTATCTCATTGTCCAGCCTGTCCAGTGGCACCCATAAACCCAAAGACCCACCTTGGCTCGCCCTGGTCCAATCAGAATCCAAGAAGAAGAAAGCCCCTCCCCCTCCCCCTGCTGGACTGACAACCCCTCCCAATACAGGCTCTCTGTCCTCTCTCAAAGGGGAGGGCTCCAGACCCAGCACGCCCCCTCTGCCCCCCAACCCATTCGATGACGACGATGACGAAAATGGCGAGGTAGAGGACGAAGAGGGGGGCGAAAGAAATGCGATTCCACCCACAGTTGTGGCTAGTCACCCATGGTACAGCATCACTCAGGCAGCTGAAGCGACAGGTGCCGACACCCCCCCTAGTGGAGGAAGCTCGTCCCGCTCCGTAAGCCCCGGGAGCGCCAAGAGCAAGAAGCGGCCGGCACCTCGTGCTCCACAGCCACCTGCAGGTAACCAAGGTCAGTTCCATCAGCATTCGCATTTTACTGCCATTGAACTGTGCTCCCTTTAGGATTTATCAAACCAGCTGTTCCTCACTTTGGAATAGAATGAAATGCAAAGACGAGACACCTCACCAGTAAGTCTGTACTGTGTGAAAATGACACGTGAATACTCGCCAGTCTAAAATGACACTGGTGTGGTATGGTAGAAACATTTGTGTTTGCTCATTTTAGTTCCCTACACCGCCACTTTTGCAGTGTTTTAGTCGATTGGTGATGAAATGAAACTATACAGTTGAAGCGTCAAGATCATTGTGTACATCATAAAAGAATTTCAGCCATTTTTATTACCTCCACCAAGGAGGTTCTGTTTGTTTGTCCATTAGCAGGATCACAGAAAAACAACTTATTTTTCGCTTTCATTACTTTACATTACTAGATAGAGCATAGTTTTGGTGGAGGCCTGCACTATCCGAGTGCCCTTCTAGTTAAACATGCTTTCAGTTTATTGGATCAAATCAGTTAATTAAATAACGTGAATTCAAACACTCAAGTTTAAATTGTAAGTTGGGACATCAGCACAGAGTGGGATGCTGTATATAGATGTTCATTGTTTTTTGTTCTTTTCCCCATCCCCTCTCCTTTTTCAATCCGTCTCAACTACTCTGATTCCTGTTTCATTTCTGCCCTCTGTATTTTTTTTACTAAACCTTCTTTCCGTTTCCTCAGTTTTCTCTCACTCTCAGCCCTCCTCTTGCTCTCCCTCTCCAGCTCTCAGCACAGAGAGTCTGTCTTCTGGCTCAGACCACAGCTCCTGCCACCCCCCTTTGGGTGGCAACGCCAGCAACGACCAGGAACACGGCTTTACCAAAAGTCTCTCAGAGCCTTCCATCTGTTCGCCGTGCGACTCCACGGCATCTCCTTCCTCCTCCTCAACTGAGCGCCTGCCTCATCCTTCTCTAAGCCCCTACCCTTCTCCCGTGCCAACGAATGCTAGTTCAGCTCCAGCCACTCCACAGACCAGTCGCAGCTTTGGAACCAAAGGGACCGGAGCCCCTCCACCCCGACCTCCGACAGCCCCCAGCCCATTGGCTTCAGAAGCCACCCAATCTCACAATAAGGTAATAGCTCCACCTCTAAATAAAGCAATGGAAACAATACACTTTGCACATTATATTCCAGCTCTGTCTCTTCTCTCTCTCTTTTAGCGGATCTGTAAGGAGAACCCGTTCAACAGGAAAGCTTCTCCCTCCCCTGCTAAATCCAAAACCAAATCACCAAAGGGCCCTCGTCCTGCCAGACCCCCAGCACCCGGCCATGGCTTCCCTCTTATCAAACGCAAGGTAGAGAAACTAAAGAGAACATATACTGTATGCTTTAGCCCAGAAAGAGAATTATAGAATGGGTGAAGAATTACTCAAATGGTCCATCTTCCCTAAACATCCGTCCAGGTGCAGTCAGACCAGTACATCCCAGTAGAGGACATCCATGGGGAGATGGGTCAGCTGGAGAAGCAGCTGGATGAACTGGAGCAGAGGGGAGTGGAGCTGGAGAAGAAGCTGAGAGACAACCCTAACGGTCGGTAACACATACAGCACACTACTTTTAATGGAGTACGAGTTAAATCAGTTGAAGGCCACTCACAGTCAGTCCACTCCTACATGTAGCTTACATGCTAACGTCACCTGTAATCTTGGTTGCAGATGTTAATTTCTCCCCAATTTTGGATCACATTCCTGTTGGAATTTGTCCAGTTTTGTAGTTTTTTTTGGTTTAGAAGCTTCAACCTGAATTTTACCTTTTGTGTTTTCAGATGAGGATGAGGAGCACCTGTTGGTGGACTGGTTCACTCTCATCCATGAGAAACACCTTTTAGTACGACGAGAAGCCGAGCTGGTCTACACGTAAGTATGAGACTGCAGCAAGAGGGAAATGTGATAGCCTTCAATGCCAATCAGTCATTTCTCCTTCACAAAATATGCTCCATCACATCTGGAGTCAGAGAAGCTTTTCAGAAACACATAACCCAGCATTCTGTAACTGCAGCAGTGTGGCTAATCAGCCAAGTTCCTGCTGGAAAATCATGCATGGCTAGTTATTCAGGGCGGATATGGTTTTTAGACTTCGCAAAAAGAAGTGTAAAAGTACAGTAGTGAACAGAAGGTTTTTAGAGTGTAACGTACTGTGTAAATGTTGCTCACTGCAGAGCTAAGCAGCAGAACCTGGAAGAGAGGCAAGCTGATGTGGAGTATGAGCTGAGGTGTCTTCTCAACAAACCAGGTGAGTTTGGCCTAAGCTTGACCCATGTACAAAGCAGACTACTGCCACCCACACTTCCCCTCTACTCACTGATCTCACTCCCTCTTCCAGGAGTACTTACACACACTACATACAACACTTGGGTATACAGCACACTCATCTCAAAATTAAACCATTCTTTATCATCCCGTCTTCCTCAGAGAAAGACTGGACGGAGGAGGACAAGAGTCGGGAGCAGGAGCTAATGGCTGAGCTGGTTACCATCATTGAACAGCGAAACCAAATTGTCAACAGCATGGACCAGGACAGGCAGAGGTAAATGACTGGCAGTTAACTGTGCATTTCTGCCGTGACCCCCACAGTGTGTTGATCAGTAATGCTTTGCAACAACCAGCAATCTAACAGTCATTCTGTCACAGGGAGGAAGAGGAGGATAAACTTGTGGAAGCCATGCTAAAGAAAAAAGGTAGGATGAAGAATAAGCTCTATTTGTAGCGGGCTGGAGATTCTTTAGATAAGAGCACTTATTAAATGTCCCATATTATGCTCATTTTAGGGTTCATCATTTTTGGGTTATTTTGTGTTTCTACTAGAACATGTTTACATGCTTTAATGTTCAAACACATTATTTTTCTCATTCTGTCTGTCTGAATGAACCTGTATTCACCCTTTCAGACCCCCTCCCGAAAAAACCCTCAGTCTGCTATGATTGGTCAGCGTTTCTGGGTCTTTTGGGGATCTATCATTATTTATTTATATATATATTTCTGAAGACGGGTTGTTTATTTCCCTGTGGATTGATTTCACTGCACTTCGACAGGCGTTATAATAAAAAAAAAAGACAAGAAAATCTCAATAAGCAAAATGCCTGCCCCGGACAGGCACTGCATGAGTAATCAAAATTGAAATTTTCCATTTACAATAAAGGATCTTTAAAAAAATGTAAATTAACTTGATTTTTTTGTCTTGTTTCTATCCTCGTCAGACTTCAATAAAGATCCTGACGTTGACCAGCAGAAGAAAAAAGGGGCAAAGTTCAAACCCATAAAGGTGCTTAAGCGACTGAGCCATAAAGGAGAACCAGGCAAGAGCCACAGTCCCCGCAAGGAAAAGACACCATAGAAAGAACGCATTCTCCTCCAACACGATATGAGACTGTTTAAACAAGAGTAAGGCAAACGAAAAAGGATTTGAGAAAAGAAATGCATCGGTCAAGAAGATAAGATGAGGTCTCCTTTAACTGTGTCATTAATGACTTGGAAGTGCAACCCATAATCCACTCCCTACTCACGTCTTATTTAAGGCTTCTCCAAAAAGTTTCTTCAGTGACTATGTTCAGTTGCCTTTGTATGTTTTTAAAGAGAAAGTATAACAACTCGGCTGCTTTAAGAGCTGTATGTAAGCTCTCTGACCTCTCAAGCTAGTGGATTGTACAGTAGCACTGATTTCTTGTATGTTGCTTTGCTATCCTTGCATTGCACAGCATATCTGCCCTGTCAGCCTTTATCAAGGCTCAGCAAAGGTATGACTGGACAGTTCACTTTGAATGGAGTTACTTGGATACAAGTTGATCCCTGATATCTGTATCAGTATTTAATCTGTTTCTAACTTACACCCGTCTCCGCTGCTCCTTGATTCCAAAGGTCAGTAGCTGGATATCTGAGGTTTCGTGTCATGCCTGGTTTGAGCTTGTGGTACGAGGTGATGTTAAAACACTTTTTAAGATAAACTGTGCTTTAAATCTTGCAACAACTTCTCCTGAAATGCTCGATTGACAATGGATTCCTAAGCTCTTCTAGCTGCTATGTTTTGATTGCCTGTGGTTTCCTAGTTTTTACTTTCTTCTGTGATAGTTTTTCAATGCTGTCATTTGTGTAAATGCATAAAAGACGTTGTTGAACGTAGATACGGTATTAAAGGTCCCATATTAGGCTCATTGTTAGGTTCATTCTTGTATTTTGGGTTTCTAATAGAACATGTTTACATGCTTTAACGTTCAAAAAATATTATTTTTCTCAATACTGTCTAAATATACCTGTATTCTCTCTCCGTTTTAGTGCCTGTTGCTTTAAGACCCCCTCTCAAAAAAGCCCAGTCTGCTCTGATTGGTCAGTGTTTCAGTTTAGTTGTGACATCACAACCATACAAAAGTCCAGACGGCTCGTTTAAAGTCACAGTTTATGAATACAGGCTGTGTGCAATTCTCTGTGGATTGAGCGTTTTGATACTTTCACGGTATTTATACCCTGTTTATAATAAAAAACATGGAAATCTCACTTTTTACAACATGGGACCTTTAATGGAGCGTGTGTGTTTAACTGGAAACAAAATGGGAGACTCAAAATAGGATTGATTTAGAAAATATGAGGTCTGGAGGTGAGCATTGTAGAAAGCATTCAACTGTAGGAAAGTTTATTAAAAGGTCACACATACAATAATGTATATCAGAGAAGGCGGATGTACAGTATTTTAACAACTACCGAAGCACTAGCTTATAACAGTTTTAACCATTGGGGAAAACCTGAGTATGCAATCATTAATTTATATCTTACCATGCCTTTCTGTATGTTTCTGTTTTGCCTTAAAAGTGGATAGGGAGAAAAATGTTAACATTGTTTGTATGAGTGCCATTTATTTAATTGCATATGTGGATGAGCATCATAATGTTTCCTCATTCTGTTCCTGTTTTGTCAGTTGATGTCCCATTTTAAATGGTAATCTATGTATCTGTGTGCCTGTCCGCCTGTGTTCCTGTTCAGCTGAAACCCAAGGGCTTCTGTTGCGTCATATTTCTGTCACCTATACATTGTCCTAAAACAGCAGCAGGGTTCTAAAAAATACTGACACTGGAAGGCAGAGGAATAAAATAACTTAATACAAGTCATGTTTCTTGGAAGTTTAATGCTATTACAGCCTGACATCACAGTTCAGTCTTCACTGCCGTGCTGTCGCACCCAAACTGCATATAAAGATGAAGCACAGGGCGACCGGTCAGCTGTAACCTCTAACCTCAGACATCACTACCGCACTCACATCACACTTAACTTTACCCATTCATAAACTAAATTTGACGTGATATTGCTTGCACCTGATTTCCAAGTCATTTCCAAGTGCTCTGTCACTGGCAGTGATTCTTCTCTACTTCTGCCTCTTCCATCATGTTTGTCATCTGTTCTGCGGTCGCCCCTTTCCTCTCAGATGTCATTGCATCCTTGGGACTGCGGGCCTTGTCCAACACCTGCAGTTCTCGAATCCTCTGTTATTGGAGTTGTGACACAGCACAGGTTTAAGTGCGAGAAAGAATTAATTTTCCTGTCTGATATGAACCTTAAAGCCCAAATACAGACTAGCCATTTGAAGGATCTATTTACATTGCTATGGATCTGTGTCAGTAATTAAAGTGTTTTAAGGAACATCAGATTATAAAACACCAGTGTTACCAAAAAAATGCCAATATGTAAAGTGTTGCTTGTTTACCTGGGATATCTCAGTGTTGATGATGTTAATGTAATCCTTCTCCTGTCCCAGAGAGGCCATATCTGCCAGAAACTGCCTTCTCTCCTCTATCTCATCCAGAACTACAAAAGAAACAAGTTAATATTAGACTTCTTTAAGCCCACTGGATATATTTAGTCAAGCAGAGTAGCAGAATTTAATTTAGGCTGAAACTAATAGAAGTCTGTTCAGGCTGTAATGGGAACATTTCCTCTCTGTTACACTTAGTGTAACTCTTGTCCATCATCTGTTTCTGTACAGTCCGCTTTACCTTCCTGATACCGGCCTTTCTGCTCCGCCACATCTCGGTTCCGACATGCAGGAACATTTTGGAAAGATGCAGCTGTGGGCTCTTCTGCTCCCGTTGCCAATATACTCTGAAGCCTCCTCTTCTCTTTCTCCAAGTCTCCTAGGGTGAAACAGAAAAAATGAGTGATGATGGATGCAGAAAATCAAACAAAAAGGTCATCCAAATTTACTGATAGTCATTCATCTACAGAATAACGTAATTGTTTGTAATATAGGCCTGTCAAAACACATGTATGCTGTATTAATAACAGTGTCAGCCTCAAGGTCATACTTGTAGGACCAGGATAGAACTTTTCTCTGACGTAGCTGTTCCCCAAGCGACAAGATTCAGCGCTGCGTCTCTGAGGCTTGCCTGGCAGACGTTTCTGAACAGATTTACTGGTTTTAGGCTGAGGGGGAGAAGCTGATGATGAGGGATCAGAGCTCAGTGGTAAAGCTGCTCCGTCTGTGGGGAAAAGAAAAAAAGAAAGATCACGTTTTTAATTGAGGTAGTAGAAAATGTAGCAATGCTAAATGTGTCCAAAGAGTCCAGAGTGCCCCTATTATCATATTATGTTTGGGTCACAATATGATATAACCTCATAATCTGTGTTAAATGTCATATGCTGAGTTTTGCAACAATATATGGCGCACACTTTTTTACATTAAAATATTTTTAACAATATATGAAATATCCAATCTTAAATGATCTGTTTATTAACAGTACTATCACTCAAATTATCACCATATTTAACCCCCAACCGTTAATACAAAGGTCTCAAACTTACTCTTGAGGCAATCGTTGATCTGTTTTCTCTGGAGGTTGGTGAGTCTTGATTCCTGCATCATTACTGAGCACCAGGACAGAGAAGGTTTCAAATGTCAGAGCACAAGCCTACACAACGAGAAGTGCACGTGCACGCACGCACACACACACACACACACACACACACACCGTCAAGTCCTATATGTGTGTGTGTGTGTTTGCCATTCACACTGAACCATCCACACGAGAATATCAACAAGTGCATCATCTAACATCTCAGCATATCCTGGGTCTCCTTGCTGTACTGGGGGGCTCTGGGGTTGTTCCAGAGTCCTCCGCCACCTCTATGTGGGGACGCCTCCATCTGCAGACACAAAAAGATTAAATTAGCGTTGTCTCTGCTATACTGAAAGCTGCAGCTCAGATATCATTTGTAAACTTGAACAAATCTATTTTTTTCTGTAATTTAAATGCAGATCCTGGAGCTGCTACATAGACACTCAATTAATGACTGATAACTTCTAGGGTGGGCGACACTGCAGCATATTTTCTGATTCACAGCTGTGAGACCAACATACAAATAAAACCCACTGGATGTAATAGTGTGGCAAACGACGAGAAAATGAGTATCAATCAAATTCTTGACTTTGTCGTTCAAAATCACGGAAATAGCACAACATAGCTTAGCTAAATTAACTAGTTACTGCTAGCTAACGTTAGGTGGCTACAATAACGTTAGCAGATGAATGTCTTGACAACAAATGAAGAAGTTGACTCACTCTACATGAAAGAAATTGTGTTACCTTGTAGAAACCAGAAAGAACTTACTCCAACACGTCTTCTCTTATCACAAGTCGTCCGTTAATAGTTCATAGTTAGCGCTAGCCAATTTTTGTTGTTAGCTGAACTCAGCAGCGTCTGCCTGTTGCTATAGCAACCAAGTAGCTACAAGCTGGAGCAGAGAAATGTTTTTGAAACCATTTCCATCGTTAAACCAACCTATTACAATAGAAACACTGAATATTTGGCTAAAACGGTATTCTTTTCTCCTGTAATCATCACTGATAATTGTTTACTAAAGCAATAGGCATAGACAGACCATCAAACAAGTCACAGGCACATTGACAACATATAGCCGCTAGATGGAAACAAAGACAGGTTGTTTATTTGTGCTGATACTTTCATCAGTTATTGAAAGAATGTAAAAATAATAGTAATAATGATAGAATGTAAAAAAGGATGTAAAAAAACGTATTATTATTTTTTATTGTTATTGTTACAATGTTATTATTATTATGAGTAGTAGTAGTAGAAGTAGTATTCAAAGCCAGACATATCATTAAAGGGATATTTTAACAAAAAAGCAAAATTCAATAATACAACTGTAATGTTTCTCTTTACCGTGCAGCTACAAATGTTCACTTTCCCCCTCCTGTATCATTATAAATTGATATCACATCACTAAGCACCAAAGGAATGTGCTATTAAACACACTTTAGGCTACAATAATTGGTAATAGTGTGTGGAAAAAAGGGGATCACATTACATTACACTCAATATACAGAAAAGTGATCCAAGTCTGTCCCTCGTGTTGATGTGGGAGACTGTACGCATATTCTATTTTCTACTTTTTCCAAATTATTCCATACACATTTAGGGTCTATATTTGTTTGGTATTAGTAAATTATAAAGGATAGGACTACATGAAGCACATAACATAACATATAACATCACAGTCACAAACAAACTACATATGAACTTCTGTAATGTGTTTAAGGCCACTTAGAGGCTGCCACCTCAGTTTTCATTGTGCATGCTTGATGTCCTGCGTAGTTGTCCCTCTGAGGGAAAGAGAGTCATTATCAGTGGTGGGCTCGTCATCAGTGATCAGCAGCAGTCAGGAGTCCATTATCTGTGCCAAGACAGCAGCCTGCCTCTGCCCCATGTCCACAGATAAACAGCAGCCAGAATATAATCACCTTTCACACACAGGTCTTCTCAGAAGTCAGAGATGCACGTCCTCACTGGAAGACGGAGACCGACCTGTGTGTGTGTGTGTGTGTGTGTGTGTGTTTGTATGTGTGTGTGTTAAAACTATTTGAATTAGAAAGAGGATGAGGTTTTAAAGGCAGACCTTAAAACATAATCATGAGGCGTATTGTTTGTTAGTGTGTTTGTTTATGAACTATACCACCCAGCTGATCTGTTTGTATCATGTTTTCATGTTGACTGTCTGAAGTAACTCTGTAATTAAAGATCATGGACAAATGTATTGACATCTCTCTGTGATGGGACATTACATCGTTTCAAACATGTTATTACAAAAGTTCACACACCATATTAACATGAAATGTGTACACACTTCACTGTACACACACCAACACACTCTGTGCCAAAGCATGCTTCATTAGATAGTGGCACGACATCTGATAACCAAGTTTACTTGTGAATGAAGAATAACATAGAGAGCCCTGCGCTACTCATTTTGCAGCATGTATATAACTTTGAGTCCATTTTGTTTGTAGTGGCTTGACTAATGTTTCAGTTTATATTAACATTTAGAAGATTTTGAATGTATTATTTGTTGTTTTTATTTCTTACAATAATCATTGCAGTATCCTGATGTGTTTTGTTATTTTTCCATCTTTAGAGATATTTAAATATTTCTATAAATGTCTTGTTTAATGACCATGGAGTTACAATTCAAGTGTTATTGATGTTATGTTAGCTTTAATTCTTTCCTTATGTAAAGCACTTTGATTCGCCTCTATGTGAGAAAGGTGCCGTACATGTAAACTTGCCTAAAGCTATTTTTACTTTCACATCTTCCAATGGTACGATTGTTTTGCGTTTATTTCTAGACAGTAAATATACAGTAGCTGTCAAAGCGAAGTCATTACAAATAATCATTATTAGTGGTGTTTTATTGCAGCATCATGGTCATTTGTACACATTTCTAAAATTACTTTCTTCAATAATTTTTCATAATAAATGCTGATGAACTAGCTTTCAACTACTGTACTTCCTACTTTTTTTAAAAAAAATTAGCATTAAAAGCAGCTTAGTCAGTCCACAAGTTTCTGCATTTTCATTCAAAGACGTTGTGTCCAATCTTAAGATACTGAAGAAGCTGATTCAGTAAAGTACTTGTGAAGGATTATTTGGTCTTGGCACTCATATTTAGGCATTGGTCTGGGTATAAAAATGATTAATTTCTTGGTGAAATGAGAGCTTCAGTTTTTTCAGAGTGGACTTTTTTGCTCTGAATCCCACAGAACAGGAAGACAGTGAGCTGAGGTGAGATAATAGATTTTATTAGTGATTGTAAATGAAGAATCTTAAGTGAATTTAAAAAAAAAGGGAACCAGCAAAGTACCGTAACTCACGCTTATGCTCCACCTCCTAACGGTCAAAACCAACATGAAAAAGAGAGATTTGAAGTTAGACTTGCAGCTGAGGACGGAGAGATAGCAGAGGAGGAATGGAGAGAAGGAGGCAGCTCTAACAACCTGTTCCTGCGGCCTTTTGACCCTGAGTGGACTGTAACTGGGATGAGTGGCCTGGTAAGCTGGGGTCTGACTTTCTGTTAGCTGAGCTTAAGATGCTCATGTAAAGAATAAAAAGCCAAAAGAAAAGAGCGAAACTTTCTTCACAGTGTCATATCAAAGTACTGGATGGCTGTTACACAGGTTGTCCTCCCTTCCTTTAGCTCCTTCTCCAACCTCGCACAATCCAGCGACAATATGAAAGTAAGTATCGGGTTCACTTCAGTTGTTTGGTTTATGAACTCATTTTTTACTTGAATAGGGTCTAGTGCTACCTATTGTATGCTCCATATCATTGTTTGTATATATTTCACAGATGAAAATCCATTATTTCACTTAATATTGAACTGACAAATGTGTCTTGCACTATAATACTGAACATGTGATTGGTCCCAAATAACTGATTGCATATATTGTAAGTTGCTTAAGACCAAAGCACCCGCTAATGTAATGTAAAAATGCAATACAAGTCTGTGAGTTAAGCTTTATGTACTGATTTAATGACTGTCCTGAATGATATGTTCAGTGAAAGAGTTACTGGTGACTGTGCTGTCCATGCTGGCTAAAAAAGATTTTCCTTCCTAAAGCAGTGACGATATAAGTGATGAATCCATAATCCTTCAGTGTAAAAATGACTGTTGATAAGGTCAACAAGCGGGCAGGGGTACACAGTGTATCATAGTTTTAGTTTTTTGTTTTTTGCGTGACTGGGCCTTATTTTAGGTTTGTAGTACCTTATGTACATAGAATATAAAAACATGGTGTTCAGGGTGTAATTTTGTAAATGCACAGTTTAACAATTAGTGTCACAAATGGTGTTTTTCACTGTTACTGCTATTAATTGTTGTGTTAAAAGTAGGTTGGTATCTGTTGAAGTTGCAGTCGGCAGTTGTACCAAATTCTCTCTGTTTCCACTGAAAGTGATTCCCTGCTGAGCCACAGCAGAGGGATTGTAAAACAGAGTGAGCATTTTGTACTAAAAGGAAAATTTGGAAGATAAACACTTGCTGATTGAGTGATTACCCTCAACTTATCTCCTAACGGCCAGTATGGCGTAGGACGTACAGCAACTAATAACGCTTTCAATGTACGTATGGACGTGTGGACATTGTTTTAAGGCAGATTTTTTACAGTATGTTTTCCTTGGTGATCATCACCTCTAAACGCTCTCCATCACCATCTAGGTGTGGAAGTCTGAGGGTGACTCTCTCCTTCTGGACTCTCCCAGCAACAAACTGTCACCAAACAGCTCTGAACAGCTGCAGGTCTCTCAGCAAATGACGGACGAGCTCCTGGATGATGACAGCCGGGCATCCTGGGACATTGAGTTCCTGCTGTCTGAATGGAGCAGCCCGTCGCCTGACCTCAACCCCTCTCTGGACAACAACGATGAAAAGCTCCCAACAGACCCAAACGCAGCGTACCAGGAGGCGGCCGTGTTTAAGGACCAACCAGCACAGGACCATCTGAAGATGAGCACTGGCTGCCTCATGGTGGAGCTTCTGTCCCCTACTGAATCCACAACGTCTGTCCAGCCAGAGCTGTATCACCATGGTTATAATGATGACCAATCAGGTCGGACTCCATTTCTCTCTTCAAGTCTACCTAATGTAGATCAGTTTGGCTTCCCTCAAGGAGGCAGTGCGGAGACGCACAGCAGAGGAAACCTCACTAAAGTCTCATCATGGGAATTTAACCATTACTATCCCCAGCAACACCCCTCCATGGTGACCTTCCCCGACAGCAGGTTCTTACCACCTCAAGCTGTGACGCCTGACCCTCGACACTACAGCTACGTGCCACACTTTAACCACGGTGTCAACCTTTTCTGTGACTACTCTCACAGCCAAGCCACTGGTCACCTGCCCCTTCACCAGCAGCCCCTGTTGGTTGGACCACAGCTGCCCCCTGGTGGAGTGGAGGGAAAACGTGGTCGTAGGGCTACGGGGAAAAAGAAGCCCGCCATCCACAGCTGCGAATACCCCGGCTGCAGCAAGACCTACACCAAGAGCTCACATCTCAAGGCTCACCTCCGCACCCACACAGGTACACCCACCTGAAACAACAGTAAAGTCTGTCACAAATACTGGAGAAATGATTTTGCCAGGTGATTTACCTTCTGTTTTTATTCTTTACTCTCCAGGGGAAAAGCCTTACCACTGCTCATGGGAGGGCTGCAGCTGGAAATTTGCCCGCTCAGATGAGCTGACGCGTCACTACCGCAAGCACACAGGCCAAAAACCCTACGAGTGTGTACTCTGTCAGAGGGCCTTCTCCCGCTCCGACCACCTGGCTCTGCACATGAAGAGACACACCTGATGCCTACACACACACACACACACACACACACACACACACACACACACACACACACACACACACACAAAACTCTCATTTAAACAACGGAAAGTTGCAAGACTTGATTATGATATTCTCTGAAGTTTTATTATTAGTTATTTATGAGTTGATCTGTGACTCAGTGACCTCAGATATTAACTGACCACATTCTCATTAGTGCCTTGACATCTGTACTTGATGATCTGGCTGGTCAAGAATACAGGCCCACATGTAGAATTATTTTATGAAAACTGACAACACAACCAGTGGTATGATGGCATGACAAATCATTGTGTGCATGCTGCCTCAGAAGGGTTGACTGACATATGATTGGTATTTATGACTGAAAGGCACAAAGAGTAGGATTTCCCCCCCCAAAAAAAGAAAAACAATGTTTAGACTCACAAAATAATCCCTGTCATCATCACCGATGACCCAGTAGAAGTGTGTGGCAGTGTCTGTATCTGCAGTTGTTAGGGTCTGGATATCCCACTGATAGGACCTGAGCGTGCATGGACATCTAGCCAAACCTAATGCTTCGCAAAGAAAAGCAGCGGGATTCGTAATGACACCATTGAGCCAAGGAGGAGGCTGGGCAGTATCAGGCAATGACTGCTTAACCAACAGCTTTTAAAAGAGTACTCGTATAATGATGTTGCACTAAAAAAAAAGATCAGTAAGACGATCAGTATCAAAATCAATGTAGCACCAGAGATATTGTGGCATGGTGCCTACATTATCCACAATGCAACTTGGCCATTAACAGTTGTGTTGAAGATTCAGATGTGTTGTGCTAGTAGCAGCTAGTGAAGCCTAAAGCAGAGGTGGCCTCTACAGAGGTCTAGTGAGCTCACTTCTTTCTAACGCCACACCATCAGATGTGTTTTTTTCTTAAGACGGGACTGAGGTTGAATCAAGTGACATCGTTTGAGGCAATTTATCTGACTTCACGCAGCTCCCTCTGGCGCCATAAAAGGCTTCATACAACTTTTTAAAAAAAGTATTCCCCAAGTCCTGTAAACACACTTGGATGTGTGTTCCCTTTTCAATGCGACAGTGATTCCAGTTTAGATGACCTGAATTACACCTGAGCATCATTAAGGCATAAAAGATGTTAGAGTCTAAACCTGACAAACAAACACACACACACACACACACACACACACACACACACACACACACACACACACACACACACACATACACACACACACACACACACACAGGATAAGGGCAGTACAAGAACAAACTCAGAGTATATAGTTAGCATGCTTTCAGTAATAAGGGCGACCTAGACAAACGCTGTACATACTGTGGGCAGACAGCAAACATTAACACTAACAAAAGTCCTACCCCAAAACATGTGTAATACGGGTTAACGCGCTGAACAGAGACATGCCTGCTTAGTAACAATGCTTAGCTGTGTTACTGCTGAGTTGATCTGATTTCCCTTAGAACTTTAGGTAATTGTAATATCGATCGTAATAAATAAAAAATAAAGTACATTTTAAACTATGTTATTCTACAGTTAATGCAGAGTTGTGCATATGTGTCACCTAAGTTTTGGGGGATTTTTTTATTTATGAAAAACATATATATGCTTTTGTCGCGCGTATCAAGCAGAAATTAAAACTGTAAATAATCAGCATCTTTCTCAGTTGTTTTTTATCATCTAAAAATGCGAGCAACATATTTATTAACATAATATTTTACATCCAAAGAAGATACTATATTATTGTACAGTGTTTTTTTTATTCTGAAAAGATTGCTTTAAAGTCTTATAATTGTTGTTCCCATTGTCATAATTCTAATAAAGGCCTCTAATGCTGTAAAACTGTCTCGGAGAGTGACATGATTTATTCAGGCAGCTGATCTTAACAATTATATTACACCATCACATTAATCGTGATTCAACTGACTCAACGTTTTAAGTGCGTTCCTCAAAGATAAATCTGCCCTGCATAAAGCAGAATTAAATATGAGTCCACAGAATACATCTTTTTACTAGTCATCCTCACAGACAATGTCAGCGTTTGGCCTTTAGGTGGCGGACTTCTGTTACTATGTCAGCCCTCGTGCCTGCAGGCTGATATCAGCAGGTTGATGGCAGTTGTGTCTGCAGTGTTTCTAATCTGGGTGAGGGTGAGGTGAGGATAAAAACCTTCTTATGTAACTCAGCACTCACACATTCAACATGATTATGTCAGATGATGGAGGTCGTCATCACATTATGGAACTCTCTCGGTCTTGCACAGACACGTATACCCTCAGGCAAATACCCACACGGAAAAGCAAACACAACTACCCACTCATTTGTCAACCTTTGTAACACATACACACACAGAAATTAATCTGCATGTGCTTTTAAACACATTAGAATAACCACAGGGGATCTATCTTGCTCCAAGGTTGAATATCTCCATCATTTCAGTTGCACCAAACATCTCAACAGAGTCAGGTGTTTTGGCATAGCACCAATAAAATCACAGTATATAATACCTACAAAAAAAATGAAAAAGCTTATTAGGGTCAGAGTTACCTCTTGTGTAAAAGATATATTTTAGACATCACACATCCCTTTTAATGCAGCTTTCTCGAGAACCACTCATCTGATCGACTTCACACTGGACACTGCACCCTTGGGTCCTCAGCAACGCACCTGCCAAGTGAGAAGTCGATTAGAAGAAAGTTTCTTGAGATATGTGAAGGACAGTCATACATGCACGCATACACAGACAGAGAGAGATTCCTTCCTATATAGTTAGAAGATGCGGCTAGAGCGCCACCTATTGGCCAAATGGCTCCATTGTAATTTGTCATAGCCACTCAGATAACATATCTACACATGTGCACCAAATGTTGTTGCAATAGCACAAATCGTTCAGGAGATATTATCAGGAGACAGTTGTAGCAAAACTGAAAGGAGCATCTAAAATATGAAAAAGTCTCTTTTCCCGTCTTGTTCCAAAGATGTTCTGTACCGCATTTGGGGATGATCGCTCAAAATGTGTAGGAGTAGTGAGAAAAATATATTATTATGTTATTTACTAATATTTATTTAGACATACAGATCAAAAGTTAGGGCAAAATGCAAATTTGTTGCTAGAGCGCCAGCATCTTGCCAAAAGACAGAGATTCCTTGCTTTAAAGTTAGGAGACTATTTTACTCATCATGAAGATGACCCCTTTAAGAATCCCTAACTGGTTTATTCATACTTGGCAGCACATATTTGTAAGGCACACTGGTTTGGAGTCGTGGCCATTGATCTTATCTGAGTTCAAGTTTCCTCTTTGGTGCACTATCAAGGCTATGATTGGCTTCTTAAACCTCCATGGGACAGCATGATGGCAGACGAGCACACGCACATCACAAGCACATTAGTGCCTCACTCACAGCCAAATATACACACATGAAGTAATCCTGATAATTAAAGTGCTGCAAATATACTCCTCGGGCCATTAATAATCTGTTATCCACTGAGGCTGTGCAAGATATTACACATAAGCAGATAAATCCAAAACATTATTCTAATAAAGATGGGCATGAGGCTCCATCTGCAGTCATAGTTTATTTTAGAGCAGCTTTCAAGTGATTTGGGATTTAGAGTTGAAACAAGGACAGAGGCAGAGTTCTGACCTGAAGTGCCCTCCCAAAAAAACCTTTTTCTACTTCCACTTTCTAATTCCTCCTTCCCTGTTTACATCATCTTATACTTGTAGAGAGGGTATGATGCAGGCCTTATGCATTCATGGGAATATTCAAGCGCCAACAAGACGCAAAACAAGAACTGAAGCATTAACAAGACATGACATATTAAGTTATGAAATGTTTCCTGTTTGTTTGTGCAGCTAAACAGGTCAAATGTGTAAAAATGTTATTATTAAAGTCTTAAAATCTGAAAAGCACATGCTATCAAAAATCCACATAATGCAATGTGTTTTGATGTGTATGGTTTCTTTCAGCAGGTGACAAGTGCACTGTAGAGTTTCATTTTCTGTAAATCCCCACTGCAAGTCTGAAACATTATTATTTATTCAAATGTATTAATATCACTTAACTTGATTGTTTTATATGGGAGAAAGTATGATACTTTCGTCCTCCCTGCTACCCACATATCTAGTGGGGAGAACCTTGATTCATCAACATGGAAAAACCTAACAACAACCTGAATGCTGAGCTGATGAAAGAAGATTTACAGGAGACAGATAAGATGTGTAATTAGATTCTCTTTGTTGTTTTCTTCTGAGGAGAAATGCAGAAGAATCAATGTTATGTAAAATGTTTACACATGGAGAGGATCGGTGAACATCGCAGATCCAATTCTTGAAAACGTATTTGTATTATTGCATATAAACCATATGACTTGGTTATAAAGCAGGTCAAGGTGCTGTATAAAAACTATGAAAGTATAATACCCTCAATCCACAGAGGAATGCACACAGCCTGTATTCAGAAACTGTGTCTTTAAACGAGACGCCAGGACTTCTGTACCGTTGTGATGTCACAACTCTACTTTATACAGGTAAAAAGTGACGCTACAGTCATTCCTCGGCTGCAATGATGATGCAGAGAGTGCAGGTGTGGAAGACTCAGAAACATTGACCAATCAGAGCAGACTGGGCTTTTTCAGGAGGGGGTCTTAAAGAGACAGGCGCTAAAACCGAGCATTTATTCACACAGCGTGAGAAAAATAATGTGTTTTCGAGCATTAAAGCATGGAAACATGTTCTAGTAGAAACCCAAAAAACATGTGTGAACCTGAAATATGTGACCTTTTAACATGAATACAGGTATAAACATTATAGTACTTCTGAACAAACCTTTCAATCTTTGTGTTTTCTACATATTGTTTGCTCTTACAGCAGGCACAGACACACTGTAACAGCCAGTGTATGGTCACACTGTGTGAACTTAGCAGAACAACAGTGTTACTGAGAAGAAGTGGGGACATCTTTGACGCAGCGGAGCAACTTCAGTTCAGCAAACAAACACACACAGTCACAGAGAAACCCACACATAGACACCGTTCACTGTACAATACATTGCAGCATTAATATTTCAGTGAGCATCTGTAAATGGTTTTTTTATGCATTATTAAACTCTGCTACTTCAGGACAGCACTTATACCAGCTTTCAAACTGAAATATCAATCCACAGCATGTCTCATCTACATTTGTATGCACTTACAGAGCCAAACTGACAAATCTCCATGTGGTAGGAGAGGTAATTATTTCTAAATGCAGATGAATTCGACCAGCTCAATAAGTGTCTGTTCTCACTCCCAGGAAGTCGTCACTAATCTTATTTAAATTGTAGTAACTTTGTATGGGTGTGTGTGGAGTCATCGAGCGTACCGTTCGTGTACGATTATACAACCTCACACAATGGGAATCTTGGCCTGATTTCCAAAAGCAGGATGAGGATTAGAGTGGTGAAAGCTGCAGCAGTACTGAGATTGTGGAGAGGGACTGTGAGTCCAAGTGTATGGAGGGATGTAAAAAGGAGGGGGCAGATTCTCCTGATTTGAACTTGAGCGTACACAAATACACAAAGTCAAACGAGGCCAGTGTCCGCTCTATGCTCAGGCAGGCAATAACTTTCTGCCTTCGTTTTCTAATGACGCTTCACATAGCTGCACAAGAATGCACATGCACACACATTTGTACCTCTGTACTTGTGAGTGCCCTGGTTGATATTATACATTTACTAACCCCCAACCTTTAAGGGAGCTCCAATGATTTACACCTGGGGGACTTGATGAAGAGATGGTTTCAAATAAGAGCTGAAATATCCTTATGTTTATGTATGGTTGAGCAAAAACACCATAACCCATAATGCATCTTGATGGTTTCTTCTGTATGTAGAGCTTCCCTGTCTAGACACGGCAACGTTTCAAACTCTTAAAAATGTATAGACTCGTGCAATTTGAACATTTTCAATGATGTCTCTTTGGTAACTTTCTTAGACTTGACCCCTCCAGGGTCTTGAGACAGTATAACTGTTTCCACAGACTAAATAGCACTCCCTGTGACTAGTACACTGACTTTGACACATACATTTGGTGGTGTGCCCCTTTAACAAACATAAATACTTACTCTAACCTCAACACCATTCCCACCAAGTCTTGACCCTCAAACCAAGTAAGAACCAAGAAAACATGAAATTGTTCTTGTAAAGATAGAAAGACAGAAGTACATGAACATACTCACATCTGCTCCAAACATACGCTAACCCTTTAATCTAATCTATACATGGATGAGGATTATATGGCCAAATATTCATCATTTATCTTTCTGCAACAACACTACATACCATTAAATGGCTAACTAAGCAGTTACTGTACTGGTGTTCTTACAGTAAGTTTTTGTTTTGAGTGTGAATTGGTACCTTTAATTTTGGTATTTTTTCCAACAACTTCTGAACACCTCAAGATTTAACGTACAATAATAACATTTATTTCTAAAGGAACATGAATGATAAATGTAAAAGTCCACTTCAGCGGATCTTGAACTATTCTAAAGTCTGTCAGAACAAACTCTCACACAATTTGTGGAGCATAATCCAAGTCTCATTTGCTACTCCTCTTAAAAGTAAATAGCGAGTAGCATGCCTTGGCAATCCTGAGAATGTTTATGCTAAAGTCTTTTAAAATAGTGTGGTTTTCAGGGAAAAGGCAAAATGAAATGTGTTTGGGAAGAACCAAGCATACGACTGAATAAATGACACTTGGATTATACGGCAAGAGTTGTGTGAGAGTTTGTAAACAGATAATAGAGTTTTGATGTTCTTAAACGTGGCACCCTACTACTGCAATGCATCCAGAATTTTCTCAGTTTCCCAACTCTCTATTAACTGTAGGGGCATTTGAAAAAAAAAGACTTCTTTAAGGATTTTGTTTTTTCAGTGTTGACCCCATGCTCCAGGCAGCTACTAGCATTTCTGGGAAAATACCTTCCAAAAAGAAGTATAATTTGAAAACAGGAGGCAGGAACTGAAACAATAATTTTATTATTTGTTGGCAGGTCATTCAGCTGAACCTCAGTGCAGCAATACTGTTGTCTTTTCATAGAATTTCACCCCAACCTCCTCTCTAAGTCTGTGCACACCACTGCACCATGTTCAAACTCCTCTGCCAAGATCACAGAAACAGGACCAGGGTGACATTTGTTTTACTACAATGTCCAGAGAGGATCTGCATAAATTAAAGAGTGAGAAGTGAAATGTTGCCTTGTTTTGGAGAAACTGGGGAGACTGACACAGGGACAGAGAGTCCTGTGTGAAGTATTTCCATGTGCAGGGAGGAAGTATCACTGTCCAGCAGATCGCTCATGGAACAATGTTCCTTTTTTCTATGCAACCTCACCCCAACTGAACTTCCAGCACCGCGCAGTCCTCACATGCTCTCGCTCTCTGTGTATTACATAACAGCTCTCTTTTCCATTCACATTATCAATCGGCATTCAAATGACTCAATCTTTCTGTACGGCTCTTTTTGTTATTCATCTACAAAACATGGTTATAAAATTGACGGATTAACTCACAGGTGCAGTGTCACGGTGATGAGATTCTTTTGTTCTTACAGTGAGGCCGACAGTCTCTGAAAAAGGAGAAAATACAGAGTCAGAGACATCATCACGTTTGTTCTTTGACAGTGTGAATGTAATCTAATGTGATGGAAATACACGTATGATTGTACATTACTCAAGTGTTTGTAGACAAACAAAGAGTGCATGCAGGTCTACATAATACATTTTTCCATGTAGCTGAGTTACCTTGAACTCCTTGTTATGGGTGCTCACCTGCAAAGAGCAAATGAGGACAACTCAAGCCTCCATGGCTGCTGCCCACACTGGCCTTTAAACGGGATGACCTAATTTAACACAGTGATGTAAAAAACAGAAACCAGGTGGAGGTGTTAAAGACACGTGACATGACGCACTTTCTTCACAGTATTAAACTGACATTTTTTCCTGCCACAATGCACCCTCAGTAAAAAACTGATTCTACAAACTAAAATGTGTTAACTAAACTCGCCAATTTAGTGAATAATAGAAAAGCCCATCTGGCCACCGAAAACAGGGATGTGTCCCCTGGAAACAGGGGGGTCATCCCTATGTTCCCTAGTCGCATAAGCCTATGCCTTCCCTGATTTAATTCAGCATTTTGTAAGGGTTAGAGCTTACAGTGAGGGTCAGGGTTAAGGAGTAGTGTGAGGGTCTACATAGGCCTATTTGCAGGGGAACGAAAAAAGAAAAAAGCGGGGAACATATGACCCATGATTTAATCTGTTTAAAGATTATTGTGTAAATTACACCATGATATAATCTGTTCATCTATTCTATGAAATGTGTAAATTACACCGTGATATAATCTGTTTATCTATGAAATGTGTAAATTACACCATGATATATTCTGTTTATCTATGAAATGTGTAAATTACACCATGATATAATCTGTTTATCTATGAAATGTATAAATTACACCATGAAATAATCTGTTTATCTATGAAATGTATAAATTACACCATGATATAATCTGTTTAATTATTCTATGAAATGTGTAAATTACACCATGATATAATCTGTTTATCTATGAAATGTGTAAATTACACCATGATATAATCTGTTTATCTATGAAATGTGTAAATTACACCATGAAATAATCTGTTTATCTATGAAATGTATAAATTACACCATGATATAATCTGTTTATTTATTCTATGAAATGTGTAAATTACACCATGATATAATCTGTTTATCTATGAAATGTGTAAATTACACCATGATATAATCTGTTTATCTATGAAATGTGTAAATTACAGCATGATATAATCTGTTTATCTATGAAATGTGTAAATTACACCATGAAATAATCTGTTTATCTATGAAATGTATAAATTACACCATGATATAATCTGTTTATCTATGAAATGTGTAAATTACACCATGATATAATCTGTTTATCTATGAAATGTGTAAATTACACCATGATATAATCTGTTTATCTATGAAATGTGTAAATCACACTATGATATAATCTGTTCATCTATTCTATGAAATGTGTAAATTACACCATGATATAATCTGTTTATCTATTCTATGAAATGTGTAAATTACACCATGATATAATCTGTTTATCTATTCTATGAAATGTGTAAATCACACCATGATATAATCTGTTTATCTATGAAATGTGTAAATTACACCATGATATAATCTGTTGATCTATTCTATGAAATGTGTAAATCACACCATAACACAGTATGTTCATGTATTCTGTGAGATGTGTTACGAATGAACCAGTTGTAACTCTGGTTGGTTCTGTCAGTCACAGGTTTTACTGTAAAACGCTCAGTTAACTCCGTAAACGTTACATGGTGAATTTTGAGTTTGGCCAACATATTTTTCATATCAATCTCGTTTTCGTTTTGTCCGACTGTCAGTGACGTGCCTGTATTAAAGTCGTAAAACTTTATTTAAACACCCTCCAGGATTGGGTGCTGTTCGGTTTGTTGTTGTTTATTTTGCTTGTCACCGCCAGTTTGACTCAGCTGCGGGTTTGGACGGAGGAGGAGGAGGAGGAGGAGGTGCGGTCACCCGGGGTGAGGATCCGACCCCGGCTGAACCGATGAGCGGAGAAGACACAAACGACAGCGCGTTTTTGAGGAGCAGAGACATCCAGAGGACCGGTGAAGCTCCACATGTTCCCTCTCTCTCTGACTGAGGGGCTTCTTCGTCAAAGGTGTCAGCAGCTGTTTGATCTGTGAGTAAGATCTCCTTTATGAGTTTTACTACTGATTCAATTGTATTAAAACTGTTGAACTACCTCGCATAATACAAAGTTTCTGAATTATTTGTTTAGGATGACATAGCATGGGGATTTCATATGAGATGTAGAGTGCACGGTAAACTATTTAGGGCTCATCGGCCATCTGTGTATTTAGGTTTTGTGGATTAATAAAGATTGTAGTTGTGATAGCACCAAATACCTGATCATGGTCATGGGTATCAAATGGGTATCAAATGGTTAATAACACTTAATGATCCTCGTGATAAAACTCTAAAAAAGAAGTGTACAAATTAAAGGAATAATCAAACATGTTGGTTCTTTCAAGGTTATTCTCTTTTTCTCTTTTTGTCATTTGATTATTATTATGACAATTAAATATTTCACTATTAGAATGTGGATACTTTCTGTATCCAATAAGACTATTATTATAAATCCGTATTCATGTACACTGTAATGCCTGTAGGTATTTGATATAAGAGTTTCCCTCAAGTTTTTAATTATTATTCTTTTATGCTATAAAAACATTACAACATTCAACTGCAGCAGTATAATGTCGTATCACTGTTTTGCAACCTGTAAAGGAATGGTCCCCTTACTGCATGTGTTTGTATTTTTTCACCACTAGCTGGTGCCATTACAGCACACTTCACCCCATCCACCTCAGTAAGTCATCACACACCTCACAGCTCCCCCAAGTGTCAAATCCGTGTTTGAACATGACGGGTCAGACTGTGAGAGGCACCATCCAGGACCTGTCAGTGCCCTCGCTGCTGGCTGTGAAGGGACCGGAGTCTAGGCCTCTGGAAAGGTCCTTGTCTTTCGCTGATGAGGCTGTTTCCATCCTGACCTCAACGAGCCAGCTGGCCCAAACCCTCCTAAGTCACACCTTTGCTCTCAATCACAATGAGAGCCTTGCAAACACAGAAGCGAAGGCTGGTAGCAGCTGCGATGAAGACAATGGCAACAGTGCACGCCGCAAACGAGAGTTTATCCCTGACGAAAAGAAAGATGATGGCTATTGGGACAAGAGGAAAAAAAACAACGAGGCAGCCAAGCGGTCCAGAGAGAAGCGGCGAGCCAATGACATGGTGCTAGAGAGGCGAGTCCTGGGCCTGCTGGAGGAGAACGCCCGCCTGAGGGCCGAGCTGTTGGCCCTGAAGTTTCGCTTCGGCCTGGTCAAGGACCCGTCTGATGTTTCTATCCTGCCGCTGCCTGCAACCCTCTGTGCTCAGCCAACATCCAGTGCAGCACATCTCTACCAGCCTCACACTGATGGATCCTCCTACAACAACTCACCGCCCAACGCCCACTCTCACCCTCCACGGCAGCAGCAGCTGGGTGCCATCCCGAGAGGAACCGGGCCTCTGTCAAGTCACAGTGTATCTGAGGAGTCTGGTGTCTCAAACTCATGTAGCTCAAATATGGGCAGCCCTGTGTTTTTTGATGACACACTGAGTGATCACGATGGGCCTTCGCCGAGGGAGCTGGTGGAGCAGCAGCAGGGCTACGACTCCCACATCTGTCCCCTGGAGGCCAACGAGAGTCAGTATGTAAACAGACAAGATTCACCCGAGGGTTTGAGGAGCCTTCCGCACAAGCTCCGCTTCAAAGGGCCCTCTGGTTGCAGTGATGGAGGGGAGACGTGTCCATCCTCCGATACCAGACACAGCGGACCACCTGTAGCCACAGTGTGGCCAAACATCCAGGTGAGGAACCAGCAGCACGCCGGATGGGACAGCCGGACAGAGAGTCAGGCTTCTTGGTCTAGGGAGGAGGCCTTCGGTGGACATGGGAAGCAGTACCACGGTCCGTCATCTGGACATTATAACTCCTCCCCTCTGCCGAACTCCAAGTGTTCGGCAGAGGATGCCAGTCTCAGGTCTCAGATCAGCTGTTTGTCTCAGGAAGTGGATCAGCTCAAGAGGCTCTTCTCTCAGCAGCTGCTCTCCAAAGTCACGTAAGCCTGAGCATAAAGACTAAAGTTAACAGACTGATTTCACACAACATCTTTACAAACCATTGATCTTACAGACTGCTGCTTTCCCGGGTCCGCACGGCCCTGGTGCCAACAGCCATACCTCTGAAGTGACAGACCTCCACCTGTTTTCCTGGAATTGCTTAGTTTAGGAGCCTGTTGGCTCTGTTATGGTCAGCACACCACAACCAGGCTAAATTAATGCAAAACTAAAAGTGATTTCTGTGTTGAATTTCACAGGATTTAAACAGTGGTGGAAGGTCACAAAGTACATTCTCTCAAGTACTGTACTGTAGAACTTTGAGGTACTTTACCTGAGTATTTTCATTTTATGCAACTTTATAGTTATGCTCCACTAGGCCTACATCTCAGAGAGAAACAATGCACGTTTTACTGCAATACATTTATTTCATAAATTCAGTTATTACAAAATAAATCGACTCATAAACTATTATGTATTATAGATTAAACTGCCCAGCAGTATCTAAAGCAGTTAACAGTAGCTCAACCTTTACCAGCTGCAACAGGGTTAGGGTTAATGGACACATTAATGCATCAATAAGTATAATCCAGTAATATATACTATACTGAAATGGCTCATTCTGAGTAATGAGTACTTTTATATTTGGTACTTTAATTACATTTTGATGATAATACTTTTGTTCTTTTACTTAAGTGAGAATTTGCATTGGTTCTACTTGTAACTTTTTTTACACAGTGGTATCGCTGCTGTTACTTCAGTGAAATATCTGAGTACTTCTTCCAGCACTTGATCTGAAGGACGGCGTACATTTCTGAATACTCGACAGAGCAGCTCCGTCAGAAACACTGGACATAAACATGTTAACACAAAGCACACGGTATTAATTTATAACACTTCAAACATCACCATGTTCGCTTAACTCAGATGTGGAAAGGCCGTGTTTCTCTGCTTTGGGACAACACACAGTGTGTAGGCTTTTCAGCACAGATACTGTGTATCAATATTATAAGCTGCTCCAAAAAAGAAGCAACATTACTTTTGTGAGTGTTTTGTGATCTTTATATTGTTTACCATATCTGTATCGGATTTATCTTATTACTGCAAATACATACAACTGCATATTTCATCAGGATTTTGATTGAAGTGAACAGTACTTACGTAAACAGATTATATTTTATTCAAACCACTGGTGAATCTTTTATGGCAGATTCTTTTAAACAAACATTTACATTACAAACTAAGGATGGGCAATATGGCCAAAGTCTTCTACCCCAGAATAGATGATTTCTCTACAACGTTTACAGTATATCACAATAGAGAATGTTTTATGTTAATGCAAAATTAAGATAATGTGTAAGGATCAGAACGTAAAGTTCCCAAATGACGTAAACACATGCTGTAACACAGTATGGCAACTGGTTTTCAACATTGTGATAGAAACATTATATGAAAATATTAAATTCAACTCAACTCACCTTTATTTAAGAACACTTTAAAAATAAACATTGCTGCAACACAGTGCTTTACATGAATAATCATAAGCATAAAACAAAACAATAAAAATGTTTTTAAAAATCAATCAAAAACAATAAACCAGTAGCAAAGTCTCATGCAGGATCGAATGCCAATGAATAAAAGAGGATTTTAAGACTAGTTTTAATATCTATATTGTTTTAACGATGTATGTTGTCATATCACCGAGCCCTATTACAAACCATCTGCATTTTGTTTTTACTAATAGCATGCATGAGCAATGTCCTTGAGATTATGTGAATAATAAAGTCCATGTTCATAACAACTGTTTCATAATTGTTCAAAAGGCCACACACATTATAAGAGATCCAGCCATAAACAGGCATTACGCAAGAGGGTTTGAGGCTTATTTTTTAAGA
The DNA here is from genome assembly GCF_963691815.1 of Echiichthys vipera. Taxonomy (NCBI): domain Eukaryota; kingdom Metazoa; phylum Chordata; class Actinopteri; order Perciformes; family Trachinidae; genus Echiichthys; species Echiichthys vipera. The sequence goes on from NC_139827.1 coordinate 26,116,270, forward strand.
TTGCATTTTGCATTACATCACAGGCCAGGAGAGACTGACTGAAAGCTAACCCAGCTGGGGCAGAGAGAGCTCTGGTAGGTGTGGCACTGGAGAGGAGAGGTGCACTGCGCAACAGTATGAATGTGTCCCAATTTTCACTTTCGGCTAAACTGATATCATTTGAATTTCGATATTGAAAAAGTCCACCTTCACTGAACTAAGGTTGCTGAAATGAAGGGGGGTGTGGGGTGTGGGGCAATGCCAGGGAGAGAGGAGTGGTGTTTGGATGCAGAGAGAGGAGTGAGGCTCTGCATGAGTCATCTGTCACGTCAGCGGTATAAATCGCTATTTTTAGCATTGAAGCAGCTGCGGTGGAGACTGATTGGCCCATATGGAAGTGAAGGATACAGGTTCAGAATACATTAACATCTGGAAACAGAACAAATCTGCAGAAGAGCTGCTGTGAAATACACTCTGGTATTGGTTTGGGGCCAGAACACTGCAACACATACACTGAATTATTCATGTTAAATATGATTGAAGAATGTCATTATTCTTTATTACAGTAACATATATTATAACAATATTTCCATTTTTAGCATTCAGTCATTTTTTTTATCAACACCAGATGGCGCCATGTGTCTCTACCAGCCTGGATCACTGACTCATTCATTCATTCATTCATTTACAGCAGTGTTACTAGAGGTTGTCTCCTCCTTTGTGCTTTCTGTAGTACCACGTGCAAAACAAGCGCTGATTTGTGTTTGATGTACAGCACTTCTACCTTCAAATGACCCTTTTATTCAAAATCCATAATGCAAGAGTGAGACTTGAGCTTAAAATGACATTTTTCAATGATCTATACAGTGTGATTTTAATGCTGATCTGAGGTTAAACAGGTAACAAGGCTGCAGAGGCTCCTCCTAGGCTTCAGACAACACCACGAGATACACATGAGTTCTTTTGTCTGCAATCAATCTTCATCCAACCCAGTCTGCCAACCCCCATGCCACGAGCCATATAGGAAGGAGTGAGAATCTTCTGGTTGCTAGGCAGGCACCACCACACCACAGTTGCCAAGGGGATGCCTGCATGCAGAAGCAGCTGAAGAGATGGAGGAGTATGTTGGGGGTTGGTGGTTATAACAGAGGACTGGTGGGGGAAGGAGCCGGACAAGTTCAAGGCCACTGTTACTCCAGCGTGGTGGTGGTGGTGGTGTGTGTGTGTGTGTGTGTGTGTGTGTATATATGGTGAATGGGTGCATGTGTGTGGTTTGAGACAAAGCAGGGGAAAGGGATGGGAGTAGGAAAGTGGGCTGGTAGTGGATGTGTGTCATATAGCAAACATGGCTGACGTAGCTGCTCATGAAATATGGTTGTGATGGAGACAACAGGCTTTATGGGATAATAGGAACGATCACAAGAGCAGATAATACACGTCCAGTTCCACTAAAGATAAACCAAATGACAAAAGATGGAAGAATGAAAGCTAAAAAAATGGTGTGGTATGATGATGGTATATTGATTTATGGTTTGTTATAGTAGAGAACACACATTTTTCCCTGTTATACCAATTTTCATTGGACATGGATAGTGATAGTGATTTCAATGTTAGTGTGTTTTTACTAAATCATTTAAAAAAACTAAAAAAAACAACAACATGGTTACACTACCCAGATGACAGATAGAATCCAGAATGTATTATATCTACTGTTAATTATGCTAAAATCGTATTAGTCTCGTAAAGTTAGACTTTATGTTAATACTAAAAAGTGGCAGATCATGGCCAGTGTTTTCATAATAATAACACAATAAAGACCTCAATGTGTAAACAAAGGGTTAAACACTGTTGTCTGCCACTGCAAACCAACTCAGTTAACATTTTCTGATCTGAATAGACACTGAAGCTATCAATTCTACCATTTCTCCCCTATATGCATGTGAGAGACTTACATGTATTGTGGGTTTCTACCTGAACATGTTTACATGCTTTAATATTAAAAAAACACATTATCTTTCTGTCAGACAGCCCTTCCCTTTGGCACTACAGTTTATCAACATATTCCTTCGCATAGGTGAAACTGTGCAACACACTGTATTACACAGCAGACCCGCTGTTTGAGTCAGACTTTCTGTGGTTTATTGAATAAACAAATACTGGAGTGGTTATGAAACCAACGACAAAATACTGCGGAGACGAGAGGATCCCTTTATGAGAGGGAACATACAGAAGGTCTTCTGCAGAGGGAGACTGAGCATATATACACTGGAGATCAAAATTAAAGATTATTATCAATACTTGATTTATTCTGAAATTCGGTTATTTTTTACTGTTCATGATTTGATAGAATATCCGCTGTGGCTATACCACTGCTGTACTAGCATGTTTTTTGTAAATAACCAAGGCACTTCAACAAAAACCTTTATTTTGTGAAAAAAAACAGTGAGCAAAATCAGAGAACAGTAACCACTGTGTCAGAAGAGAAGATTTAAACAATGTTTTCTTCTATAGTATTAAAAAATGAACAGGAAGTGTAGAGGCCACAGCTTTGAATGACTTCAGCACATCTGCGCCCACAGGACATCACTAGTTTCTCACACTGCTCTGGTTTGATCTTGGTCCGTTCTTCTTCAGTCTCTTCCACAGTTTCTTAGACATTACTTTGTTGCCAAGGATTTTCCAGAGATTCTCTATGTGGTTTAGATCTTCTCTTGTGACAAAATGGTTACTGTTGTGGTTACTGCCTTGGTTATTATATATATATATATATACACAGTGCGTTTTAGGTGGCTAAAATACATTTAGAGTGCTGCCTGACATCCATAGCAGTACATTGCTTAGCTTATGTGAGCTTCTGTGTCGTTATGTCTACATCTTCTAACTGGAGCTGTGTCGACCGCCAACTACTATAAGTAAAACACTGACTATTGTTAATACCTCATACAATCCCACTTAAGCCCGCTCCCAAAAAAGCAGAGTCTGTTTTCATTTGTAAGCACGTTCTCAAACCTCCGCACCTGCACTCTCAGAGTATCATGCAGTTGGGCAATGACTGTCCTGGCCCTTTCTACCTACACATAGGCCTTCTACAGTAGTTGTGACACCACAACCTTGCAAAAGTCCTGATTGCTCATTTAAAATACACAGTTTCTAAATACAGGCTGTGCGCATTTCTCTGTACAGTGAGCATTTTAATACTTTCACAGTTTTTTATACAGCACCTCGACTTGCTCTATAATACAAAAAAAAACCCACATGGAAATCTCACTTTTTACAATATGGGACCTTTAAAATAGAGTAAAAAGATGGCAAAAAGTGCAAAAATACTTCATCACAACGCAATTAATATTCACCATGCTTTATAATCTAATAGTAAGTAATAGTGTAGCCGGGGGGCCCAATTGTTGTAAAACGTGTGCTAAAGTGCCCTCTTCAGTGCAGTGGATGCGCTATATATGCCCTTTTTTTCCCTTTTCGCCCCTGCCCTTCAGAAAGCGTGTGCACGCCACTGCTGGTGAGGACATTTATTATAACTGTAACTTACCACCTACAGTCTGCATGACTCTGCAGTTAACTCCCATGACCTACATCTTGTCCTGCAGAGTGGGCTGACACACTTTCTTAGTGTCTCCCACTTATGAGGGATGAAAAGAAGCATGGCCTTGTAACTCACTGATATTGTAACAGTTACACAATTGTAAATGGTTAGTTGAATTCTGAGGCAATTTTAAATGTTGTCCTGCATCAGTGGCATCATCCAAACAGGGGCATCACAAAAATCACAATAGTTGTAATTTATAGTAATATTGTATATAATCAAGGATTTTGAACAATTCATTTAACTGTTTACATCAAGTCCAACGTTGTACTGCCGGGAGAGCTATTTATATTTATTTTTTTTGCTTACATAATTATTTTTAATCTTTGCTTCTTTAACTACAAAGTATCACCAGGAGAAAACCTATCATAATGCCTAATGAGAGGATACGTAACAGAGTGAGTGTACAGCTGAAGGACATGCTGTTACATGCTATTATTGGACCTCATGGTGTCTGCGTAAACGCATTCATGCCCATGTTATAAACGAAACCACTCCCGAGAAAGACACGGTATTACAGCGTGGAGATAAAGATGGAGGGGTGGAGAAGAGAGGAAAAAGAGAGGGATTAACGGGCTAACAGAGAGAGAGAGAGAGAGAGAGAGAGAGGGAGAGAGAGAGAGAGAGAGAGAGAGAGAGAGAGAGAGAGCGAGAGAGAGAGACCGCGCAGAGATATAGAGGACAAAAACGTGACGAGGCAGCCTAAGAGCTGTTACGCAACCGCTGACCTACTAACACATATTTCTAGAAAGGCAACCGGAGAAACTGGAGCAAAGTGTCCGGCAGCGCACAACACACAGTCAGCCCGAGCCAAGAGACGGAAACGGCACCCACCCGATCCACTGAGGCAACCACAACTGAGACACACACCGACAGCAAAGGAGAAGAAAACTTTTCGGCTTTTTTGGGGAGGTTTCTTCTAAAGGCACAAGGAAAAGGAGCAAACGGGAGCGAGACAGCTTTTGTGTCGGGGAAGCGTGAATCTTTTTTTCCCCTCCTCCGGAACACAGAAAAGGTATGTTATGACTGAGCGGAAGGCTTTTGTCTTTGTCTGTTTTCTGCCCCTGTGTGTGGTTCATAAAGGCGTGTGTAGGTGTTTCGGCGGTGCGTGGAGGCGAGGACATGATGCTTATGGCCGGGTATTGTTCACATGGCGACTCTCGGCTCTCTCCGCCGCGCGCCCGTGACTTTCAGACATTCGCTTTTGTCACATTAAACACCGCACTCGTGAGGCTAATGTGCTACTTTGTCGCAGGTTTTTTGGGGTATTTTCGCTTTGTTACTGACACGAAGCATAACGACGGAGAGGAAAAACGTGGTTGGCCGTATCCCACGTTATGTGTTCAATGTCAAGGCGAGGTTATTCCCCGCATGGTGGTGTTTTGCAGGGAATGGGGGCAGCTGCCGTGCTCCCCTGTGTTGTCTGGTTAATGCAGACACAGGGCTGTATTAGCTCTGCACGTGGCCCGCCGCTGCTTTGTATGTGTAGGTCGTTATATATGTAGGTCACTAGATCACTTTAGATAGTATTTCCTGTTTTTTCGGCTTTCCAGCTGATGCGAACCACGTCTAGATTAAAGCATGGCTTCTTTTAGGATGATTAATAAAGGCTGCCACGTTTCCATAAATGTAGGTCAGAGTGGAGGTTATAGAACATATACATAAATGCAAAGAGATGACCAACATCGGGCTTTTAGGATAGATTCTTATGCCACATTATGGGAATAATACAAAGATACTGGTGGAACATGTGCAGCAGCAAGCTAGTAATAAAAAATAATAATAATTAAAAAAATGTAAAAACTAAAAATGTAGAATTTTTTTCCTAAATGTTCAGAGCATGTGTCTCTATGTCTTTACTGACACATTTATAGATGTTCAAACTCAAAGTTAAAAAAATGTATGAGTCTTTTCATCCAGAGTGAGTCACTGGCTGGTCATTTTGTTTGTACTCCTGAGGTGTGTTAAGCGAAGAACAGAGCTTTGCTATGAGGGAGTTGGAGGGTATGACATAACCAGCACACAGCAGGGAGAAGCAATAAACAGCAGCTCTCTCCCAGGACAGAGAGGCCTGTAATTGATTCTCCTTCACACCCTGCTCTTTTTTGCCATCATTTGTATCCAGATTAACAACAAATCCTTAGTCCTGACGCACATAGAAATGCTTTCATCAATGACATAACACAGCTGCAGAATGTCTGCAGCTATTTTTAACTTTCTCAGTATTCCTCCTCCGAGAGAAAACATGGATGGTAAAAAGCAGAAGTAAGCTCAAACTAAATAATCTTTTTGTTTGGTACAAAACTCGTGTTCCAAGATCCTGGGCAAGGTCTTTGCGTGACTTTGTTGTGAAATTAGAATAACAAGTGAACATCCAGGATGTGATGCAATGCATGGAAACCCCTGTCTGGCGAAGTTCTGGTGAGCTCTTACTGCTGCCAGCTGGTCTGGGTTCAGAGCGTCTGCATTGCTCCGTCCCAGCCAGCTCTCTGAATGTAGGTCACTCCTGAATCTGGGTGAGCAGACACATGAGGTATACAGAGCAAGCTGTGGACTTACAGACTTTAGTAACTGCAGCTACTTGTCCCAGTTCCCTACTTTACTGTGTATTAAGGGATATGTTTTCTAATTTAAAAAAATCAATTTCTAACTTAAAAACATATAGGTCACATATTACCAATAGACTGAGTGAGGTTGAAAACACTAATAACAAAATATTATGCAAATTCTGAGCATGTTACATATCTGTACATTTCATAACAAGGTCATACCTATTTATTTTGAAACAAACGTCTGGTTCACTCTTCACCAGATTTGTAACTCTTAATGCATTTGGTCACGTATCACTTAGAGATCGTGTTAAATGGCACTCAGCCAAAGGTCTCACTTACTGACCTGGAATGTCTGGATTTCTGCCTCCTAGCTTTGTTTCATGACACAAAGCTGTGTGGCAAAATGGAGGATCCTAGCCGGGGCCCCTCCACATGTGTGGTGTTAGATCACTTAAAAGATGGAGGAGGGGAAGAGGATGCCATGCGTTTCACTCACACTTGCCTCAGAGGAGGTCAAAGGTGGATCATTCCTCCCTAAGCGGCAAGTGCCTGGGAGCTACTTCAGACCTGTGTTTTCCACAGCCAAAAACACTCACAACAGACTGCTTACAGTAGCTGCAGTGAACCATTCTTCTTTTAATCGGGAATTAACACAAAATACCATGTCCTTTATTTCCTGGCTGCCTTAGTCAGAGCACAGCGTGCGCAGAGGGGAGTAAAAGAGGAGACTGCGGGGCATTCACAGCCAGTGACCTGTAGCGTCTGCTGCGATGTAATATGCATGTGTTACACAAGCGCCGCAAAAGGAGAAATTCAGAGCACGTACGTTACGAGCAACAACAGCAGCCCCTCCCCATACAGTCTTGAGAGAGAGAGAGAGAGAGAGACTGTTATGTGTGATTTCGGCTACAGAGATGGGTGTGTGCTCTGACGTCAATGCCAGCTCTCTATCGTTTTTCATCTGCTGTTAATGCATATTGTTCTGTGCTACATACGGAGTCGTAGGGGTTTCTAGAGCGAACAGGAATTAATGTTGCATGAAGATCACAGGGGCATTCATAATCCGACAGATAAGGCAGATGACATATTCAAGTTTGCCTCTTTTTATACCTCCCGCTGAAGACTCTGTAAAATTCCTCTCATTTCCACTGACTGAATCCCCCCGTCCTCTTCTGCTTCCTCCCTCCCTCACCTCTTTCTGTCGCTCTATTTTTAGAGTGCACTCTAATACTCTCTTTCCCTCTCCTGGCCTCCCTCCCTTACAGTCCCACTGACCTATTTTATGGGCGCACCGTCAAAGACAGGAGGAGTGTTTACTGCTTAGCGTCGTTTCTAGGTCAGTGGGACAGCGCAGACATATACATGCTTCCTTCCCGCCCGTCTTTGTTTCCCTCCCCCCTCCCCTGCAAGTCTTTATGAAAATGTTTCAGGGTTGGAGAGAGAAGGAGGGGGTAACCCTAAATTTTTCCACATCTGTTGGTGGTTGTGTCCAAATCCTTTTCTGTTCCGTGTAGCTTTACTCCAGTTCTCTGAGACGAGAAGATAAACAAGAGACGGTAAAATTCTTGTTTCGGCACTGAAGGGAAAATTAAATTTGAACAACAGCCTGCAACATATCTAGGCTTAGCCCCTGAGTTACAACATAGCAGTGGGTAAATAAATGGTTAATTATTCAGAGCAGTACTCAAGCTGTTCCAAGGTCTCAATGTGTTTTTTTAATGTGAGATTATGTAACAGGTCATTGACAGAGGAAAGCCGAGAAATGTCGTAACCAGTCTGGAAAAGACACATATTAGATTAAATAGTTATGTGGCTGAGAATTAAGTGGTCGGTGCTTTGGGAACAATACGCCGCAGCTCAGTGAAAGAAGGTCAATGTGAGTCAGTTTGATTCAACGGGAGGACTTTTGTTCTACTCTCCTTGAGATGTGAGTGTGTTTTTTGGCCTCTTGCCATCGTAGTTTAAATAATGGGAAAGTCAGTGGAGGTTCTTTGTTCAGGTCTGCCTGGTGTCATACGCCACTATACAGAGAGAACATGAGGCAAATATGGGAGCATAACTACGGATTAGGAGCTGTTTGCTGTTTCCTCAACAACACTCTCAAATCCCTCTGCAAGTCTTCTGGTCTGACCTTCAAGTTCGCTTTCTCAAATTGAAACAAATAAGACTGGTGGCAATAGCAGCTGTAACAAAATCTGTTATCAGACACACAGTTGATATATACTGTATATATTAATACCAACATTTTTTCCTCTGCTTTTTGAGGCACTGAGGGAAAAAGGTGCAGCAAATGTTCTGCAGGTGTCCATTTAATAGCATTATCCAAATATGTAATATTACTACTGTTTCAATATGTAATTTGCATAGTTGTGCTTCTGACTTGAATTCAATATGCAAGACTTTATAAGCAAGCAAGAGAGGAGAAAAAGTCATATTTGTGTGCTACATTTAATCCCAGGTTTGCGAATGAGAACCGAGAACAGAGGAGTCATTGTTACCCACAGGCACAGTGACCTAGATTGTTACATTCCCTGTGTATGTGTGTGTGTGTGTGTCAGAAAAATATGTTTTCAGGTTTGTAAAGGATTTGAGGGCTCAGTGTAGTGATGTGTTATCAATTGCTGCATATCAATCATGTAATGCTGCAGTGAGAGAACCAGATCTTTCCGGCCTAAAACTAGTTCTAGATCTAGTTATTACATAACGTGGGACTACGGTCAACATCCGTCTGTGCTGCACTGTTGTTAACGCAAGACAGGCTGGGTGGGCAAAAGCTTCCTGTTTGAGCTACGATGTTGACGCTGCATAAGGATGTTCGGCAGCTTGGGTTGTTGTGTAATTTCACACAGAGAGATGGGAGAGAAACTAGAGAAACTGACACATTTGTGAAAATATAATGTATAGACAGAAATTACATTTGCACGTCATTTGTTTAATCATAAATCATACTATACACAATTATATCCTAGACTGTGGTGATACATCATAACCCCATCCACTCCCAGCCTCTCTTGCCCTTTATCTGTCACTCTCTGCAGAGCTGGCACCAGGTCAGCCTGCCTCAATCCTGTTATGTGACAATGACAGCGTCCTGTCTTACGCAAGAGCTCTGCAGCAGCAACAGCAGCAGCAGTATGGTTAATCCCAGCCCTGCATTCTTGTGTGTGTGCTGCTACTCAGACTTTGCATCCACCCCCATTTTCTAAAATCCCGGAGACAAATACAGACATTACATAACTTTGGAGATTATGGTATAGATTTTTCGTGCAGGTTGAATTGATTGTGATAAACAGACGGTTCCACACAAGGGACCTAGATTAAAGCTTTGTACTACAGTTCATAAGTCTAATTTTATCTGACTGAAATGTAAATGTATTTTACAGTAAACTGCTGAGGTTTTACAGCTAATCTAACGCTCTCTCCCCCTCTCTCCCTGTCTCCAGTGGTCAGCAAACTGCAGCATCGAAGCTGGATCCCCAGGGAGCCACACTGTAAGACGGACAGACCTACACCCTCTTATAGACACTGAGAGGCGCCTGACAGGCATCGCACAGCTCTACTGAAGATTGAGGAGGATGCTGATGAACTAAAAATCACTTCCAACAAGACTCCAGAGACTGCTCCCATCTGTTTGCCAAGACAGCTGGAAGACTTTTTGCTCAAAATAGAAACTTTCTTTTTTTTCGGTTCCCTCGTCCAGAACACTAGTTCAATGTCTGAGGTTTTTGTGGAGTTCCACCTCTTTTTAATCTTTTTGGCTAATATGGACACTTGAACATTTTGATCTTGAAAAAGTATCAGAAATCAATGAGGCCATCCCTACAAGAAGCACAAATACCTCATCAACACGTTTTTGCAGATCCTCCGACTTAGATCAAACTCCTTAGTGACAAAGCAAAAGGCTCATATAGTTTTACATTTTTTCCCTTCCCCCCTTTTGCCCTTTGGCAGAGTTACACTCCGCCCCCAGCTGGGAAAAAATGGAAAGTCTGAGTCTTCACCTCGCATCTACCAGCAACAAAAATGCCATGGAGGTCGACACTTACTCCTCCTACAGTGGTAGCCTCCCATCCCCTACTCCTGAAGGTGGCGCACGGATCAGCCGGCAGTCTAAAGGCTCCAAGTCTAATGCGAGCTGCCGTCGCAAGAGAGAGTTTATCTCTGATGAGAAGAAAGATGCTTCCTATTGGGAAAAACGGAGGAAGAACAATGAAGCGGCCAAGCGCTCAAGGGAAAAGCGTCGCCTCAACGACATGGTGCTAGAGAATCGGGTCATGGCACTGAATGAGGAGAACGTTCGTATAAAAACGGAGCTCCTTCAGCTCAAGTTGCGCTTCGGCCTCATCAGCACAGCCTCCTACATGGAGAAAAGTCAGCAGATCTCCAACAACGCTGCTGCTGCTGCTGCTGCCGCTGCCGCCGCTGCTGCTGCCAACAGCAGCAATGGAGCCCCAAATAGTAACGCCTACCTCTCAAGCAGTGGCTACTCCAGTGCATCTCAGGTGATGCTGAATTCTGACTCATCTGAAACTGAACAGTCGAGCCGTGGCGAGCGCCACAGCATGCTCCACCAGTACTCTCCCAGGGGTTCCGTCTCTGACCTGTCTGATGGCTCCTCGAGAGACAGCCCAGAACCCATGGGCTACAACATAAAGACAGAGCCCTCAAGTATGGAGATGGCCAGACTGGAAACCAACGGGATGCCCAGTGAGGCTTACCATGGCAACCACACTGCTCTGGTCTCTCATCACCAGCAGAATGCCCCATTGGCTGAAAGTGCCATGGACTACCAGCACCACCACCAACAGCAGCAGCAGCAGTGCCACATGGAGGCCTCCAGCCTTGCTCCTCAGGCCACCTCTGCACAGAGGAGCGTCATCTTATACCGCTCCAGCAGCGGCTGTTACCCCATGGAGACCCAGAGGCCGGAGGACCAGCAGTCCCAGCAGAACAGGCAGCATGGCCAGCACCCCTCCAAGTTCTCTGACTGCTCAGCGAACATCACTGAGGTTGCTGAGAAACTAGAAAGGACAAAGACCATGGACTCACCGCAGTATGAATACACTAACGGTCAAACTGAGTCGACAGAGGAGCTGCAGCAAAAGTACGCCCAACATCAGCGTGAGAACCATCATGAGCACAACAGCTATCAGGGTCAGGAGAGCAGTTTTCAGCATGCAGAAAGCCACCAGAACCCCTTTGCCCCTGATCTGATCCACAACACTGAGGAGGGCAAGTCCTCCTTCCCACAGCACAACAGCTACCTCAACACACTGGACGAAGAGCCCCCGGTGCTCACATACGAGGGAGGCCCCCGAGCCGGGGGTTTCTACCAGGAGAACTCTTCTGCTAAAGACACCTCATCTAGTGACGGGGACCCTCGTAGTTCTGACAAGGAGGGCTCCACAGACGACGAGTCCCCCTCCTCGTCCTCCTCAGATATCAGCAGCTACCATCAGAAGGAGGCGGGAGCTGCCGGCTCACATGCCGAGTTCCAAGCCGAGGTCAAAGCCATGGCCCTGCCACACAAGCTTCGCCTCAAGTACAGAGCTCTGTCCAATGGAGCGGGAGCACAGATGGAGGGAACGGTCAACACCTCCTTGTCCCCCTCTCCCACTTTGCCTCAACACCCTTACTTAGCTCTCCCCAGCAACCTTCACAGCACCCAGACCAACAGAGAGAGCAAAGAGGTGGAGAATGACACTGAGTATGATGAAGAGGACAATTCTCTGAATGAGAGGGCGGAGGCTAAAAAGGAGGGAGCAAAAAAGGGATCCAGCAGCAGAGGCGGGCGTAATAAGAGGCGAGATTAAGGACTAATAGGAACTTTTTCCTGTCCCCTCTTTGTCGTCTTCAGCCGACAGACAAATAAACTGACTCACATCGCCACCTTACAAGACAGAGAAGAAGCCAGTGATCTTTGTGAGGTGCAGTTAGGATGTGATTTCACTGTGTCACCTGTTTCTCTTCCCTCTTTCCTACCTCCCACCTATCCCTCCAGTTAAAATGGCAGATCACTTAATAAGGGAGGGGACAGAATGAAACTCTCCAGAGCTGGAGCCTGGGATATTTCCCATGCGGAAAATTCAAACACCATTCAATTATTCATTATTGTAAACTGCCTTGGTGGCTGGCCAGCATTTCTTGTGGCATTACGGGAATATTCCTTTGACCAAAGAACACACATCCTTCCTTAAGTGTCTCCTTTTTTGGCAGAGAGTTTCATTCTCCCTCCCTCTGAACTCACCATTTGACCTTCCACTCTCTTACCATCTCACACACAAGTCCCCTTCACTTCTGAAGCACTTAGATTGTATATTACTGTGACATATAAATTTGCATATATTGAATATATATTTTACGAAGAAAATGTGGCGAAAACAACAAAAAATAAAGCAGTGGGATGTGGAAGTCGTATACATAAAAGTAAATGGTTTGTTGAGACACCTTGTACAGTCGCTCTTTGTCTAAAAAATGCCTCAAAGATTTTCATTTAACTTCAAGTATGAGCCAGAACTTGTAAAAAAAGAAAAAGGAAAAAAAAAGAAAGAAAGAAAGATACACTTTTGTCAGATCTATGGATCAGATCCTCATTCAGGTGATCTGAGCTCTTTGGCGCTCAAAGCTGCCAAAATAGTGAAGGCCAGTTATCCGCATATCAGTCTAGGCTATGCAGTCACACGTTGCTGTTTGCAAAACCTGACAAGCACAAGGCAAGCCTCGCCTGCCAGCCGTACGATGAAAATCAATACATCTTCATTTCCAGACAAATAACGTCTGTCTAATAAACAAAATGGCTCTCCAGTCGCAAACCAGCAAAGCTGCTCTCTCTTCATAAGGTGCCTCTTTATTATGTTGTCCCTCGTCCCCACTTTGGCCGATGTCTTAACGATCCCACTCACCTCTGCACTGACTTGTTTTAGCTACAGCAGCTGCAGTAGATCATACAGTCCGTACAAGTTTAATTGTTTCACTTCCTGGTGCCTGCCTCTGGCCACTATGTATAAATGTAAAGTTGTCTCTCTATCTCTTGTATACTGCTGTCATTATTTTATTATTATTTTATTAATATTGTTATTTTCTATTGTATTCGGTTATTATTTTGGCTATTATTATGTGTATTATTCTGTCACCCTGTCGTGTCATTTTGCTCTTTGCTCTTCCTGGTCGTGCTGTGTATTTACCCATGCTGCCCTTTGCCCCAGTTACCATTTGTACTCTGTGTTACCGTATAACCTTTGTTGTTTGCCGAAAGGCTTTTCCGAAAATGGAAAAAATAATTGAATAAGGCTCGTCCAGAAGTGATTATGTATTGCTATACTTCATGTGGATATGCAGAATGGTTACAAAAACACTCATTTTTGATTGTGAAAGACTCAAAATGGAAAAAAATAAAAGGTTGTTGAATTTATGTACGTCTCTTTTGAACTTTTTGAGTCGCTTTTTATGAAATGCACGGTGAAAGTAACACACACAGACCAGCCTGTTTTTCTAGCAGAAGACAACCGAGATGATTCACAGCTCGCAGACAGTCTGCCAGTTCAGCTCGGTGTGAGCCAGTGGGTTCACCACTCTGAGCCGCCTACTGGCAGAGACTCACTGAAATGAAACAAATCAGAACAACACTCAGACTGTGTGGTACAGCAGAACAAGAGGGAACCTGTTGACTGAACTTAACCTTAGTCTGAATAGTCATGTAATAAGTTTCTGCTGACAGTCACAAAAAAACACATGACTGCAATAAAAAACCCAAAGTACACACAAACAGGCTGTCTGCTAACAAGAGTTTATTCAGTGGATAAAATATTAAATACATTTTGTGAAAACTCGAGGTAGCTTGAATAAAATAGAAACTGAATGAACAAAATATGACATAAATGGCTTGTGAGAAGGGCACAGGTTCAAATAAAAGCTTTACGTAAGCTAAAAAAAGGCATGACAAAAACATTTTAAAGGGCAGAAATGACACAAATTCAACATATCAATGGTCTTATAGAGAAAATTAAAGCTGCACTAACCAATGCTTTAATACTACCATTGTATTATTAGGATGTGTAATGTGAAAGTAACAAAGCTTGTCAGCTTGAACCAGACATTCCCATCAGGAGTTAGAGACCAAAATATTATAATTATTATTACCTAATTTCTTTTACGCCCTAAGGTTGACACTGTATGTGAGGTGGGCTTCTTGTGTTTGTTTTGTGTGAGCTCACCAAATCAGATTCCTATCAGCTATGTTATGTAATAGCAGTAAAGTACTGAACCGTGAAACAGCGATAAAGGCAGAGTGAATATCTGACTTGAAATCTGTCCAGCAGCCAGAAACACAACTTAAACTGATGGCGATGTAACTGCTGGATGTGGAAATACGCAACTCTTTCCTAACACCTTTGCAACAACTTTATAAGATAATAACATGTCTATGTTGCATTTACAGCTTGTTCCACGGTTCGAAGTGGCAAAAAAGAGAGAAAAGGTCATGCCTTTAAAACCACATAAGCAGTGTTGCATCACATAGTATTTCAACATAAGCAAAGTAACATCGATTTCTCTACTTTGACCCTTGTATGGCCTCCTCTGGTTTCCCTCGGGTCAAATTGACCCAGGACATATTTGGGGTTTTAAAAACAAGTCTGAAATAAAATTTGACTTCATAAGCCATTAACATATATTGTCTTTATCTCAATTTCAAAAAATAGATATAACATATATGTTTAATGATTGCAATCAGTCTCTACAAGAACACAATTAACAATGGAAGTGTGATTTGTTTTTCGTGGTGGAGGTGGACACATGACAGAGGGTAAAGAGTGAGGGACAGTGAGAGCAAACAGCTTCTCTTGGTTTAGATTATGATAATCTCACATTGTGTGTGTGTGTGTGTGTGTGTGTGTGTGTGTGTGTGTGTGTCTGTGTGTGTGTGTGTGTGCCAAACTGACCCAAAGACTATATGAAGGATGTAAATGTGTAGGGTATAGTAGAATATGTGCTCAATTTTTTTGTACGTGTTTATCACATAAAATAAGCGGAGATCATTGAGTTTCAGGTAGAAAAAAATGTAAACTTGTACCATTTTTCTTCTTCTTCAACTTACACAACAGTCTTAGAAGAAAACTGCGTCAGACTGTGAACACATCCTCCATCTGACCCTGCTGTTAATGGAGCAACTGCTGATGGGAATAACAAGTTGGCATGGGCAGAGCGTGCCACTGACAAGGCTTACATAAGAGTCATTACAGGAACAAGGACCTATCAGATACAGAGGTGTTGCAATATAAAGGAAACACCCACATTTCTTGAGAAGCAGCTCTGGTCTGAAAACCAACAGAGACGGGAGGACCGAAAAATTAATAAAAAACACACTTGGATGTGTCTGCTCTCTCGGAGGTTATTACAAGAGTGTTTTTACATTTTTAATTTTGTGACGCAAAATAAATGCATCCACGGCAGCAGTTTCAGATAAATAAACAGAAGGACGTATATGTGTGGAAGGAAGCAGCTGACCACAGATAGAGCTGCTGATTTTTGTCAGAACCATAAAACTCTAATGTGTTTTCTGCTCTCCATGCCACCCACGGACCAGCTATAACAAGGTGACATTCCTGAGAAAACCGCAGTGCTTTGTAGTGCACTCTCCTTTCCTCATCCTCTTTCCTTCACTCCCCTCCCCTCCCTCCATCCCTCCTTCCTCTCAGTGTCAGTTGTTCTCTCTCTCTCCGTCTCTCTCTCTCTCTCACTCTTCCCCCCCTTTTTTTCCAACCCGTCTTTGAGCTGTAAAAGCTGCTTTTTGTATTGTGCGGAGGCTTGTGAAAACTGGCCAGGAGAGTAAAAGTAGGTCAGTGAGGAGAGATAGGAGAGGATGGAAGAGAGAGAGAGAGAAAAGGGGGGGAGGGGGGGGGGGGGGTATTCAGAGTGAAGTGCAGAGAGAGGGAGGAAGGGTTACGTCACATGCCTCTACTGTGTAAACTTGAACTTCTCAGAAAGAAGCTCTCTCTTGTTGCTGCCTCAGGGAGTTACACACACACACACACACACACACGCACACACACACACACGCACACACACACACGCACACTTGGGTTACATCAACGTATCAGTTAGGCATCAAGCTGGCATTTATACAGAAAACACACACAGAGACTGATTAATGCCTCAGAGCTAATAGGATTATCAATCGGAAAGCTCCATGACAGTTTCATATCATCATCATTATTTCTTTTTATCCTTTCTTGTGACCTCTTATGAAAGACCAAAGCTTGTTTACTGACTGACTAGAACTTGTTTACTTTGGGAATTTCCACTCTGATAAATGTCAATCATGCAGTAAAACTTCATTTAAGTTTGACCTCATTTGGATTTTTGACTCCGTGTTGTCCTACACACACACACACACACACACACACACACTCCATTTAAATCCACGTGTCTCTCAGGCGTATGACCCTTTTTCTAACTTCCTACAGCAAAAGGAAGTCAATGAAAGCTGGTTAGTCGTAGCGAGGAGTGAGTGCATGTGTGTTTGTGAGAGAGGAAAGGGGGAGTCGGCCCTGCACTGCCTGCGGCCTGCGGCTGGTTATGTAACTGGGATGCCGCAGTATGTAGGTCAGCAGCGTGGGGAGAGGCAGGGATGGGGTAAGGAGGATGACGCTGGATAGCCTGTTGTGTGTTGGTATTTATGAGTTTGTGTTAACACTTCTGTATTTCAGGTTTGAGTCCTTTTAGCCGGTCATCAGCACACAGAGGCTGAAGGGAGAAATCACCACTCACTCGATGCTGGAGGCACTCATTGTGCAACAAAGCTTTAAACATTAACTAAGTGTTTGTATAGGCCAGCAGATGTTTGCTTTTCACAATCCAACCCGTATAAAGTTTGAATTACAAGGTTTTGTGTCCTCTGATGCAAATATACGTGTGAACGGAAAAAATGTCATCACATCAAATAAAATCATTATCAGCCTGTTAGCACCAATGTGCACTAATAAAGAAAAGAGAAGTCTGTATCTGATCAGGACCAGTCAGTTCTGTGTGTTCTGTGTGTTGGAAAAATCAGATGAAGCATCGAACTAATGCTAATGAGATGAAAATATTATCCTAATATCATACACAGGTTTCAGTTATCCAGTGAAAGAATAAATAACCTGTGGAATGCAGGTAATCAATGATTAAACACTTTACAGCATGACTGGACATGGTGCTAATCTCAAGTTCCCTCAGTGAGGTTTATCAGAGCTCTTAATGAACCTTAGGTGCAGCTTCTGAATTTCATTTTCATTTCCGTTGATGATTATTGTTATAATTTGAATAAACTTAGAGATTTCAAGGCTTTAAATTTTTGGTGTTTTTCAATTAAAAGTCCCATGTTGTAAAAAGGGGGATTTCAGTGTCTTTTTTTATTATAATAAAGCAGGCGGAGGCACTTTAAATACAGTAAAAAAAATATATCAAAACGGTCAATCCCCAGAGAAATGCACACACACGTATTCAGTAACTGTGACTTTAAACGAGCCGCCAGGACGGTTGTGACGTCAAAACTATACTATAAATAGGTAGAAAGTGCTGTTACAGTTATTCCCCAACTGCAATGACGGTGCAGAAAAGTTGAGAGTGCAGATGCAAAAGACCCAGAAAAGCTGACCAATCAGAGCAGACTGGGCTTTTTTTAGGAGGGGATCTTAAAGAGACAGGCGCTGAAACGGAGCGTTTTAGACTGAGGGTGAATACAGGTCTATTCAGACAGACAGGATGAAAAAAAGAATGTGTTTTTTTGCACATTAAAGCATTTAAACATGTTCTAGTAGAGACCCAAAATACAAGCATGAACTTGAAAATGAGCATGACATGGGACCTTTAACAAGCAATACAGTACATGTTTAGCTTTAGTGTATATTTCTATATTTCTAGGAGTTTGGTAACACTTGGCCAAATGTCAATTTCAGGATCGCAGTATACATTTCATTTCCACCATCATAAATGGGGCTGAGGTACGGTACACGCCTGCAGGAAGTCTGAAAAAAGAGAAATGGAGCAAGGGGGAAAAAGACTCCTCTGTTGAACATGCTTGGTTGGCTGCGGTTCAGGAGAGAGTTATGCTGCTTACCGTGACCCATTCAATCGCTGTAAAATAGGTCAGTGAATGCTCGTGTGTGAGCGTGTGCTCTGCTACAGATGTGTGTACAACAAGGATTTGCAAGTGACTTCACTGTGACTGACTGACACACACACATACACACACACACACAGAAACACACACTTTACTGATGCATCTACATCCTTACGTAAGAATAGGCCGTACGAAAGATGTGTACTTTGGAAATGAAAGTAGGCCACTAGGAATAATTCTGTGTGTGTGTGTGTGTGTGTGTGTGTGTGTGTGTGTGTGTGTGTGTGTGTGTGTGTGTGCGTGTGCGCGTGTGCGGGCATGTACGCGTGTGTGAGATGAATCAGCACCATGTTATGCAATGCTAATTTACCCTTGGGTCCCATTACCATATCTTGTGCCCTTGTGCTACAGGAAGTAGCTTGTTCGGTGTGTGTGTGTGTGTGTGTGTGTGTGTGTGTGTGTGTGTGTGTGTGTGTGTGTGTGTGTGTGTGCGTGTGTCCAAATGGAGGTTTTATTATCAAGTTACCTTGACAAAATCTCATTTAGAAAGGTTTCCAAAAAATAATCGCAGTCTACGTATGGTCTAGATCAAATCAGACAGACTGACACAGAGCGGCTCAGGCACTTTTATTGCTCATAATTTTAATAAGATCATCTTCAGTATATTGAGGTCAGCACAAATTGCACCGTCCAATCCTCGATTCAAACGTTTAAAAGTGTAGTTTGACATTTTGGGAAATATGCTTATTCACTGTCTTGCCAAGAGTTTGATGCGTAGTTCAGCACAAAGACTTGCTCTGTTGCTGGAGTCTCCACTGGTTGCCTGGCAACTTCACCGTGACAACAAGACTCCAAGGGCCTCGTTACGGAAACTTCCTAAGTCTGAACTCTGCTACTGTATCTTATCTCAGTTTAAGATGATATTTAGGAGTTTGGGTATTACAGACACATGTTTCCTAAGTGCAATTATGAATTTAGCTTTTACAGAACCATAACGTAGGATTTCCCAAATTAGGAATCCTAAATTAGGACAGCATAGACCTGGTCCTAACTTCAAAATAACTGCCAAAAAGGTCAGTTGTATTTTTAAAAATCATTCTTTATTAATTCATGGTAATACAATTAATTGATTAAATTAATAACTTTAAATTTTGTCCTGGGCCGGTAATTGAGAAGAAAACTTTCTGAAAAGGTTTCCTCTCCTCCACACAGTTAGGGCCTCCGACTCCTTGTAGATAAAATCGAACGCCCATCGTTTTTTCCAGTAATAGCAAACTAGACAGTGACAAGTGAGAGCCATCGATATTAGCCTATGTCCATCGCAGGTAGCTTACTTACATATATTCTTGTTAGAATTTTAAACATAGCTACAGCCATGACAGGGCGGGTGGAAGCATCTGTAGTTAACTTTTCTTAAGTCAAGATAGGAGGTCTGACAGGAGATGGGACACAGCCATGAGTTTAGGAATTGCCTCTGTAAAAGGAAGACAGGTGCAATTTATATAAGATTTTCAAATTCAAAATAGCTTCAAAGTAATGAATAAACAATCTATTAGTGAAAAACGGTGGTTTGGATAACAGCAGAAAACTGTACATAACTCTTAAGGCAGGTCTGGAAAATTCAAAATACGAGAAAATTGGTGAATGAAGCAAGTTCTACTAAATTACTCGTACAAGGCACTAAAGAACGAATCTGCCCGTACGAGTGGTTCTTGCATGAGGCCCAAGGAAGTCACTGATATAAGATATATAGTCCAGCACATACCCCGTCATAAAACCACAAATCCAATCTATCTCTTGTATGAAACTATTAATAGAAGTCAGCGGGGGAATCCTCTCATCTGTGAGTGTTAGGTTTTTCTACACTGAGTGACTTTTATCTATTTCCCATTAAGCTGAGCCTTACAGGATACATTTCACGTTACTTAACACAACCAAAGAGCTATGTGATCATGAATACTGATGCAGTCCAGACAAGATTCCCACACAGCTGTTGGAGAACTCTCACTTAGGTGTTACTGTATGAATGGGTCTCCTCTACTTCTACTTAACATGATTCATATTTATGATCTGTACATGTAGAATCCAGATATTTTACTGACATCAGACGAAACACTTTTAGCCCTTGAACACATTAACTGCAGTGCCCAGTTTCAAATCAGAGTTGCCACGTTGTTCCATAAATATTTTAACTGGAAGATCACAGGAGATAGATAAAGTTAATTAAACATGGAGAGGAGGAACAGTACCTGCCTTTATGAGACACTCTGGTAACACTTTACAGGAAGGCAATATGAATCTATATATTGTTTCTAACAAGAGCTTGTTCATTAATAACAAGGCATTTATTAATGGCTTACTGATCAGCAATAAGCCACTGTAATTCATAAATAAAAATAACAATGGCTTTTGTTGTAGTATCTTATGCTACTTCAGCCTGCTTTTGTACTTTTTAGCTCTTTAATCAACTCGATAATTCACTCGTGGACTACTGACGTTGATACATACAACATCATACATCGTTATACATGTCCAAATGGGCTTCACAAACCCACATTGGTTGTTGAAGTGGGCAACCATATCATAACAGTAAAAGTGCGTTGAAAACAAGTGAAAACGGTGTAAATAAATGCATACAAACAATACATTTTACCCTCTATAAATTACATTTTCTACTTAAAGTCTTAATCCGTAAGATTTGAGATACGTTATTTCTAGCGGCCTCTTTGGCAGTAAGATGTAATTGCAGG
The DNA here is from genome assembly GCF_963691815.1 of Echiichthys vipera. Taxonomy (NCBI): domain Eukaryota; kingdom Metazoa; phylum Chordata; class Actinopteri; order Perciformes; family Trachinidae; genus Echiichthys; species Echiichthys vipera. The sequence goes on from NC_139827.1 coordinate 26,137,249, forward strand.
CGAGCCTGTTCTTTCAGAGTCACCATTCACAGTTGACTTGCAAACTTTATTCACACACATTCACCTCTCCACTTCCGGCCCGTCCCTTATATATAACCTCTTAAAACCATACACACACGTTCCTATTACACTTCTTCCCTTACTACCAGCCTGACTCAGAGGCTAGCCCCCACCACAGCGACTTCCTGGTTGATCCAATAATGAAGTGCCAAAAACTGCAGTTCTCCAAGTGGCCACTAGGGGACAGGTTTCATTATAGAGCAGTTTTTCATTGACCCCCATGTTAAACAGGCCATTTTTTAACCTATTTAAGGCCTGGTACAAAAAACATTGTAGTCTGTATGTTTTGGTCATATCTCCATAACACTGAGGGGGGTGAATTTTTTGTACCTGGCTAGTTTTATTTTATTGGAGGTTAAAGTTTATGAATAATTAGGGGCATGGCCTCTTGTGTGACAGCTAGCCGCTGGTCCTCACTTCTCCTCAGAGGTATACGTCAGTCAGATGGACGTATCTCCCTCCCCCCAATGTCACATACATGCCCTTATTTGGAAAGAGGAAATGACGCGGAGGCAAAATCCATTTTTTATATAGTCTATGTTCAGAAGTCGGAAGTTCCCGATTTCAGATTTCAATGAAACTCAGCATAAGTGACGAGATTCACTGGCGGACCAACCGCTGACAGCAGCGTCACTGACATGGCGGCGTATTTGCATTTAGAGAGGGTATGTCGCCACAGACATGCAGATTGTAATAATACTCGGCAAAGAAGCAACACGTGCTTTCATCAGTGGGTCATATGATCAATCACCATTGTTTTAACTCACTCTTCAATAGACAGTGACTTAAAAGACAATTAACTAGATGAAAATCTTTACAGATTATAACTTTAAACCATAAAGTTTGCAATTAAAGGACTGTAGCCTATGTTTTTCAGTTTGAAAGAAGTGGTCAAGCCTGCACCTAGCTTATGTTAGCCAGCTATGAGCAGGGAGACATTCCTTCAACACTCTACATGTGACGCTGACCTCTGACCTCCCAGGGTTAAAATGTTTTGAATTATTTTCTCAAATACTGCAGGACTATTTTGTGTTATGTCTGTGTTATGCTTTTCTGTTACCGCCCCTCCACTCCGCTGCTCTGCTCAGCAAGAAAACTCTGCACAGGAATCACAAAGGCCTGTTAATTCAGGAAGACACTGGCTAAGCCTCATATTAGCTTCAGATACATGTCCGAATACATTATGCACAGAACAAAGTGCATTTTGTCTCCCACCACAAACACTTAAATCACTTACTTGTAAGTATCGTATTAAGACAGACTTATAAAGTTTAACTTCAGATGAGGTACACACAGCTGGTACTGGCTGTGCTGTTTCATCAGGATTAATGCACAGTCTGCATTTTCAAAGTGAGCCAACTTTATTGGGCTTCAGCCGCCGGCGGACAGACAAACATGTTGAGGCTGTGGTGAGTGAGGTAACCTGCAGTCCTCCGTGGTGGTTATTAAGTGGATTAACCCCTTTAGATTAGTCTCAGCCACTTCTCCCATCTGTCCACTGTTACACTGCAGATCAGCTACTGTGCAGCCGCCACAGGAAACATAAATAAACACAATTAAACACAACAAAAGAGGTATTAGAAATATGTTGAAATATGCAAATCTTCTCCCACTGACCTACTGTACCGTATATCTGTGCGTGACTGAACAGGAACAACACACAATGAGCCAGCGCGTCCTCACATGCTTATATTTTACTGTACGCTGACATGCTCACACAGTGGCCTCTGCCTCACATGCGAGAAAACACGCACACATACACTAATCTGTGATTAGACGTTGAGTGAACAGGAGACATGCAACCCATGTTGCACGTCATGCATATCCCTACAGACACATTCAGAACAAATGTGTCTCTTAATAGTCTGTAGTTTTATGTTTCACTTTGTGGCTGTTTTACATCTCTTTCTAGTCATTTTGTGTAAGTTTGTGTGTCTTCGTAGTGATTATGCAACTCTTATTATTTTGTGTCTCTTTGTAATCAGTTTGTGTCCCTTTGTAGCTCTTTTGTGTCTTTAAAGAAGTGTTGTCTCTCTGTAGTCGTATGGATGGTTTTGCATCATTTTTATCTTTTGCCTCATTTGTAATAGTTTGATTGACTTTCCTACCAGGAATGTTATCAGTTTACCGTTTACTGGGACTTTTGTCAAATGGGTTGAGCTTATTCCAAATAAGGACAAAAGAAAAGTTTGAAAAAGAAAAGAGCTCAATTTTTCCACAGAGTACGGGAATGCACATAATCCCTGTTATTTGTTATCTCCAGATCAGCAGCAACAGAATTAGAGATTCAAACTAATGAAAGAAGTAATGATTAAAAACTTACACCCTAAACTCAGAATCTGCCTGCATGTCTCAGCCTCTCAGACACAAATGTAGTATTTGATATCTTATAGAAATAGGAAAAGAAACAAAATATTTCACTTGGGGAAGATATTTTATTATAAACGTATATGTAAGGCCTGTTTGGTATCATTAACCAGCATAATTCATAATCATCCACATACTGTGAAACTTGATTTATATGACAAATGCACATATCAACTCTGATGCTGCTCATTTCACTATAGCAGCGGCTGTATTCATGCTGCTGTGCTCTCTAGTGAGGGATCTAACTCACTTGAAATATTCATCCTTGTACAAAGCGATAATATTTACAGGCACATAGAAATCAGCATGATTATCTGTTCTCATGTTTATTTTGATACAGAGGTGCACCTGCATGTGCATGACAAGCCTCTCTGTTGTCAATAACAAATGTAGAAGGTTAGGCAGCCCTGATATGGTATATGTGCACTCTCACTGCTCTCTAGTTGTTATTGTTGCTGCTAATCCAAACATTTTTAATCATTATTATTCTTTATTTTTATTATTTGACAGTGAATCAGGGACGTTGCAGTTCATGGTCGGTGCCTGGGGGGATTCACTCACCAAACATTTCTGTTTATATGGAACGTCTCAAAAATGTTGGCCCCAAACAAACTAGTTTTGCATCTCAGCATGAGCTTCTGCTAAATAATAAATAAAACTACTAAAGATTGTGTTTTTGCTGCAGGCCTAATTTAGGTCATTAAAAAGAACAAACGCTCTACGAAACACAAATCATGTAAAACTTATTTCAGCAGCTCTGAGTGAATCTTCCTTGAGTCAACTCAGGGTGAGCTGAGGCTCATTTGTATTCGCCTCTTACATGATACCAGTTGGCTGAATGTAAGTCAGCATATAGACTGATTCAGCAGTTTGTGAGTTTATATCAGGAGAGCAGCCCGGTCTGGCTCTGGACACACAGCAAGTCATCAAGACTCAATTAGCCACGAGGTCACGACGCCTCGCGCCAGAGGAGGACAACAAGAAACAACAAGTGAGGAAAAAGAGACCCTCAGGCAAAAATACACGGATGCATTTAATGTAACATAAACTGTTCGCTGACCTCTGTCACTGGGACATCTAGCCCAAGGGAGGACAGTCAGCAATAACACACACACACACACACACACACCACTGTGACCTCTGAGCTCCCACACTGTTGAATGTTTCATCAGCGTGCAGACGCAGGAGAGCGACCCTGGTGACCTGATTCTCTGCTGCTCACACTCTTTAGGCTTGATTTCTGCAGATCTATAAGTCACGATGATTCCCCTTTGTTTTTTGTTTGATCCTCATCTCAGTCGGATTTCTTGAACTGCTGAGATCACCCTGTTTCCCCACAGACATTTGATCTGAACTCACTTCACCTCGCACAAAATGTAGGTCACTCCCAAACAGACTGAATGTTTGACTGGATAAACCAGTTGTTTGTCTTTGAACTAAGTGGGTGAGCGAAGACAAAACACTCAAAGCATTTGTGTTTGGCTCCACCTGGTGGTCACACACAACCATTGTGTTTATCCAGAGTCTCAGTAGTTGTCAGTTCCTGGCCGACCTACAAAGCCAGAGCTCGTAAGTTTTACAAATAATCGACTGAAGCCTTCAATTTAATATTAACCACAACAGTGGGCCTTATGTTGATAACAGCACAAATATCAGCTTTTCTCCGGACTCAGACAAAATGCAGTATAATAAATAAAAAACAATACAATTCTGGCAATATGATAAATTAAAAAATGACTTTATTAGTGTACATTAAATACTAATTATAAACAGCAAGTGCTTAGATTACATTTTAAAAATAAAGAATCTGTTAAAAGAAAATATTAGAACAAAGACATGTGCGCTTGAATTACAGCTTTTTACAGTAACGTTGACAACTTCACTCACATTTCAAACATCATGAACACAAAAGTCTACTAATAATACAGTCAACAAACAGACAGACATCGCTCTGGAGTCCTCCTTCATATTTACATCGCAGCTCCAGACCTTTGCTACCAACTTTTCACCTGACTTACAACAAACCACAGCAGCATTAAAGCTGCACCCAGAGATAAAAAATCCTGCCCAAAACTGAGGAGAAACTTCACCAGTGAGTAAGTGTTTTTGTTCACTTTAAACAGAGATGTGAACTCAAAAGTTTGACTTTACCTTTAAACCAGTTTTTTCTTGCAGCCGCAGCCGCTTTAAGAGTTTTGGGGAGGATTTCACATCACTGAGATGATCTTAAATTAAATTAAATTCACATACCGAGACACTTCGTTTTCACATACATTAACAGTTCTTCAGATTAATCTCATTCACAGCCTCACACAGGCGGAGTGAGCTTGAATGTAGTCACTGGCAGCCTCTCTTGAATCACAGCCTTTATTATCAAGGAGGAAAACACACCAGAGGTACTTCTGTGTTAGCTATTCAAGTCCCTTTTTAAACCCTCGGCATAAATGCCACCACAGTCCAAGCAAGACCACCGAGTATGTGCACATTATGCTCACATGCAATCACCTCCTTCATTTAACTACAGCAGACAATAAAACGGCCACTTTCTTGAGCTTATGAGATACTGAAGCAGTTTAAGTACACTTATGTCCAAAAACAGATTAGCACTGAAGAGATTATCCTAAACAAAACAAACACATTTTCCTCATGCCACTTATGCTCTAAAACCTGAATACTGAAATGCATTTAATAATTTAAGTTGCTAAAATAACATTAACTTACATTAAAACACTTAAATCCTCAACTAGGAGACTAAATACTTATTGCCAACTCTGAACAAATTCCGTCTCAATGTCAGGAGTTCCAACAGCGTTTCAGACACCATTTTATTTAAGTGGGAGTCCAATTCCTCTTCAAAGGGCTCTGCATGACTGAAGTGCACGCTCATCAAGTAACAGTGAGCATGCATACTTAGACACTGTGCTTTGCGTAGTTGAAAGGGTCAGTTATTCATTCAGCCACGCAGGCTGAAGTAAAAGTCTGCTGCCCGGATGCCAGACGAGAAAGTGCGGCCCGATTCTGCAGTCACGTTTGCTCCTGTAACATCACCCCGCGTTCCCAGACCAGCTGATCCTCATCCTGTTTGTATGTTGCCGCCGTGAAACCTGAAGCACTGTTCACTTTATGATGCAATAATCCACTGTGTAACGTGCATTTGTCCACAATAACACAAGTGTGGTTACCGGAGGAAGAAAGGTCCCGGGTGAACTGTGGTCCTCGGATCTTTCTCTCTTCTTGCATCACTCTTTAAACTGTCCAGGATATTTCTCGGTATAACATATTTCAGCGGTGGTCCTGGTGAAGACAACATCTTGACGAGAACTCCTAAAGGTTATTTTTCAGTCTCAGTTCAGAGTCTCTATTTCCTACCGGCTCATATCTACTGAACAGTGACGACCTTATGGCGACTAGTAGATACGAACGGCCACAGATGTGTTGTCGGGCTGTTGTTTGCAGATGAGCAGCTCCTCTGTCTTTTACGTGGACTTTTCACTTGGCTTGGCGGCTCTTGGGTTGAGCCCCAGGACTGGAAGGGGAGCCCAGATGTCTCCCATGGCTTCTCCAGCGCTGACGCAGAACAAAGTCATAGTTGGCGGAGGTGCACATGGCATAAAATACGTTGGCTTTGTCTGGGATCTGGAGCTCTGAGGCAGAAAGAGGATTTAAGAAATTTAGTGTTGCAATTTATTTTCAGTTAGCGTACTTTATCGGCTTTTTGATTTCTCACGATGATACAGAGTCATTTTCAAGAATGACAACATTTTTAAATCGATTTAGAAAGAATGAAGACAACAAAAATATAACATGGGTTTTCGAGCTGAAAAAACTCAAGTGATGTATTGCCACTGATTTGCAGTATAGTTTATTAAATGCAGTGTCAGTGAAGGAGCTGTGACCTGCCACACAGTTGAATGTTTCATCAGGGTGCAGAGGCAGAAGAGCCACCCTGTTGACCCGACTCTCCTCTCCTCACTCACTCACTTTTTAAGCTCTCCACACACATTTGATTGGGGAGCTCATATCCCTTTTTACATATATTATTTATAAACTGACATGTACATGTTACAGAGGCCCAGGTGCTTCTGCTAAGAGATTAAATATTGCTGTACATTAGGCCAATTTACACAAAATGTTCAAGATGGATTTTTGTCTTTAGTATTAAAGAAAACAGAAGAATGCCTTCTGTTTTTAGCTCTGATGTTGCTTGACTGGCAGCGCTTTAGTTGTGTACATAATCAGTTTTAAATACTACATCATTGGTGGTCTTATTTGTGGCTCGTCTTTGATCACAAGGGACAAGAAATATATCTGGGGTACAAAAAAACAAAACAGAAAAAGGAGTAAAGGAGGGCTTAGAGTTAATCTTATTGTGAGAGGGTTATATCTGCACTCTCTACAGAAGATATTCACCTTTTCCATTGTTGAGCATCTGGCAGAGGTTGAAGTTGCGGCAGCTGACATCCTCCATGTTGTGTTTTTCAAGAGCCCTCTGAATCACCTGATGTGTGTGGTCCTGACTGGTCAGCTGGAGATCAAACCAGCAGCCAGATGTTATAGTACAACTCTGATTCAGAAGACCAATATACGTGACAATTACCTACACTTGAAAGCCTTTAATCTTATTTAGAACATAGTTTTGTAGGTATTCCTGCTTTTCATAGCTGAGATTAAGTAAAAACACTGTAGCTGTTTAAAGAATGTATTTATTGTTTACAATACTCAGCCCTGTCTTTAGCACATGCAGACTGTGGAGTCATGCGTCTCCAAACTACTTAGATAATGTTCCTTAATATAGTTATGTGTTTCAGTAAGCAGCCTTATAAGTACTTTGCAGAGTCAAATCAGTTCAAAATCTACATAGAAAAGGTATGTTTTTCATTCAGCCACCATATCGGTAGTCGGTTAATTTCCTTAATCAGTCTCAAAAATCTCATATCTGTCGGGCTCCAATTCCAAATCCTTCCATTCCCTCTTCTATTTTCCTTTTTAAGAGCTTAAGACTAGCTATCGGACATCAGAAACCCTTGTTCTCACCAGGATGCTCTTGTAGACGTTTCCATTGCTGACAGACTCCACGCTGACCCTGATGATACACGAGTCAGCGACCTGTTTGTTGTAGACAGGCAGCGCGGCCTGAGGAGAGCAGCTGGCCGATGAGGACTCTGGGCTCAGCACCAGAGAAGAAGAGCTGAGGTCTGGATGTGAGGAGCTGGAGGAGTTGGAAAGACTGGGAGAGGAGGACATGGAGGAGAAATCCTCTGCAACGTTGTGGAGAGAGCCAGAGAGAGACTGAGAGAGAGGAAGACAGGGGAGAACATATGAATATTATGTCCCAATTTGAAAACAGTTTCACCAGGTTTTAAACCAACTAAGACGAAAACCCCCGAGAAATTGTCTTCTAATGTGAACTGCATTATCTTTATCTGTACCCGTACTCGAACTTTTAATTGTTTATAATCAGTGTGATTTTTGATTTTTTGTGTGCGTGTTTGTGTGTGTGTGTGTGTGTGTGTGTGTGTGCGTGCTCGTGCGTGTTGACAGCTGACGGTTTAAAAAAAAAAAAACTCAGACGACCGGCAGAGAGAGGTTTGTGTGTGTGTGTGGCTTAATTAATTTGTAATATTTATGCTACTACTTACTTTATTTTTTTATGAAATACCGCAAGAAAGTGTCAGACACACTCGTTTAAAAAAGAAAAAGAAAACAAATCTCCAACAGGCAGAGACACAATGCGAGTCCCATTCTACCAAGCAGCACGTCTGAACTAACCCACGTTTACAGAACTCTGCTGTTAATAGGGGAGTACAAACCGAAGTTAAAACAAAACCAAAGCTGAAGAAACTTAAAAGTTAAAGGAAAAAACCCTCTGAGTAAGGGACAGACAGAGCAGGTAGGTGTGTGTGTGTGTGTGTGTGTGTGTGTGTGTGTGTGTGTGTGTGTGTGTGTGTGTGTGTGTAGCAGAGGGGGACACAGCACCGGAGCGGTGCTGTGACAAACATATCACAGAGGGCAGACAGTCCACTAATGAGGATTTTCATTCTACCTGAGCGCGGATATTGACGTATATTATTACTCATATCATAGTCGTACTCGGCAAAAGTGCTTTATTCGTACCGCAGTACTTGTTTTAGCCGAGTATCTGGCTCATCTCTAGTTTTGATCTTGATCCATGTCCCTGCTGTCCTCCCTGACTATAAAAAACGGAGACTGTCGGTGCTCACCTTGAGTTTCAGTCTGAGGGGGGAGGGCTGAGGGGCAGAGAGGTCCTCCATGTCTGAACTGCTGGAGCCAGAGGACGACACACTGATCTGGTCAGCGTGCGTCTTCCTGAGGGAGCTGTCGCTGGCTGATCGCAACCTGAACACACACATTGTTCAGTTGTGTGCATATTCCCGAAATAGCAAATAAAAGGAAAAGTCAGACAAGTATACTCTTTGATACAGATCCAGCAATCTCATAAATGATTTGCTTCAATTAAAAATACAATCTGACCCCTGTATCTAATGACAGCAGATCAGAAATAGCTACATTTTTCTAACATTTAAATAACAGATCCAAAAACTGATTCAAGTTTAATTCATTTGAATGATCTGATATTTAAGATCAGTCTTTTAACCCTTATAGACCTGCCGGCTATCTCCGCTGACATGACTGTCTGTAAGAGGATGGAGCAGACTCTGTTTCAAAGCTAGAGTGATGGTATCGGTATTGTATGACACTAGATGACCTAAGGCAACCGTGACATGCTAGCTTGTTGAGAAGGGGGCTAAAAAACGCTCGTAGGATATATTTTGGTGAGGGAATAACTGGCATGGCCATTTTCAAAGGAGTCCCTTGACCTCTGACCTTGAGATATCAAAATGAAAATCGGTTCAATGTATTTCCCTTTACAGACATACACACTTAATGGTAACCCAGACAGTTTGGGGCAAAAAACAACAACACCGTTTTTCTTATGTATTATAATGTGTTATTTTCACTTATTCTAAAACTGTGTATTTGAATATTTCTGCATACTGGGGTCCATAAACAGGTTTAGGTTTCTGCGCAGATTGAGTCTGAATGAAAAGCTGAGATCTCTTGAGGATACCGTGAGGGCATTCGGAGGAGGGATGGCTTTAGGTAAAAGAGCACTTGTACATGTTTTTCTGCTCACACTTAATCCAATAACTGTAGAATTGCACTTATTTGTGTTGACTGCCGTAGTGTGCTCATGCTGAATAAAACAAAGTACATTAATGCAGCTGCTTTGGGTGTCAATTGTTAATGTAAACATTAAAGGTTGAATATGTAGAATCTTTATTAAAAGATGTATTTAAAAAAATAATAATAGCCACGGGGCGTTTTGAGGGGTACAGATTGAAAGTATTGCTTTTCCATAAAAAACATATCCAGTCTGATTAATATTTAAAAAAAATTTTGACTGGTTTGACAAAGACTTTCTGTCACGTTCTGTTTCCATTGTACCAGCCAATAGCGCTGGGCATTGCAGGTTGCCAGGGTTGTCTGTTGTTCAGCGCAGCTAGGTGGTTCAACTCTGTATTTGTCAGTTTATCTATCTCTATATTTATTATCACCACACCACTGCCCGACAGCTATCTTTGTGAAAACTGAGTCTCTCCATCTGCCTTCAGCTCACTGTCACTGCTGTGGAAGCTGCTGCTCTGCTCATGCGGATCAGGCTACAGAAACAAGGAATCATTTTGAGCGCACCACTCGATTACACACCACTCAAAGAAAGACTTCTAGTTGAAGACTGGCTAATGTTAAATACTGTTGATTAAATCAAATTAACTGATTAGTTGAAATAAGTTGTTACTCTGTATGATTCATCACTGACATGGAGCAGGCTAAACACTTGACACACTCGGCAACGAACCTGGCAACCCGACTGCTGGAATTATTATTTGTTGTTGCGACTACAATCTTGAGACACTAGATGGCGATGTTCTGCTCATTCTCCATATTTCCCACCTTTAATATTTGAATAATGCACAATGTTAGAGGGTTCCTTGTACAACTTACAGCATTAGTTTACTGGCGATACTTCTGGGTCTGACATGTCTTAAATACAAGGGTCTGAGGATTTATATCACAGCAGTCAGTGTCATAACAGGGCAGCTGCAGTTATACGTTACAGGCTAGAGGTGGCTGTCCAGACTTACGAGGCAAGTTTCTTAGTGAGCAGACGGCTGCTCCATGAGTTGGGAGAGCTGGGACAGGGGTCAACTGGAGGCTCCAGGTCCCGAGACAGCTCGTAGCTTCAGGAGACAAAAAAAGGAAAGAAATTATGCAAAAGGATTTTCAAGAGTCATTATCTTTATATTATATTGCAGTGGTGCTGGTGTTGGTGTGTCTCACCTCTCCTGGTCCGTGAGCAGCGTGTGTGCCTGCAGCCAGGTGGCAATATGAGAGCTCACTGGTAAGCTGTAGTTGGAGCAGGAAGACTGGAGCTGCCGAATCTGAGAGAGGATCTCAAACTCCTGCAAAAGAAATGAAGGAAACAGAGAACAGATTATTTTATAAAAGAGAAAAGAATAGGAAAGAACATAAAAATATTGTACACATCAGAGAACAATCCTAGTCATTCATGTGAGACACCACTCGGGGGCGACACCTACCCGTCTGCGCTTCTCAAAGTTGATGAGTCCACCCTGTGAAAGAAAGAAACAGTGTTACAAATATGGCATCATAAAAGTACCATCACAAAACAAACTTAAACAATGTGTGTGTGTGTGTGTGTGTGTGTGTGCATGCATGCACGTGTGTCTGTGTGTGATGTGCACTCACCTCCACGGTGTCAGTCAGTGCTGTGTCCAGCATGGTGAGGACAGTCAGGTAAGTGCCAAGGTACGGCACAACACCACTGCTGAAGCTCTGAGGACACAAACCAAGCCACATGTTTACACTTTGGTCATCACTATGGCTGCACAGTTGACAAAACGAGAATCAAATTACTAATTTCTTGCAAATATTATGTTCTTTCTAAAAACTGTATTGTATTACAACTTCTTAATGCTGCTCTAATGATAATGAAGTAAAATAACTACTGGAGTAGAAATGTACACAGACAGCTGACAACACAAGACAATCACTATTTAAACAGAGTGAATATGGGGGTATAAAACATTTTAGACACTGCCCCTCCCTGACTAAGCAAACTGTGAGAAACACGGCACATACGTCAGCTTTTATACCCCCTAACCTAGATAAGGGGAGAAACTAACACTCATGTAAGTTTTAAGTAGTACTAACAGATTAAAGAAGAAGAGGGAACTGGAAATCTGGCGTCTATTTTAGCGAACTTTATCCGCTTAAAAACACGTGACATTTAGAGAAGTAGAACTGATGATCCAGGCAGAGAAAAATAAACATCTGCCTTTCATTTTTAAGTGGCTGGCATAGCTAAGCTGACACATTGACTTTATTTTGGTGGTCAAACCTAAAATAGAGGAACCAAGAGGTTATTTCCAAACAAAACAATTTGTTTTTTCTTACAATGTTTCTGGACACTGAACACGGGGTGGCACTCCCATCTGGGTGAGTCCCATCCTGCAGAAAACAGACAACATGTCCCGTCAACTTCCATCAGTGTGAGAGATGACACATACGTTATATAATTGTTCTCTTCAGGGTTGAGCACCTGTTGAACGGGTGTTGTTGGGTGTGGGAGCATGTCTCTGCAGTAAGCACTGGTTCGTGCCCAACTAGCCACAAATATTAGTGGTTTTATTTGTGTTGGCTGCTAACAATGACCTTTCTATTATTCTACAGAAACTGGGCTGCTGATAATATGGCTAAATAAATAACGATATCAGTTGTTTTTTTCTCAGGGGACAAAGGACACAGGACGCAGGTGAACTGAAGACTGAACATTCATTCAGTTTTATGATTTGAAAAAGACACAATAATCAGACCATGAACGGGAAAGCTAATTAACCAAAGATTTGAGGCCATTTGTAGACAATGCATTTAGTAAGTGTGTAACACTTCATATTACACTAAGGCTCAAACTAACCACTTTCATTACTGCTTAGATTATTTCTTGATTAGTCGCATAATTACAACACAAATGTCAGAAAAAAAAAATGTCCCAAGGGACATCCTAAAAAAATTGTTTGGTCTCTTCAAAACTCTAAAGGCCAAGGACAGTCATTCTGCAATGACATAAAACAAAGGGAAAAGCAAAGCAGCAAATCCTCACATTGGAGAAGCTTTAAACAGAGAACGCTTGATGATAATTAAATAGTTGTCAATTCATTTTCTGTTGAAGAATAATCAACTAATAGTTTCAGCTAACAGGAATTACAGTACCTACAGTTTTACCCACACAGAGCCTGTAAAAAGGAAATACAGGCCTCGTGGTGAAAGCTACATGCTGTTATTTTCTCACTGCAGTGCATTCAATACTTAGTTGAGTGATGCCTTTTGTACTGGAGTGAACAGGCCACAGCAATTTCACTTAATTCAACCTAAAAAAAACACCCCTCCGCCCATGCACTGGGAAAGAGCTGGCACACTTAACATTTTCATTATTAATCCGGCAGAGTCATCAGTCCGTTGTGTTTATGTTGTGTGGTTACCTCCACAAGGATCTCTCTGCTGGTCAGCACACAGTTCTCATCAGGGAAAGTCTCACACAAGTGGTCAAAGGTGGCCATGCTTTCCCTGAAACCGAACAAATGCACTTTGTTAAGACAGCGTTCTTACTGCAGACTCAATATTTACCTTCAACAAAAGTCTGCATGCTCACAGAGAGCATGATGCAGTGAAACCGACTTCTGAATCAATCTTCTATCTTTATTCACTCAATTTACATCTGCTATTTTTGATTTTGTGCCCTAAAAAAGTCAATGTTGTATTTCACAGAACTCTGTTTTCTAAGTTTGCTGACCTGCTGACAGCAGCCCAGGTCTTCTTGAGGCGATACACAGCGTTGGACTGCAGGGCTGAAAGGATGGCTCTCAGAGAGGAGAAATTCTTCATCTGTCTGCACTCCTGCAGAGAAAGTACAACAGAATGCTGGTGTGTTTTGATGTCTTCAAAAAAATGTTAATTTATGTGAATATATGACCCTGAACTTTGACCCTGACCTGAGCAATAGTGATCCACCACTCAATGATGCGTGCCCTGTGGGCGGGGCTAGTGTGAGAGCAGCGAGGGGAGCTCGGGGCAGTGGAGGGGTACAGGAAGGTCGAGGAGGAGCGGGGCGATGAGATGGGAGAGGAAGTGGAAGGGCTGGGGGAGGACGGCCAGATGAGGAGTGAGGTGATGACACGGTTGGTGACGGCGTTGAACTGGGAGATGGTGGCACGGACAGTGGGCGCCAGGTTTCGGTTTTCCTTCTTGTCACGCTGGGACCAGACGCAGCCCAGGCAGTGGAAGGGCACCACTTTGACAAACAGCTCCTGGGGGAGAGATGGTTACAGGGAGGCACACTGTGAGTGAGTAAAGTGTATTTCTAGAGAACATTTAAAAAAGAGAACATAAAGAAAACAATAAACAGCATGTACAAATACAGAATTTTAGACATGATACCGCTTAAGGGATTAGTTGGCTAAAAAGGCCAGTAAATAAAAATCTGTCTTGATATCAGGTGTGCTCCCTCCATGTCTTTTTAAAAATCTAACGGCAACATTAAGATCCTTGAAAGCTGATCCTTGCAGCTGCATTCTGGACCATCTGCAGCAGTTTAATGAAGACTCTGGACAATCTGGTCAATAAAAGTGAGACTTACCTTTTTTCATATCATGGAAGGACAGTATTTGGTAGAGTTTGGACATGGTTCTTAACTGACAGTAACTATTGTTTATGACAGAACGGATTTCTTTGGCAAGACCGAGCTCAAAATCAATATGTTGCCAAGATTTTTCGTATGAGACTTCACATAAGGGGCGAGGTGACCTTGGTTTGCTGGTGAGCTGACGTCTGGATTTAGAGGCACCAAACATAATTAATTCTGTTTTGTTATTGCTTAGCTGAAGGAAATTATTATTACCCACACTGACACAGAAATGAGCTTTGAGATATTTGTTAAGGAAACCTACGGCGTCCAATCGGGTCAGCTGCTTTGCCACTTCTCTCACAGGGAAGTCCATGAAGTTGTATTTGTCTTCCTCCTTAGTGGACACCTCTCCTCTGTCCTCCTGATCACTGTGCTCCTGCTGCGATGATTCACTGTTGTGCTGTGACGCAGACGGGCTGCAATCTGTCAAAAAAAATCGTAAATGACGTCTAAACAGGATGCATACAGGAGTTTATATTATCTACAGTCCTACAGTCCATCATAACAGCGTCTCCTGTTCCCTTGTACCTTGTTCCTGGAGCTTCTTGAGGAGGGTCTCTGCAGTCTGAGCCAAGCGTCTGAAGCAGAGGCGATGGCGCAAGTGGACACACAACAGGCGGAGGGCCTGGTACTGTGGGGGCTCATGGAAGTCTTCACTGTATTCCTCCAGCCACAGCCGGATCACTGGGGGTAAGGTACTGAGGGGATTATGGGGGACATTAATAACCGTCAGTCCTTTTTCTTGTTTATGGCTTGTACAACTTGACAACTGGAATAATTTGTGATGGATGAATAAACAAACAAAGTCTCATGTGATCGGACTGATGTCAAATCCAAACTAATGGAAGAGTGATCACACTCACCTGCGTGGGCAGACAGTGTTATCCAGGTTGGCGATTGAGTCATCTCTGTGGAAAAAGGTAAACATTATTAGAACATGTCAGATGAGAACTACATTTCAATGATAATCATCACATGAAGGGACAATATGGCGAACTAGTGGGGACAGCTTATAAACAACAAATGTCCCAGGGTCGATCCTCTATAACAGTCCATCCTGTGGAAATGTCCTGCAACACTCTGCATCCCTGCAGAGACACTGTGGCCTTACAGAGTGACGAGTGGAGACACAGAAATGTCTCCCTCAGGGATCAAGTGTTGTTTTCATGCTGACGCATTTGTAGGTACATGGACAAAGTTTTATAACAGGGTAATTATTTTTCTTGCATCAAAACAAGAGCAAACAAAAGATTGCGAGCCACCAAAAAAACAAGATCATTAGATTGTAATTTATACAGCACGACCATCAAATTTCAGAGCAGGTGGTTTTACAAGTTAATGACAGCAACAAAATGTTACATTCTGCCAAAATCATTCAAGGCAAAGGAGGGAAAGCAAACTTCTCAGGGTGTCCTAAAGCTGACCTTACAGGAAACAGGTTGCCACCAGCAACACAGATATGAGGGCGACTGTTTGACAAATAATAAATCACCTGAACAGCACTAAGGGCCACAGTTTCACACAGGCAGCCATTTGCAGTACGTTCATCAAAAGATAAGCTGTAAGGACCCGAGAGGGACAAAGGACCAGGCGAGTTTTATGAACTGGGTCTGAGCTGCTTAAGCTGTTCAATTCTTGATATCAAATCAGATTTTAGAAAAAATCTGTGTTTTTTCCTTCAAGTATTGAAAACCAAAGAGGCTTTCTGTGTCCTACCCTCAAATGTATTAATAGCCTTCCTCACTCTGGCAAATTAAATCTCAGTATTTGCTTGGGTGAAGAAGCACCTCCGCTGGGTGTGGAGGGTGCAGTCATGACTGCGCTGGAATGGAATAAAGCTCCTGACTGCTTTGTTTTGTTCGTGACGATGAGACCTGTCATAGATACTTGCCAAGCATCATAGAGGTTTGCCTTGTGAACAGCTGAGGTCACGTAAAGAGGTTGTTTAACAGCTGTCTTCTTTGGAAACTGATGTGTGCATCCGGCAACCTGGTTGAGTTCCACTAACATTTCGCATACAGTGACGACGACCTCGCTAAAAGTAGCATGTGCTGCAATAACACATAAATAATTGATGCAGAAAATATTAGAGCCCTCAAATCTGTATCTGACTTCTGATAAGCAGATGTGTCAACGAGGCCAAGATCTTTAAACTGACTTAACTTTTCAAAAGGTAAAATTTAACTCAAAACTCTAAATAATAAACATAATCTTACAGTTGGAATGGGACCACAGTCAGATTTTTTGAAAAAACAAAATACTTTCAGATATGGTTTTCTTGCTGTGAGTGAGCGGATCAGATTGATTCCACTAATCACTAATCTCACTAACACAAGAGTGGCAAACTCTCTTTACCCCGTCAGAACAACGTTTGACCATCATCAGTCTTGAACCAAGGCCACTTAACGTACCAGGCCACTTAACGTAGCCTGCCTACCACAGCTATGCAGAGGACATACAACTAATTCTTTCCTTTCTGCAGTCTGAAACCCGGGCGGCGGCGCAAATGCATGTCTGTCTCTCTCCCAATGGACGTGGACACACCGTCTGAAGCTCAATCTGGACTGAGATGTTCTTCCTTCTAGGGAATGCGTCACAACCTCTCCATCAACATCAAGAACTCTGTGGTGTCTGCGGCTCAGGCTGCAAGGGACCTGGTTGTGACCAACTGTCCTTCGCTTGAGACCTTGCTGCAACGACCCGCTCCTGGAGATTCACAGCATCAGGAGGATACGCCTGTTCCTCACTCAGAAGATGATGCAGGTTTTGTACAGGCTCTTGACATTTACTGCAACTTCCTCCTGGCTGCTCCGCCTGCATGTGCCATCTGACCTCTGCAGCTCATCTGGAATACAGCGGCCTGACTGCTCTTCAACCTATCCAAGTTCTCCCACAATACAACGCTCCTCCGCATCCTACACTGGCAGCTAGGGGTGACTCAACTACGGTATTAGTTACCGGTCCTTTTCTGCTGTGCAGCAAACGGCTCAGGACCGTCCTACATCCAGGACATGGTCAAAACTTACGCCCCACCAGGTCCACTACACTTTTCTACTCTGCAGAGCGTGGATGCGGACAGTTTCTCACCTCTGAAACAGCAGCTCGATGAGGGTGCTGGTGGAGGAGGTGAAGGCCCTGTAGGTGGAGAGGAAGACATGGATGAAGTCAGGCTCCTGGTGTTCGGGATCCAGCAGGTGGGTGACCAGACGCTCCAGGGTGCCGGCTTTCAGCCTGCGCACCTTCACCGTGTGGTACTGGACGAAGCTGAAGGCGTTAGGGAGCTCTGCCATTTCTGAGCTCGGCAGGACGGGCTCCCTGCGCAGCGTGACGCCAAACACAGCCCCGTCCTCCTCCTCCTCCCCCCACTCCTGCACCGGGTCCTGCCAGAGAGAAAGCAAGGTCATCAAGATCTGGCAGCAAACACACGATACAGTCATCTATTCTGCTCCTGTCTTCTTGATTTGGTAGATCAGAGACTTTAATGTGCTTGAAATATTTTCCAGGTGTCACTTACAACTTAACACATACAATAACTTACTGAAGTTTGAGAGAAACGTTAAAAAACACGTCACAAGAAGAAACTTTTAGAGTCATGGAGCCTTTTCAACACCGGCTGCTTAACTGAATTACTGTGAGAATCTGGCATTTTTAAAACTCGTAACAAATAAAACAAGCCTTCAGGCTTAGTCATTTTTTCAAAAAGGTCAAACTCAACGTCAATTGACGTCATTCTTGAGATTTTGCTTGTGACCAAGCCTTGAACTCTGACGTAGACGGACACATGGTGACTCACTGGGCAAAGAAGCATTCACGGGTATATTTGTTTATGTCCAGAAACACAGGGACAATGTATTAAACCATTGCACCATTATTTGTAATTCAATTCCAACTACAGTATGTACCTGTTTAGAATAGCAACAGTGACACGTTTCCCCTCACACTACACATAACAAGTGTTTAATGTAATTGTAAGTACATCCCCTTAAGTCATATTGATTTTATGCTGTATTTAAATTATAAATGTTTAACTGATCCTGACTGACATTAATACATTTTAACAAATTTTTTTTACATGAGAGATGAGAAAACAGATACATATTTGAATTTTGTCATATTTAGAGTAATGATAAAAAATTATATTAAACTGGGACAGGTAAGAGATGCATACAAAAAAGGAAGTGGTCGATGAAAAGAAGCCTGAGGAACAGTGTTTGATTGAATGTCCCATATTGTGAAAAGTGAGATTCCCATGTGTTTTTTTGTTTTTTTTTAAATTATGAAGCAGGTCGAGGTGCTTTATAAATACTGTAAAAAGTGTTGAAACCCTTAATCCACAGAGAAATGCCCAAAGCCCCTATTAAGAAACTGTGTCTCACACAGCGATTCCCCGGCTGCAATGACGGTGCAGAGATGCCAAGATCACAGAGGGATTCTTAAAAGAGACAGGCACTAAAACGTAGTGTTTCAGGCGGAGGGTGAATATTTAAATGAATTAATACCAGCACTGATTTTTACTGTCACACCACGAAACTCCTCTAGAAACTGTTCTTGTGACACATCTTTCCATGACATGGTACCGTTTTCCACTAAAATACATCACGACAACTCTTAGAGACTTAGACTTCTCTTTACTGATCCTTTAGGAGGACTCCCGCCAGGAAATTGAGTTTCCAGCAGCTTACAAAAACACGAAGGAGGTATAAAAAATACAGTATAAGATAACCAATAAACTTGAAATAAAAGCTAAAAAATCCAGAAAGTATAAAAAAACCCAATACAGTTACAATAAACTCTTAGTCAAATCTATAAGAGGTAGATGTGACCGGATAGTCAACAATGTGTCCTTAAAAAGAAAAGCTGGTTGATCTGAGTTCATATATATATATATATATATATATATATATATATATATATATATATATATATATATATATATAAACATGCTTGAGCACACCTGATATTATTACAAGACAGAAACTCAGTCAACCTGTGACGACGGATAATAGTACATAAAAAAAAGAAGTTTCCAACCGACCTTCACAAACTAGTCCAAAACAGTGTATTTCACCTACCATGGATAAGTGCCATTTTCCCATGTTTGTCTTGCTCTCGGAGAGGAGAAACACAGAAGTCTCGGGTCTATCAGCTCCTTCTAGTGCAGGTGGTAAACCCGCAGACCAGGAAACTACGGAGTTACCGCCGTCCTCCGACACTTCACTGCAGTTTGAATAATGTCTTTCATTTTTAAAATGTAGCTAAACAACACGTGGAAAGCGTTGAATTGTGTCCAGACGTGGATGGACCAGTCTGACAGCTGGAGGAGGACAGGCAGTGAGCAGTAAGGCAGGGGGCGGGCTGGCGCAGCAGGTGTGGGCGGGGCTATGGCTATTGACCAATGAGGATACGGGGAATAAAGGCACCTGTTAGTTATGCAGATTTTAAATATGAGGCTGTGACTGAAATAAATACTGATGGTTGCTAGGTGCAGTGGGCTAAATAAGAAACATAACAGCTAAAAGAGGAACCGTATTATTTACATTACATTACGGCTAAATCATTTTGTTAAAATGCATACATGTATATTTTATGGTTTTAGATTGAATACAGTGTCTTTTGATTACTATATTATATAGATTTCACATTGTAAAAAATACTCAAACACTAGGGGTGATTTCTTTGATCTATAAATAAAGTAAAAACATTTGAACAGTGAATTCCTGAATCTTGTTTGCCAGTCCGCCACTGTATATAAGAATTAACCCAAGATGACCTAGACTTGACACCACTCTGCTCCCTGACACTCTTCAGAGCTGATTTAAATAACAAAAAAAGAAGGGGACCAAAGTCCCCTTTTACCCTTTTTGTATCTGTTCTTAAAAATATTATATCATTATTTAATTGAATTTAATTAAGTGCGGTTGTGTCCAGCTTAATGTCCCCAAATGACATCATTTAATCACACTTTCCTTACAGAGATGAATGGCAGAAACAATACTCTGACATCTGGTGGCCAAAGTGTTACCATTAAAGAGTTAAACTTCTGTCTGGATCAAGAGCAGACCAGGAAAACCTTTTTTTAAACCACTCCATCTTATTTCCCTTCTCTAAAACGTAAATCCTAGGCTAGGATTAGATCTGTGCTTTTTAAAAAGAAAAAATAATGATAATTCTATTTTACACGAGACTCAATGCAGGTTTTGCCCAGTAGTCTTAATCCTGTCCTAGTCCTGTCCTGAGTATCTGCATTCAATACCTTCAAGGTATTGACAGAAATAAGCCTGTAGCAAATAGTTTGGAAACTCCTCCAGTCAAAAGTTACCTGCATTCAATCCTTTTTGTACCGAGATCTAGAAGGGAAAAAAATCCACTAGTGTGCTTCGTTTAAATGCGATGTAATTGGTCCACTACTACAGCAGCTACGACCCATACAGTCTGTGGTGTGTTGTGGTTGAGCACGGTGTATATCACGAGTTGGCAGTTCAGTGTGCCATGTGCCATAAGTATATTGAACCCTTTCAAAATGTACTCGTGTGGTGGCATTTCACTCAACTGGTTGGTTCCATTAACATGATAGGTATCGTGCGAAGGAGAAAAAAAGAGGCATCAAATGTAAGGCTCCCCCATTATTAGTCAACTACTCAAACGTTTTGGTCTTAGTCGAGCAGGATTTCTTCAGTTGATAAGTCCTTTTTATACATTTTTCATGGAGGTTAATTTACGTATTCATTAGGAACTTATGAGCTGATCTGTGGTTGAACAAAATATTTAAAGTGGTGCTCATGTATTATTCTTTGTGGAGAAACTCCAGATCTGTTGATTAAATCAACTAATCGATTAGTTGCCAAAATCATGTGTGTTAGTCAATTAAGAATTTATTTAATTGAGGACAGTCCTACTCAAATGAAGTACTGGCATTGGTATCTCTTTAAGGGTAGTGTACTGGTATTGGCACTGGTATTGTATTTTTTTTTTAACAATAGCCAGCACTAACCCAATGTATAAAATGTCTGTCTTGTCTAGTCTCACATCTTGTTTTGTTTCACTAAACTAGTGCAGTGTCCATTCAGAGTTTGTACCCGTTTGCTTGGACTTCACATCCGATCGATGTGAAGTCGATTGGATGAGCTGTTTCTGAAATATGTGAAGGACAGACATACTGTACATGCATACATGGAGAGAGATTCCTTCCTCTATAGTTCGATGATGCTGCTCAGCACCGACTCTTGGCCAAATGGCACCACATTTGTCATGTCAACTCAGAAATCTAACACCCTTTCAAAATACTATTTCAAGGTCCAAACTCTCTGTCAAACAAAACAAACAACAATGGCCGAGTATTGTGTTAGATACCTTTTCACCAATAGGAAAGTGGTAAAAAAGACATTCTGTCTGTTTGTTTTTTACTCAGATCTGTTCAAACAACGAGGAACACACAAGTTTAGCATTGCAGAAATGCGAGGCTAGTACCGGCATGAACCCGGAAATAGTACTTTGAAAAGACGTTAAGTCATAAAGACTGGATAGCAAAGCTGTTTGGAACATCAAAAATATGAGAAAGTAACCTTTTCACTTAGTCCAGAGAGGATCTGTACCGGCTTTGCTCAAAATCTTTAGGAGAAGTTGTGAAAAAACTGATTTCGACGCAACTCAAACGGTGGGAAAATCGATCTAGGTGAAAAATATGCATGGCTTATATGGAGAGATTTTTTTTGAAAAAATGTTTGAGAGTTACGTTGCAAGAGTTACAGGCCAAAACATAAAGTTCATTGTTACAGCGCCACCATCTGACCAAATTGAACCACACTTCCATGGGTCCACAGCAACACACCAGCCAAGTGGGGAAGTAGATCAGATGAACAATTTAACTTGCCACACACTCATCAGGAAATGCAGTCTTGGTTTCATAAAAATCCAAGTGATCATTTTACAGGAAGAGAACAAAAGCAAGATGCAAAAGATATGTCCTGTCTCGATAAGTGAGAAGCTGGTTTCAGGCCAGCACAATGCTAGGAACAGAGCGTTTCAGTGCCACTGCCTCGAAAGAATCCAGTCGGGACAGTTTTTCTCAACAGCCTCCAGCTTATGTTCCCATAACACCCATGATGTCAGGGGCGTGGTTGGGGACATACCGCATGAAACAGGTCTGTTCTGATCCTATAAGGTAAATTCATCCTTGTGACTTCAAGGAAGCACAAAGTTGGATGTAGAATGTCAAATGAATACAACATATTTCATTACATCCAGAGAAAAAATCGACTAGCAGCTTTACATTGTGATAACGCCGTCGGGACGTTTTTAATCAGGATGCCCTTTGGTCTTTCAGCTCAAAAAAAATAATGAGCTTTTTGTTTCTCTAATGAATCTCTCACTGACCTGAAAACCTACCTTCATTCTCGCATTTTTGTCCATGCCACCGAGTCCCTTTACAGAGGCGAACAAAAGAGCAGAGAAAATGCCAGCAGAGAACTCAATTAGTACTCATTAGACACATGAATGGGTGATGAGGCGACAGGCGAGCAACAAGGGGAAGCAAAGTGCAGAGTGATGGGGAAACATGCTGGTTGAAGTCATGTCCTCAAAACCATAGACTATTAAAAGGCTTCATTTATCTGGAAATACGCAGCACCCACACACACACACAGGAACATGATACTCTTCCTGGAGAGCATGCTGTAGTTTATTCTCAGTGTCACTGAATATTTGAAGTTAATGACGTCCTGAGTGAAAAAATGTTGAGGTGAATGGGAACAACAGCAAAAGTTCCCTGAGAGAGACCTGACGTAAACAGTGACTAAATATATGACATCTGTTCCGTCACGGACGTGCGTGTGATTCATCTGTAGTGATACTACACTGAATAATTCACTGAGTTAAACTTTACATTTAATCTAGGAAGGAGTCGATCAAAACGAACACTGGTATAAATCACTTAAAGGAATAATAAGAAAAAGATACTTTAATAATCCCTGTTAAATCCCATCTTTTTTGGACTCCCTCTATTTTACACATAGACCACACACTATTCATGTTAGTGTTAGAGCAATTTAACAAAGAATGAAACTACTCAGCTGACCAGGAAATTATTTCAACACTATTTTGATAATGACTAAATCATTTAAGGTGATTATCAGGCAAAAATAGCAGCTTCAGAGCTAAAATGATAAGGAACGATCAACTGATAAATTGAAAAAAAAAAAAAATCTGCAAAGATTTTGATGATAGATGGATTAAGCGTGATTCTTAATCAATGAAAAATGAATCAAAACTGGTGAAAATGTCTTATTCCTGCAATCAAAGGAGAAAATCTTTCTTTTCTAATTTTATAGACTGATTAAGAAAATCTTTAGTTTCAGGTGAAATTTGGCTGTTGGCTGCTTTTCCTTGTTTCAGTTACCTTAACTGAAATCGCTGAGTTTTGGACTGTTGGTCCGACAGAAAAACAAACTTGATGATGAAGTGTTGGGCTCTTGGAAATTGTGTTAGATGATTTTTGTGAAATTTGAGACAAATTTGAGCAGGTGATCTGACAATAAACACTGCAGAGACCCTCCTACATGTATGTGTTTGGCGTCCATCATCATGGATGTCATGCATTATTTCCATGCATGACATCCAAACAACAAAATAGATGATGCGTTCATAGCACTTGTGTAGATTTGTTCTGACTCACTTCGTACTGTCCATCAGTGTCCAACGATTGGAAGCTGGTAAGCCACACGCCGGGCTCCGTGTCCATGTGAACGTCCACGCAGTGACTCGTCTTGAGCCAAAGCAGCTTCTTCATCCTGCCCACCCTGCTGCGGAGGCCGCGGGACTCCCCTCCATCAGCGCCTCCACACACAGGAATAACAGTCCTCATCTCCAGCTCTGTGTCACGCTCACGGGCCCACGCACAGCTCGTCAGATCTCTCCCACACCTGCTGCCTCATCTGTGCCAGGGAGGAGAGTGTGAAAACATTAGGCAAAGTCTCGTTTTCTTTTAACTTCATGTTTTTTGGGGTTTTTTTTTTACAACCATAAAAAAAGTGTACAGGTCAGCTGTAAGCCGCAGGAGGTTACGCTTTAAAACCTCTTGTTCCTAAATGTTTGAATTTCACTAAACAATGATCAGTCCTAAAAAACTGGGTTGCTTGTAGTTAAATTTAGACATAATGAAATCTAGATAAAAATGATAACCATACTGGGTCAGAAATAGAGTTTTAGCCTAATTGTATTCAGCACAGCACAAGAACGTAAGAGATCTTTAAAGGTCACATATGGTAAAAAAGGGAGCTTTTAATGTCTTGATTATAAAGCGGGGCGAGGTGCTGTATAAATACTGTGAAAGTATCAAAACGCTCCATACACAGAAACACACACAGCCTGTATTCAGAAACTGTGACTTTAAACGAGCCGTCAGGTCTTCTGTACAGTTGTGATGTGTATAAGTACTGCTACAGCGCTGTTACAGTTATTTCCCGGCTGCAATGATGCAATGATGCAGACATGTTGAGAGCGCAGATGCAGAAAACATGGAAACGCTGACCAATCAGAGCAGACTGGGCTTTTTCAGGAGGGGAGTCTTAAAGAGACGTTAGAGCGTTTCAGACAGAGAGTGAATACAGGTATATTCAGACAGAAAGCCAAAATACAAGAATGAACCTGAAAATGAACATAAAATGGGACATTTACCTTCAATCAATTCCCTTCATAACAAAAAGGGAACGTAAACCTCTAAACTGACATAAAAAAGTAACTTTGTCTAAACTCATTGAGGAATCCTCTCTACAGCTGGAACCAACGCGTTACGAAAAAAGCATATAGATGACGGTCACTGTCAGTATGTTACTGAGATGACAATACTGGCAAAACATGCATGCTTTATAGTCGACATTATATAAACTTGTGTGACTGTAAAAACGGTCTCAAGTGGCTTCAAAATAGCCACATCAGAACGATCATTGAAAATATGAAGACTGATACAGAATAAACTTTTTAGTAAATGCTCCATATAACCACAAAACAGTTCTACGAAAAAGGTACAACATCCGCATGTTCAACTAAAGGGACAACCAGAGCTATGGGGAGCAATGTTTCTTCTAAAGCAACCCCAATTTTTAAAAAGATCAGGATTTCTTGTGATACTTTGAATGCAATTAAAAATCCATAATCATACAAAAAAAAAATACTCACTCAACCATAATGTTGTTTCTGATGAATCTGCGTCTCCTGGATCCTGAAGAACACGATCAGAGCTGTGTTTGTTCAGCAGCCACAACATTCATGTAGAGACAGTGTGAAACTTGGATGGAAGAGACTCTGGCATTTATCTGAGGACTGATTGTTCTCTGTGTTTGTGGGTGGATGATGCTCCGTGCGCATGTGTACGTGTGGTAGTGCTAGTGTGTAAGTGTGGGTGTGTGTTTGTGTGTAAGTGTGGGTGTGTGTGTGTGTGTGGGTATTTGTGTGTGTGTGTGTGTCTGTGGCCTATTCTGATTTGATTTCACTTCAGTTCCCTCACCTCCTCATTAGAATAAACTCTCTGCTCTCATTTGAGCCTTCAGTACAAACACTGAAGCACATTTACATGGTTTGATTCTTCTTAAAGGTAGTGCACAGAAATGCAGAATGCACCACATTATTTTTTCTGTGCATAATGTATTAAACTCGACTGGCTGATGATATTGAAGAGTTTCCTGATAAGCTGTCCAGGGCTGAATGTTTCTTACCTACAGGTGGATCCCAGCACACTGTTCAGACAGGTGCACCTATAAAAACGTGTCAAACTCATCATTTAAAACCTTTAAAACCTCTACAGACTGATGATACATGTTGAGCAGTGAGCCTGGTGGCGGGAGGCATTGACTGACTCACGCTGCTGGCAGCGATTCAAAACCTGCACCGGGCAGGAAGCGCAGGCCCGCCTCCTCCTCCTGATTGGTCGATCAGCTAAAAAAAACAACAACACACCAATAAAAACACTTGCTACAGACAAACACGGATATATGTGGCCTCTATGTTAGCCAATCGGTGTCCATGATAGACATTATTTATGTGTGATTGCATTCATAATTTATTTTCTATTTGTGATGAATACAGTAAATAAATCTGTAATGTAGCATAGATACAACAGTATTAACTGCTGTTGTTAACTGTGGAAAAATTATATAGTACAGTTTTTATTCATAGGCTAAATATGCTTGTTATACTTACTTCATACTACTTTATTGAGAGTAGTGTGTTATGAGTGTGTGACTGAATTAAATCCAATCAGTCTTTATTCTAAACTATATTTTTTGTGTTTTAAGAGGATCTGTTTTATGGAGGTTTGCTGTGCATTCAATATTTATTCTAAGGCCAAGGCAAAGGCATAACTAACCCTGTTTAACATACATGACAATTACAATGAATGTGATGTATTGGATCCTTTCCAGTGATCCGAGAATGATTTCCTCTTTTGGTGGCAGTGCCTGAGATTTCATCAACTCTTCAATCAGTGTTAGCTCCGAAGCGTTTCAGTGTCTGATAACGTTCTAACTAGATAGATTCTGTAGAAATGTGTTTCCACAGTCTGCACAGGGGCCTCACTTAAATACATACATCAAAACATTATACACTGCAACATGACTACATGAAAGACATCAGACCTAGGCACAAATCACCCACACCCACACGAGTGTTGTTTATTAAGGGACGCTGTGGCAGAGGGAACAAAACTCCTGAGCCCTAAGCATGCCCATCATGCTTCGGGCCAGGGATCTGTTCCTACAACCAAGAACAGGTTGAGGTGGTGCCTGGGGCCCGTGTGTGTGCTCTGCATCTAATAGTTCTGCTGTTAAAGTCTGAGAGGTTGGGGCTGGGGGAGGCCAACAACTTTGGAGGCGTTGTGTGATGCGTATACGTTTGTGCCTATTTATTTTGATATTTGAAGCACTCCACCTTCTCAACAGTTCCATTATTAATGTGGGTGGGGTTGTGGGCAGTGCTCTATGTACTGAAAGTGTTAATTAACAGTTCTTTTGTCTCAATAATAACTATTTACATAATTATTTCTCTAAGCGTAGCGTTTTTTATGTGAAATTCAAGACATTCAAGTCTTCAGGACCCCAAAAACCCTTCATATTAAATAATCTGAGAACAATGCTGTCTCAGTGGCTTTTAACTATTTACATACACACACACACACAATCAATTACAGCTGCTGCAGTAGACATACGAGTATGATTATTTAGCAATCAACTCGGGCGCAGAACAAGACAATCCACCCTTCTCCATCATCCTCAAAGCATTTAAGAGGCACAAACATTTCTGAGATGCCGGACATAGCAGAAATAGCTCTTGTGTTCGGGTTTCACGTTAGACTGTTCAATTAAAGCAAGTGTGTCAACGTGAGCCACCCATTAAATAAAGGCTGGATTTGTCACAGGTGTTGGCTTTCAGTGACCACAAGGGACAAGTTTTGATCGGCAGGACAATAACAGAGAAAACCCTCAGGCACAACTTACCTGATTCATCCATGTAGAGCCATTTGTGGTATAAAAAAGTAAAATATATGATAAAATGAGAAAGCAATGTTTTGACTGTTTTTATTGGCTTCCCGTGAGACAAAGATAAGAATTCTGAACTGTGAAAAAGAGGCAGAGAAATGAGCATTGGCGCAACATTGACCCCCCCTGACAGCAGAAATTACAATACACACACACAAAAATGATCAAAGAAATGTCTTCTTTCAAATAATATATATATATATATCTATATCTAGAAATGTATTTCCATTTTTATTTTCAGCTAACACTTAAAATATAAGAATCTTTCTAGCAACACATAATATTGAATAATAATAATAATAATAATAATAATAATAATAACAATTGTCTTGAGTCTTGAGATTGTGCTGTCGGTTCAGAACTTGCCCTTCTTCTTCTTCCAGGGCTTCTTCTTGGACTTGGAGTCAATGATCAGCTGAGACTGACGCTTCAGTGCCTCACGTGAGATGACGTCAGCCTCGTCCTCCTCACTCTCATCCTCTGAGACACAAACAGTGACAGTTTAGACTGTACAGGGCCCAATTTGTGTCCCTGTGTGTGTGTGTGTGTGTGTGTGTGTGTGTGGTTCCCAACTCACCGTCATTGAAGAGGTCCAGTCTTTGGTCCTCAGGCAGCTTGACACGGGTGTTGTAGGCTGGCAGTTTCCCCTCAATCCTGACATAGAACTGCTCAGAGCAACAGAGAGAAAATGGTCAGTGAGTCCCTCCAGTAAAACAATTCTTTTTTGGTAAATTTAAATTTTCTGTATTCTATAATAATCTTTAAAATCCCCTATTTCCATGGAATCTGACTTTATTTAGGTCTTATAACGCACACGACAGAATTAAATGTGAAATCTTACAACACTGATAATAATAATAATAATATATTATATATATCATAATATTCTTTGTCAATGTTAAGTGTTTTTGTTAAGCCTTATAATATAAACAGAATTACAAAATGATGTCGTCCTTCATGAGGAAATTAAATGAGTGTTAGGCCGCTTTAGAAGCAAAAACTTGATGAGTGACGTCTGTGTGTATGTTCTTATCATACAACAGGTATGATGAGCGGCGGGCCAGTCTTTCTCAGGATGGATGTACTTTCTTTTGTTCGAGGTGGAGGCTCTTTGACCAGAACAGCCAAACACATTCTAAATGTACCAGTCAAGCAAACAAGGCTGCACTGATTTTGAAACTATCAGCTCAGAGTTACGTCAATTAAAAAGATTATGCCTTGCAAAGATGGATCTGAGAGTAAAATAGTCAATGTCATTAGGAAATGGCCTACAGACTGTTACGTGTTTCCCATGGTACACTCTGATATCCCATGTTCTCAAATAGAGAAGGTGCTGCTGAGCGTTAGTAATCGAGAACAAACACTTCAGCCGGCTCTAATGGTTGCCTTTCCATTCAGATAAGCTATGCAAGCACAGCAGCATTCGTGCATACATGTTCAGCCATGCTGTGTTCATTTGTCACACGGCGCAATGTAAGCTCAGACAAGAGCCCCAACATGCCCTTTGCCAAAACTGCATTCATCCTTGAATGTTCAAGTTGAAGCACAGTCATTACAGAGGGGACTGCTCAAACCTGGAGTCCCAACAAACTTATACAGTAAAATGGTTTAGGAGACTGATGTTTCCAAACCCTTTCCTGCCCTAACTCACAGAGATATTATGTTGGTCTCAACCTTCATGTTACCAGAGACATCATATGTGTATGTGTAATGCTGTATGAAGGTTCATGAGCAAAAGCAACAGTAACCGCTGTAGTGGCCACAACAACTTCCATTTTAATAGGCAGAGAGAGAAAAGGACAGAGAGAGAGATCCAGAGGTGTCCAGCAACCACAATAATGTCATGGTACTTCATTATTGGTATAATGGTATTCTTAATTGTTGTTTCAGTTCAATTTAATTGCCAACTGAATTATATTTATAGTGTCAAATGATAACAAAAATGATGTGATGGCTTACATTTATAGTTTAACTGATGGCAGGAAAAGGGTTTGGGAACATCAGTTTCCTTAAGTGTTTTCTGTATAAAATTGATAATGTTGGTGGTATATCCACTGCCAGAATTATTATTAGTCAAGTCTCTGTTACTATTCCAATTGTTAAACGTTTTTGTTGCCACTACTGTGGTTACTGATGCAATTGCTCATGGGGAACATTTCAGTTGATCCCCATTGCAAGATCTCTAGTTTAAACTGTACACCGACCGTCCGTGTACATTAACAAGGACTACATCACAAAAGCTAAACGGCTTTCAATATACTGTCCAGACACAGAACCAGAACCAGGCGTTTTGGCTCACCTCCTCTTCCTCCATCTCCTTCATAATAGCAGCTACATCCTTTCCCTGAAGCTCCTTGTGCAGTAGCTGCAACCTCAGCTCACACTGGGTCATCAGTTCCACCACAAACTCGTCTGAGTCTGACAACACTTCAGTCACTGTGTCCTCACTCTGGAGAGAAATGGAAGAATGGTGAGCACAGGTACGCTTGATTATTACCAGAATTATTTTATTTTAATTTAAAGAAAGTAATTTAAGCCCATAATGGATGTGTTGATAGGGGACAGAAAATGGGCACATATAAGAAATAAGACAGACGATAGATTAAACCAACAGTCATGATGGTTGAAGTCGTATTTACCAGTGTGATGTGCTGCAGTTTGTCTGCGAGGTGCTCCACTCCAGCTCGCACAGTACCGAGGGCTTTAACAAGCCACTCCAGGCGCTCTTTACCTGCATCACACCTCTGCTTTTGAGCCTGCAGTTGCTGCTCACACTCCTCCAGCATCTGTTGGTCACTAATAAAACCCATACAGAGATAGAATGTGAGAATAAACATTACACAGCTGCATCCACAATGCCTTTGATCCTCTAATACTGTGTGAGTGCCTCACCTGGAGAGTTTCGCCTCTCCAGAATATTTCATATCCTGGAACTGTTGGTTCAGAAGCTCTTTCTGCTCCTTCAGCTGCTGCAGCACCTTCTCATTCTCTCCCTTCAGCTTCTCCAGATGATGCTGTGTCTCTTTCTGTGAGATAAAACGCTCCACTATCTCCTACATACATGGAAATATATATGTAAACATGTACAAATACACACACGGTACCGCCAATCCTTCTCTCACACATCCATACCTGTATATCTGTAACCCCGGTGGCCTCCTTGATGCGTTGGAAGGCCTCCTCAAACGTGGAGATTACCTTCTCCTCTTCACCTGCCATCCTGGGGGTGCTGCGCTGGGCCTCACTGCTCAGCTCATCAGGCTGCATAGCTGTTCTCTGAGCATAAAGGAGGCAGAGGTGATGGTGATCAAAACATTAATTATTCAATGTCTTTGAATAAAACTATATATTTTTTAACCCTAAATCTGATAATATTGTAGGTACTGAGTAATGAGGGTGCAGCTTTTGGACTTTGGCGTGTTCTTCTGTGATCAGGTCATGCCATGTTTAATAGCGTGCCCATAGCCAGTGAGAAAGCAGGGGATCAGAAAAGCGAACAACATCAAAATAAAACCATACACTACAGTAACATACTTGCAGTGAACCACCATGTAAATCTCACCCTTCTATCGACTTTTTCAGCCTGGGCCTTGCGCTCCTCAACCTTTTTCCTGTAGCTTGCTATAATACGCTCTCTCTCCTTGCGCTCCTTGTAGAGCAATTCCTCCTGCTGCTGTAAATCAGCCTGGCAGGCAGAGGAAAGGGAAGAACTGAGATTAAGATTGTTTTGGGGATTAATTACTGTTTACACTATGCCTAGTGATGAGGTAGACGAATGTCTGTGTCTGTATCTGGTTGCGGGTCACCTTAGCAGCTTCTTTAGAGAGCTGGGCGTTGTTGTTCATGACCTGCATGTTGTGAAGCTCCTCTCTGTGCTTCAGGATTTCTGCCTCCAGACTGTCCAGCTGACCCTGAAAAGTCAGACTCTCATCCTGAAATGGTGACCATGCAAAAGTGAAGGATAGAAAGAGAAAGGACACGAAACATGGTTAAAAGACTAAGATCAAAAGAGGACTGTTGCAACTGCTGAATTATTACTTGTCAATCATTATGTTGTGATCTATACATGAAAGTAGAGCTGTTTCAGATTCCAATACCAGTATGAGAAATGCCTCCGATACTGCTGAAATTGCTGGCATCAGTACTTGATATGTTAATGCACTTGGTGTAAGTACAACATTAACAAAATATAAAAATGTAACTAAAGTGCGCTGTCAAGCACTGGTAATATATGTGCAAAGTAAATGACCGACAATAAAACATTCAGGTCAAGTTAATTGTAGACAAAGGTAAAGTGGGCATGGGACAGGAAGTACTGTACCATTATGGAAGTCTCAATCAATGTTTACATACCACAAACACAGAATCGCATCTCTTAGGCACAACAAAGTGTCATAGCACGGGCTATTACCCTGCAGGGCAACAGCAAGCATCCTTTTTTTTTCTGTACATGAAACCTGGATGAAAATTATTGAGGTGACTTATTACTAATCAGGGGTCCTTTGACCTCTCGTCTCAAGATATCTGAATAAAAACGGGTTCTGTGGGAACCCACAAGTACTGTTCATGCAGAAATGCCCACTTCATGATAATCCCATGCATTTTGGGGGAAAAAATATGCACTTTTTCTCATGCAGTACATAAAAGTGTTATTTTTGCCTATTCTATTTGAATTTTTCTGCACACTGGGGTCCCTAAACAGTCTTGAATTGCATACATTAAGTTTGGCTGGAAAGCTGAGACTCTTGTGGATTCAATGAACCCAGTTGTATTCATGTTTGATAATGATAGTCGCCATAGTAACCACTTCATTGTAGTGAGAGGATTTTTTAAAACTTGACCTCACTGTATTAACTGACCTGTTGTGGCCTCTAGAACAGTCACAGCCTCATAAAACTTTACAACCACAAACTAGACCTGGAGCATTCAGAGGATGGATGGCTTCCCTAGGTATGTTGACAATAAGGGGGTCTCTGAGCAGTTTACACAACAGTAGTGCTCGCCATGCAATCGCCGGATTTCAAAAGTTTTTGATACCAAATCACAGCGGGGGGTTTTCTGTGGAGATCTGGGTGTTCCTTAAGGTCTGGGTGTCTCAATGTGGTACTTTGGAGGGATGTTTGACAATATTTGTGGTAAAAATGGTAACTGTGTAACAAATGGTATGAACGCAAAAACTGCTGCAACAACTTATGACACATAATAGAGCATGTGCATTAAAATCATATACTTCCATCATAATGCTCTAAACCTAACCAAAACACTGTTGTTTATGACAGATTTATGCCTAGAAAAACATGCAGTGATGAGCCGCATCTCTGACCATTTATCCCCTTGAACTTCCCCTGTCCCCCATAGCCACGCCCCTATAAAATAGGGTGGAACGCTGTGAGGTTATAAGAGCGTCTGCTCAAAGAGAACGCACAGTTAGCATATCTGTACTGACATAAATAGAACATCTAAAATGAGCAGCTAAGCATAACGACATGTAATAATATCAATATGTCAAACAAGTGAAGATGAGTACAAAACCTTACTTTGAGTGTGTTTGCTGGACTAACCTGCAGATGACTTTTGAGTTTCTGATAGTTAGTCATGATGTTCTCTGCCTCCTTGCACTTAAACTGTGTCTTCTCCAGACTGTTCTCCAGCGCCCGCAGGTTCTTGAGACACACACACACACACATCGTTTACAGAGTGTGTAATATTCTGTCATGTTTTCATTAGGGGTGAACATTAGGAAAACAGAGATATTTTTTTTTAATGTTTTGCACATTTCTACATGAGCTTGAGTTGTAACCACCATGGCATCTTCCTCCTTTTTCCGAGTGCGAGCGTCG
This sequence comes from Echiichthys vipera, assembly GCF_963691815.1. Lineage (NCBI taxonomy): Eukaryota > Metazoa > Chordata > Actinopteri > Perciformes > Trachinidae > Echiichthys > Echiichthys vipera. The sequence goes on from NC_139827.1 coordinate 26,170,827, forward strand.
GCAGACTGTGCTCCACTACTGCCCTTTGGTTTCGTCCTCTGGTATTCCATTTTCAGCTCTTCGAGGCGGCGTTGGTGGGTCTGGGTGGTGTGTTTAAGGCCATTGAGACGCTTCATCTTGGACAGCACCCTCTGGTCTAACGTGGTCAGGGCTGCCTGAGAGAGGAGTGAGCGGGAAATAGAAAGAGTTGTAAACTCAACGGTCTCAAACTGTTATTCATGTCACTTCAATTAGACACAAAACCGAAAACTTTCTCTATTTTAAATGTTGTTACATGGCTAACAATCGCCGAGGGGTTAACAGCGGTAAACCTATAGAGGACTAGGAACTTGCGGCTTGTCATCAGCACACGGTGAAAAGTGCACATTGCAAGGGTAACCTGCACATTTGTGAAGGCACTATTAATGCTGAACGATATATACAGTTTTGGAGCAACATATGCTGCCAAGTAGACGATGTATTTTCAGGGAAGGCCTTACTTATTTGACGAGACATTGCCAAACCACATTCTGCATTTAATACAACAGCATGCCTCCATGGTATTACAGTCCAGGTGCTAAACTGATCTGTCTGCAGTCCAGACTTGTCACCCATTGAAAATGTTTGGCACATTTTGAAACGTAACATACGACAACGGGAAACCTGAACTGTTGAGCATGTGAAATCCTACATGAAGCAAGAATGGGAAAACATTAAAAAATGACAGCCACTGGTCTCCTCAGTTCCCAAACGCTTACAGACTGTTGCTAAAAGAAAAGGTGATTCAATATGACCCTAAATACATGGGTAAACCATGTCCCAACTTTTTTGAAACATGTTGCAGGCATCAATTTCAAAATGAGCATATCATTTTCAAAAGTTGTCTTGATGTGCTATTTTCAATTAAATGTGGGCTTTGAGTGTTTAGCAAACCAGCACATTCTGTTTCTACTTAGATTTTACAAAGTCCCAAGTCTTTTGGAAATGGAGTTGTCCAGTGTGTATGCTGCTTCTTCTCACCTTCCCTGACATGTTGCGGTAGGCATCCTTCTCCAAGCCCCTGTTATGAAAGGCCATTTTGATGACATTTTCATCACCCTGGAAGGCAAGACACCAAAGGGAACAATACCGTGAATTGCGATGAGAGCCAGTTTGTTACATTTGACTGTTCCCTTGACTTAAGTGAGGACCAGAAGAAGCAACAGAGCTGGGAAGGTTGCCTCTGGTTTTGGGCCTTACAGCATTAGCTTCTGCCATCTTCCTGCACAGCCTCTTGTTCTCCTGCCTCAGTTGGCGGATGGACTCTCTGTTGTTCTTGATGGTGGACTGGGAGCTCTCATAGTATGCAGCTCTGTCGCCCTCTGGTGGACACATTCAATGATTATTTATACAAATAATCCATGGAGACAAGAGTCTAATTATTCCCTAATAACACAACTAACCCCTATTTCTGTTGGACTTTGGTTATTATGGGTTCTCAGTGGCTGGTCACATGGCTACCAAAAATGGAGGCTGAGCTAACATTAGCTAATTGTAACAAAGCACACGTCCTGCACTGAAATCCACGCTCAGACTACTTTGAAACAAACTCACCCAGAAGTTGAATTTTACGTTGCATCTCCGTTATTTGGTCATGCAGCGGAGGTTTCATTGCGTCGGCGCAGAAAGGCATGTTTGTGCCGTGGTAATGTTGAACACAGTTAGCACGGGAACATGTCAGCGTTAGCCTGACCTGAACGGAGACCTCTGGAAGGCTCCACTGTTGCCTAGCAACCTGTACACTTACAACAGAGCGGGGCTCAGCGTTTCTCTCACACACACGCACACGCACACACACACACACACACACACACATATACTGTATATACGTCACATTAACCCTGTGGGTCTCGAGCTCGTGTCCCTAGGTGTTTTGTCTCGAGCCACTGTGATTGTAGGCTATAAACGGACCTTTTGCCGCGGTATTTATGTGATGATAGAATCACATACGTGCAACAGAATACACCAACAGCAGTCATTTAAAGACATATCCCTTTTCTTAGTTACTAAATATTTAATTTCACCACCACTAAATATGGAAATGTTCAAAAGTATGCTGCTCCTGTAACAGAGTAGCGACAGAGGCGGTTCTAGAGTCTGTTGGGGCCCTTAGCAAAAGTTCACAGGGGGTCGCTGTTCATCACCATTATGTAATAAGATATATTGATATAATATTACATATGTTAATAATCCGATAAACCTTCAAAATATGAATAATAACACAAAAACTTGGGTAGAGTCAGGTGGGCCCCCTTAGGAGGGTCAGGTCTCCTACTGCGGTTACAAACTTTGCTGTAGATTAAAGCTTGTCTCCTACAGGCCTGGGGCCCCACACAATGGGTAATAGTCTTTCAAATATACTAATAGGAAGCACATAGCCTGACATATACCATTTGTAAACTCTGTATGGCTACTATATTGCTCAATTATGACCCCTTTACAGATTTCACATCTAAAACTATATTTCTTAGCCTATATGACTGTAGCCTACAGAATACATTGTGGTTTAGAGTCTATACATTGTAGATACATTAACGCTCTTATATTTCAATTAAATAATCACTCATTACCTATTCTTTAAAATGACTTACTTTTATATGTAGTCTAAACTGTTATTTGTCAGCAACATGGACAACATTGATAAAAATCATAAAGATTAGTCATAAAAATCAGTCATGTTTTTGTATCTAAATAAACCATAAAAACAGTGGCTTTGTTTAGTTTGTCCTTTGAACACTGATATCACAACATAAACATTTATTAGTTTACAACAAAATTAAAGGTAATGCAAAACTCTGCACATTAATCACAGATAAGTTTAATATGAAAAAAAAGATACAAGTTATTAAAAAAAAATAAGACTGTAAATCCAAGTTAAATCACTTGGGACATTTGTAATCTCTTAAGGCTTTGAGTATTATACTGAGCTTTTAATCGGCTGCAGTTTAGCAACTTTGCTTTGGTGAGCTCATTTCAAACAGTGCAATATGATTAGTTAAACTGATAAAGCACAGCTTTACTCATGTATCAACACGCTACATCTGCCATCAACTGGAGAATTCATTGAAAGATACTGGACCCTTCAGAGTTTACACATAAACTGCATGACAGATTACACACAGAGTCACAATCAAAGACCAAAATGTACAATGAACAAGAAAAACATTAGTTTTTAGGGCAAACTGTTTCTTAAATTAACTACTGTTATCATCTGTATGCCAAGCTCCCATATACCTTCTGATATAAAATCATCTTTGTTGGGCAAATACAGCCAATGGGCTTTGTAACACAATACAGAAGGATCAATAATACTACACAGAAATATACTGTACATACATGATGTGGCATAGGAAATGACACTGTAATCTTCCTCCTTTCATTCCGATTTCCATTTAAACACACACACACACACACACACACACACACACACACACACACACCTATATATTTGACTTAATCCACAGATTTGGCCCCTTCATTGGACTTCTTTAGGAGGCTGAGCAGGTTCTGCGACATGAAATACGGCCTCTCTGCTGATCCATCGTTGCGCTCCAGATCCTCCACTGTGACACGGACAGAAGCAGTTGAGGGACATTTTCCTAACAGCATGCTAACACTGAATAGTCATTTAAATGTTCTTCCATCCATGCATTGTCTAAAATCAGTTTTGCCTGCCGATTTAGAATTAAAGGAGTACTCCATTAATGTAATAACCCTAACCCTAACCCAATAGTGTAAGAAGACCAGCAAGAGAGAGTTAAAAGAGTCACTTGTTGGTTGGTTTATAGGCGGGTATACTGTATCTGCATATACCCTCCACCACACTATTATTCACCGGGTCCTGGAGTACACATGTACATCACTCCAGCAAGGTGAGAGGATTAACCACTTGAGGTGGTCAAAAACTATTCTTTTTACTAGCTATGTTAAGTTGCTATTAAACTAAAGAAAATAAAATAATGATCAAGTTCAGTGGTTCCCACCCTGGGATTAATTTGAGGGGTCATGAGATGATTAAAGGAATAAGAAAGGGGAGGAAATGTTACAAAGAATTGGGTTTTTTTTCCCAGATTTTTTTGTCTTGTAATATTTGGGATATTATGGCTTAATGTATAAAGATGCACTACGCATCTCCACTGCCACTGAATAAAAATGCAAAGCAAAGCAAAAATATTCCGCATATGTGTGCTGCCATCTCGTATTCCAAGAACCAGAGTCTGCACAGTAGTGATCAGGCAGTGGAACCACGCTATCGAAGCCCCGCCCATATTCCTGCCCAGCACGAGGTGAGTCAGTCACAGATGTCAATCATGATTAAGATGCTTTTGCTTCACTTTTGGGGAGCTGTCGAAAAGTCGTCCATCTTTATATACATTTAAGGGTCATTATTTGGGTCAAGTTACAAAACCCCAGGATACTACTCTACCCATAATGCAAATGCCCACACCTTTCAAACTCCTTCCCTTTCCTTTGATTTAAGAAAGCATGATCCAAAGCAGCAGAAAACATTATTCTGCTGTTTTACAGGCACAGTGGTGCTCCTAATGACAAGTCAAAGACTTTGACATTTAAAATAGTTGGAGTGCCCCTTTAAGACAAAATAAAAGTCCTGGCTGACTTTGTTGGACCTAAAAACTCACCTGCTTCCAAACGCCAAACCACCTTCATACTCCCGTGTTCCCCCATTACAGAACAATTATGATTAAATACAATCACCTTTAATCAAGATTTACATCCAATAAATGTGGAATGTCATTAGTAATTTCATCTGGAAATCAACATACATCTTTTACAAGGTGGCAAACGAGAGAAAGGGTACAAAAGCATCCAGAGAATTAAGATGTTAGTTGCGAGCATTCAAAAGGCCATGTTAACACCATGCAGCACTTTTACAGACAAAGAGAGGATAGGGACAGAGCAAGGCAGGTGGGATCAGTAAACAACCGGGCGGGGGGACAGGTCCGCAGAGAGGTCATGATGGCTGTGTCATGGCGACACAATTACAGCACTTATGCCAGTCCGAAATACCAAGGCAAGTAGGTGGCGATACAATACATGGGGTCCCATCTTAGATCTCTACAAGACTGAAGCCAAAAACGACATAATAAACGTACACTACTGTATATACACAAGTTCCATAGGAAAAAAAAGATCCAATATTCATACAGTATATCAAATGTGTCTGTAACATTTTGGCGTCAGCTGGTATTATTGTAAACAGTGAAAAATTGAGATGCGTGTGTGTTCTGACTGTAAACACGGTACGTTGTGGTTCTGTAGTGCATTCGTTAATAGGATTAAGACAACAAATATTAGTGACAGTAATCAGGCACAAGTCCAGCACTCACAATGTTCTACAGATCTTCACAATATAAAAACCAACACTGTTCTAAAACCAACACAAGCGTTTTTTTCAAGCTACAGAGATGCACTGGGCTTTTGATCTGCTTTGACCTTCACACGTGGACCGCAGCCCTCTCCAGCTGCACATCACACCACTCACATATGCAGGGTCGTCTGAAATTTTAGTTTGCTGTATGCCGTACATTTAACAAACCCGTACCACAGAGTTGTAGATACAGTTCTTTAATTCCTCTTTTTTTGCCCTTGCATCACTGTTGACATCTACTTCTCTGGTGCAGAGGGAGGATTTTCTTCCAAAGGTTCCTTCTTTTCCTCTTTCTTTTCATCCGTCTCCTCTTTCTCAGCCTCCACAACGGGAGGCAATGCCTCCTCCGTCTTTTCCTCCATCTTTTCATCCTGTTTCAACTCCTGTTTTACCGCCTCTTCTTTTACTTCTTCTTCTTCTGTCTTTTCAGCCTCCTCATCCTGACTGACTTTTTGTTCTTCGTCTTTCTCCTCTTTTGGCTCTTCGGCATCCGCCGTGGGCTTCAGAGGCTGCTCCTCCTCGTTATCCTGCTTGAGCACCGTCTGCTCTTTCAGTTGGATCTCTCCATCTCGTTGCTGCTGAAGAGGGGTCTCCTCCTCCAGTTTCACCTCGTCCACCTGCTTGGCAGAATCCGCAGAATTCCCCTGCTCGACACCGTCAGTGTCTTCCTCCAGCCTCTTGGTCTTGGAGAGGATCTCGTGTAGCTCGGGGGACATGAAGTAAGGCCTTTCAGACGAGCCGTCATTTCTCTCCAAGTCCTCACCTTTAGCATGTGCGGGGATGCGTATTTTGTGTTTTTGATAGGGTTAATGGAAATGGAAACATGAAATAAAGGGAGTGTGTGAAAATAAAGTAAAGTAAAATTAATGGGAGAAATGAGACAAAGAGAAGAGGAGTCAGACACATGGCAGGAAGAAGAAACCAGCATTTCAGCTTGAGGCAGTTGTATGAGTGCTTGAAAACAGGAAGAAGAGAGGAGATCTGGCTGAATGAAAAGTTACTCACAGAAGCAGAGGAACAGTGTGTCCACACACATGGCGTACACGCTGAAGAAGCCATGGGCGATGAGGTAGGATCCCACTACCAACGTCTAGGTGAAGAAAATTACATATGTCAAGACCTCTGCTGTGGCATCAAATGCCAGGCTTACGGTACAGCTCTGCTCGACTCGACTCATTTTTTGTACCAGGCCCTTTCCACAGTACCCGCATCATTCTAAGCTGAGTGCCGCTACGTGAAACTGCTGTGACATCATCTTCAACGTGACACTCAATCATTACATCAGCAACTGAACGTCTGCCCTTTTCTCAATTGTATTAAATTGGATTACTGTTTATTTATAATCAAGTGCCCCAACTCTCACAGTAAAAATTATGAGTCAAGTACGGTGTGCCAATGAGCCACACATTTTTTTAAATGAGTGAAAAAAATATATATTTTCAGCATTTACTTTCCTAATGCATGTTGCCTAAACCAAAAGATAATAGAAGTAAATTCATCTGTTATTTTCAATAATGGATCCTTAATCATACACTGTTTTAGTAGCAAGTCGTCACATAGTGAGAAAAATCATGTATAGAAATAAAAACATTTGATACATGCATTGGTAACTATTTAATGGTTGCACTGTAGCCCTCTGAATCGGAATTAATCCGATTAAAAAAAGACCCAAAGGTCCCCACCCCCAGCAGTGTACGGCATAGTATGACTGTTTGCGGGCTGCCATTTAAAATCTGGTCGAGTGAATCATTTTTTCTTGGTCCCTATTGACGGTAACTTGGTTATTAAAAAATGGCGGGTTTGTGCCGAATGTCCTGTGTGGCGCCTGTGACAGTACTGTCTGACCAATCAGTGGACTGCAGTGTTTTATGTCCTCTGGTATCGGCTCAGCTCCATTGGAACCTCAACCGAGGTGGTACTAAAAAAAGTACCAAGTACTAGTCACAACTTTGACTACTGGAAAAGGAAACAAAAGGGGGAGTTGAGTAGAGCAGAGCTGTATCATACTGTAGTAGAAACACGGCAAAAGCTCACAGGCAAGCTCAAAGGATCAATCAAAATGCCTCTCACCAGTATTGGCACCCAGTAATAGTTCAGAGATGGAGCCGCATCCTCTATTGCTTTGATTCTTCCAGAGAAGAAGAAGAAAGAGAAGATGCCTGTACAAAAGAAAAGCGAGTTAGTGGATTCCAACTAGAAATCCAGACAGATCTCTCTCCAGTGTTGAAAAGTGGCACTATTGATCTAAAAATAAAAGCGCTCCTACCAACGATTCCAACAATGAGGAGCTTCCCAAGAAACAGCAGGAAATCAGTCACTTTATCTAAAACAGCCACCCTGCGTAGAAATGGGCATCATATTAAACCAGGCTAAGAATAGCTTAAACAATGACTAAATGTTGTAGTCTAATGCTTATAGAATAAACAATTGTGAATATTTATGTGCTGAAATCCCACCTGACGATATTTCTCATGAGAAGGAAAAAGGCATCTCGAGCTGAGGGACAGAAACTTTTTCCATAGATGGCAATCTGAAGGGAAACAAACAAAACAAATGAGCACTTTAAAACTTGACCAGAGCCAACATCTCCCTCAAAGCTGTATCGGGTTACAAAGACTCACCATAATGTAGGCATTCCTGTTAAGGAACTTGATACATTTCTCCAGACACCAAAAACAGCACTTCATGCAGCTTAGCATGAATTTAGCAAACTTGTTCTGAGCACCTGAAGGATGAGAGCAAGAAAGTTGAAGTTAATTTCTGATTACAGTATTAAGAACAGTTCAGACCAAAGATTCACAACCACATGAGTTGGAACTTGCATCTTCTTGCAATGTGCAGGTCTGCAACGTTCTGAAAGCTGCCAGTTCACACCAGTGAGACGAGGTGAGATGATGTATCATCTCCATAGCTGTACTTTCGTTCTGACTTCTGACTTTTTAGGCTTTTTTTCGTAGCTGGACAGAGATTTTGAGATACTTGCTACAGCTGAATGAATTTATAGCAGTGATGAAACAGCAAAAAATACCGTTTTGTTTCCCTGATTCACTGTTCTGTTCACCATTAAGGCGCTCCCTCTCCCTATTAAGTGCCTTTTTCTTTCTGATTTCTTTGTTGAGCCTCCATCCAAAACGTCATTTAAACCAGCCGACAGTTTGTAAGTTACTTCCATCGACGGACTTTGCTATAAGCCGATTGGAACAGGTGACGTGCCTTACTTTCTAAAACAAGCTGCTGGAGATTTGAAAAGCTGAGTTGCAGGCGATGACATCAGCCGGTTTCGAGGTGAGACGAGACTGGTCAGTTCACACCACTGCAACGTTCTAAAACAGTTTTGTCTAGTCGCGGATCTTTGGTCTGAACTGGGCTTTAGATAACCTGCATCATTCTGACCTTTTGTATTATACATACATCTATCCAAAACCAAGACTTAAGGCTAACCAGTGGCCTGAATGCACATAAACACAGCTAGCACAGTCGTCTTATTCTGAAAAAATCTGCTGACCTTTCAACTTGTGATCCAGGTACTCCAGAATGACCCTGATGACCTGGACCAAAGAAAGGATCAGAGAGCCAAAAGCCAGGGAGCCTGTGTGGTATCTGGACAGGGGGTGGGAGCAGAAGCCAACCATAAGCATATAAAAACCCTGGTGTATGATGAGCTTCACATGTTCTGATAGTGGACAGACTGCACGCAAATATAAAATCTGCCTCTTACCGCAGGGCGCGTCCCAGTGACGAGAAGATTGGGTAAGCAGGAATATCGTCAGGCTTCTTGAAGGCCCAGTAATATGAGGCGAAGGCCCCAGACAGAGTGACCTGGCCCAGGGCAGTCACAAAGTTGGCACACCAGAAGAAGAGGAAGACATTGTAGAACTGGAACAGGATGAGGTATTTGTGGTAAAGGGACTCCCCGCCGTAGAAGGCAAACAGGCACTCTGCATCTGAACACTGAGCTGAAGCATTGGATGTGTTAAATGTCTGGAGAAAGAGAGAAGAGGCAGACCACAGGATTACTGAAGTGTGTTTGGCTTTCTGACTGAACTGCACACACAGTTTCAATCAGTTCGTTTCGGGAGGCAGTGGCATTTAAAAGCATACCTTGGGGTCGCAGGTCTCTCGTGAGTACTCACACTCAGAGCTGTTGAACACTTTGTACACCTGCTCATTAGAGGTGGACAAGAAACTGGCCAGAGTGGTCAAGGAGACTATGTCAACAAAGGGAGGATATCTCTGAAAAGGTCACAATCAAGAGACATCTACATCTATTTATACATTGACGGAAATATGTCACAGACAACCATCAATCAAACTGACTGTCCACTTCATTAATTCGGGTCATTATTCATCAATTTCTTCTTTGTTTACTAGATTTACAATGCCGTGAGTTGGGAGTTGAATTTGTGCAACGCAAAGTGAGATAAAGATTAAAGGAACGAAGACTTAGAGTATAAAGGGACACATTTATGTTTTGATCATCATCAAAGGATACACAGCAGTGATGGCCCAGTAAGCGATCACCACGGCCAGGAGGACGAAGGTCAGCAGTGGGTAGAACAGAGATGACATCACATGTCCAACGGCTCTGAAAAAGAAAACAACAATCAAAATGTTACGTGAACAACTTCAAATTAGCACTCTGCACCCTGCAAACAAAGGCATGCAGCATAACACTTTCTACAGTCCTGTGTTAGAACTAAAGGTCATAACACTGACATTGACCTTTTATTACATGTCCTTGTATTATTTCTGAATAACAGACTGCTGCTATGGGTGCAGTTCTGATCATAGACTCTGATACTACTACTACTACTACTACTACTAATAATAATAATAATAATAATAATAATATAATGTTGTTATGCTAAAGGTATTAGCAATCAGTGGCCTGTTTATACATCCAGCAGACACAGGGCAACATAAACATTTATTTGGAGTCCTGTTTCAGGCCAAATGATGAATATATTTTATATAATATTATTATTAAAGTATTTCTGATTCTGATTCTGATATGAGTCCAATATTCAGCTTCATTTTAACTGTTTGGTCTCCAGAAACTCCTGAGGGCAATTTTTGCCTCTTCAGCTGCTAAATGCTCCACAATGCTGGATAGCGCTAAACAGGGTACATCAAAGCTTTCTGCTGAAAACAGCTGTCTACTGCAGTGGCAATGAGATTGATAGAGTAAACCAAAACAGTAAAGTTGCAGAACTAAAAAATGTTTCAACTGGGCAAGTTTTAATTGTTCTTTCATGTCAGCTAGTTATTGTCCATGTTTCATGCTGTCCGGAGACGAAGACATGTTATGGGAATATCTAAGAAGACGCTGACACCACAAACAGCTGATCAGTCACGTGAGTTAAATGTTCACTACATCAGCAAAGGCGTTTCCAGATCCCATTTAGCACATGAATTCTTTCTACAAAGGCAAAAACAAATGTGAATGGAAAAAGTGAATGGAAAAATGACTAATGAGCTGAAAGAAGGTAAAACACTCTGTAGAGCTGAAGTGAGACGCAGAGACAGACGGTTGATAATTCTCTGCAGAATTATCACTAAGAGCGACCCCTTTCACATTACACATTCATTTAAACCAATATTGATTAGTGCAGCTTTAAAATGTGTAAGAAGGTCTGGTCACTGGTCTAACTCAGAGAAAACAGAGTGGAAAGATGGTGCACAAAGCCAGACGCAACCAACTCGTACTGACCTGCTGGACTCTTTGATGAGGGCGATGGCAATCATGAGTCTCTTCCTGAGGAAGATGAGCAGCAGGATGATGATAAACTCCACAATGGCCAGGATGATCACTGCAATACAGTGAAGGTAATAGATCAACAGGAATTCATAAACACTTCATACAGAGATTTATTAAAGAATGAAAGTGTTCTTGTGCGTACTGAAGGCCAGCCAGGTCTGTCTGATCTGCAGGTAGACAGAGAAGTCCGTCTGCAGGCCCAGGTCACGGATGGTGACGTCAGAGCCCGGCTCTCCCTTCAGACTCGCAAACTCCATGTAACAGTGGAAAATCCCTTTAAAAAAATGGTTCAGATATTTAGAAGTTTTTCATTTGAATAAAAGTAGATAACTTCATCATCTCCAAAGTCTGAAGACTTACCATATCCAATGACTAGAATAACCAAAATAATCATGACCCAGACCATGATGCCAGCCAGGAACCGCAGCAAGACGATGAAAATCAAGCTGACGACCATGGCGATCACCAGACCACTGGAGGGGGGGGGGGGGGGGGGGGGGTTACAACAAACAATATAACAAGGTGAGAGTTAACAACTGAGTCTTTTATGTACCAAGTGAAAACAGTTAAGAGCCATGATAACTGAGTGTTAGATCAGCTGATTGAATCTGTTTAGTGACTAGAAAAAAGTGAGTAAACAAGGACATAACTGGGTTTTACACAAAACTGTTCTGTAACCACTAGAAAGTGGACAGACTTACAGCAATATCCAGTGCCAAGACTGAGTGTAGTCCTCAAAGATTCTCATGGCCACCTGGCGAGCTTCAACAACCACATTTGATTTCCTGTTGCAAAAGGAAGTGAATTCAAAACAAACAAACACAAGTCTTGAACCCCGACATTGACAAAATTTAGCAAAAGGTTATCAGACGAGTAAAAAATAAGCCAACTGAACCCATCAATGAATAATACTGTTAGTTTAATAATTATTTGGAGTGTAAAAAGAAATATAAACTTATGCTGTTTCTTGCCTCCAGTTAGTTTGTAAAAAGCAGTAGGCTTTTTCTCTTGAGTGTGTAGCATCAGTGGAAAAACTGACTGCGTAGTTAGCTAGATTAAATAAATACACATTAGCTAAACACACCAGCCTTTTCAGCTTGCTACTTAATGAAGCTAACATTCATAAAAAAACTAGACCAGCCTGTGATAATTATTATCTCTAGCTGCATACTGTTGCAGCATCACTGTGTAACAGTACTTAAAGCATTTTAGATGTCAAGCTAATGCTAACAAAGCTAGCCACTTAACTGACGCCGGTTACTACATACTAGGGCTTCATAGTCAAGTGAAGTCGACTGCTACTGGAAAATTGTTGACTGGTAAAAAAGAAATGAGACAACTGCCAATTTAGTCTTTTAATTTGAAACCTGTTCATTAATTTAGATAATAACTAAAGTGTGTAATTAATTTTGAAGTGGTTCTCCTCGAATAAACACTGTGACTGTGTTATTAATCTATTAGTCTAATGGTGGTAGTTAATATGACAAATAACTGGACTTGGTAATGAGACTTTACTCTCTCTAGCTTCTGTCTGCAGCAACAACACAATATAACAGTCTGTAATACTTGTCATCTTGATAAATAACATGCACATTGCAACCTCCCCTAGTTGGAATAACGCTGATAGAAAACACTGACATAAAGAGCCTCCAGGGAGCATACAAACAGCAGGTGTACACTGTAGCAAACACACATCACACACATCAGTGTACAGAGTAAATTAGAACATAAAGACCTTCAAGTCGGCCATCAAACAATGTCAAACGAGAACTGGTTCATTTACCCACCACACACTGTTTTCTCTGGGGCTTAAAAGAAAGAATATATATATATATATATATATATATATATATATTTATTTATTTTACTGCTTACTGATAATCTATGAATATATGTTTTAATTATTCAGTTAATCTTTTGTAAATGTCACAAAGAAAAACGTCCACATTTATTTCAGAGAGCTCACGGTGACATCTTCAACTGCAACGTTAATCTTCTTATAATATCAACATATTTTGTTGTGTTGCCATACAGTGAAAAATGACTCACTTGGATGCCTCCAGCACATCTGTGGCATTGATGTTGACGCCCTCACCAGCATCGAAAGTGGTCTCGTTGCCCACCACCACCACCCCACCTTTCAGCGTTCCCAAGGCAGGAAGGCAGCGACGCGTGACTGTGGAGGGAGGAGATGATCTATTTATATTTATATTTGTTTCAGTTTCACACACAAACAATAGACACAGCAGTTTGTTGTGTGGGCGAAAGTGAAGTAAATATAGAAGGTGAAGAACAAGCTTCTCACTTACATGCTTTACTGGGCATCAGTATGGCAGGACACAAGCCATCCCTCAGGATCTCAGGAGGACTCTGAACCATGTAAAACACCCTTCAATACTACTTTTTTCTCATACTGTAATGCACATTTCACATTATCACTTTAAGTATGAATCAAATAGGAAAAATCAAATAGTTTGAATACTTACTAATTTGGTGAAGTTCACTCCATCCTTACAGTATTGTTGGAAGTATTCACGGTCTTCTTTGGAGCCTAACTTGGCTTTCATCAATGTCAGGTGCCTGTCGGGACATCTTTCCACACATAACTGGACACAAATAACATCAAACAATCATGACAATTAGTGTGATTGTTAGCAGGGAGAAAAATGTCTAAACTAAAAGACAGTAGATATTGATTCTGACCTGTGTGGTGGGACACTGGAACTCCAGCAGCACCAGAGGGCTGGCACATTTCAGGATGTTAAAGTAGAACAGAAGAGGCTTCTTCCTGTTTTGTGAGAACAGTAGAACAAAACTATTATTTAGCCTGTATCATAAATAAAGGCCACTAAGTTCTAAATGAGGGGTTACAGACTGCAGTAATACCTATCATTATGTGAAATACACAATCCGTATGTGAGAGGTTTCCTAGGACACATGCACTGTAAATATTGTATTTATACTGTCAGGTGACTCACTCCAGAGGTGTTCCAGCTTGTCCGCAGAACTGCCCCCTGCTGTCGGTGGGATAGATGACTTTCCTGGGGTCACCCTGAGACCAGGCTGAAAGGACAAAAATTAAAACCATTCAGAACAAAAGTGGACATCAGATCAAACCACACTAAGTATGGAAAGTCACACATATAATGCATGACTGTAATATTAAATCAAATAAATTCAGTGTTTTGTAGCACATTGGCAATTTTGGATGCATGAATTATCTTGACATTAAAAGACATATTATGCAGGTTCATACTTGTATTTTGGGTTTCTACTAGAACATGTTTTAATGCTTTAATGTTTAAAAACACATTACTTTTCTTATCCTGTCTGTCTGAATATACCTGTATTCACCCTCTGTCTGAAACGGTCTGTTTTAGCGCCTGTCTCTTTAAGACCCCCTCTAGAAAAAGCCCAGTCAGCTCTGATTAGTCAGCGTTTCTGGGTCTTCATCATCTGTGCTCTCAGCATCATTGCAGTCAGGGAAATAACTGTAACAGCACAGTAGCAGCACTTTCTACCTATATACAGTATTGTTGTGGCATCACAACTGTACAGAAATCCTGACGGCTAGTTTATAGACAAAGTTTCTGAATACGGGCTGTGTGCTGCATTTCTCTTTGGATTGAGCGTTTTTTCACAGTATTTATATAGCACTTCAACGTGCCTTATAATAAAAAAAGACACAGAAATCTCACTTTTTCAATATGCTAATTTAAATAAAACAGCAGCACATAAAGGCAGATTGTCCATACTGTAGCAAAGACATGGGAAAGGGTTTGCATTCTGGGAAAGCAGACAGACAAAGTATTACGTCTAACAGTACATTGCATGTTTTGTAATGATTTTCATTTACCTTTTTCTTTCTGAATCTACTAATATTGTACTTGGTATTTATGGTGGACTAGAGTCTGGGGTACGGCCTAATACACAACACTGATGAAGGCAAGAAAGCCTAAATGTGCAGTGAAAGTTGTACTGGAGGAGAGTTGTGCAACATGTATTGTTGATGGTCTTCAATAAATAATGCAAACAAAAGTGTCCAAACAATGAAACAGCACATGTTTTAGTAATGTGGGATCAGTCTTACCGATGATACCAACAGCAAAGTACCCCAACAAGGCCAAGATGAAGAGGATACAGCAGAGGACATCTGTGCAGCCCCTGAGGAGAGGAGAGGATTGTTATTTATGTCTTTTACTACATAAAAGAAGAATGATCAGTGATTGAAACACACGTCTCACCTGTTGTGAATCGGCCCTTTGAAGTTTGGGTCGAACTTCCTGGACTCCCCTGGGGATAAAAAGCGTCAACAGGCGTGTTAATGTCTCCCACTATAACTTGAATTTTAACCACAAAACAACTTTTGATTTTAAGCTCTAAATGAAAACTACCAACTGCTGGTAGACAGTTGTTTTTGACAATTAAATAAAAATGTAGGTCACCCCTCACAGCGGCCACCGAGACAACAATTGAATTGATATTGATATGTAATATACTATCTTTCTCTAAATACTATAATAATAATAATACAATAATAATATAAATACTAAAATATACTTAAATGTGAAGGAGATGATATACTACTGTATAATATCATATATTATGAGTACTCCTAGCACAGTAAGTGTACATATGTAAATGTAATGTTCATTATGGTCCTATAATTTACTTATTTCTAACAACTCTGCACAGCATCAGCACTGTCTAACCAGGTATGTAGTTCTTTTTTACTCAGTGGTACCAAAAATAAATGTTCAAACTCCTCGTGATGGTTTACATCCATCGATTTGTTTAGAAACTGGGCCATAAATCAGTGTCAGCTCATTGTTAAGCGCCGCAGATTACACACAATAACAAACTTTCTTCTAAAAATTTACACTGTATTTTGAATTATTAAACATTATTAGTATCTCCAGGAAGGTATATGAATAAGGTCAATGTATGTGTGCACACAAGGAGCACGCTGCGTACAGGAGACAGACATGAGAGTACGCCCATGTATTATTGACAAAGACAGGACATTCTCCAGAACAAAAGGATTCTTCTGCCTGACTGGCTGCCATGCCTAGCAACCCACAAAATGGCTCCTCCCCCGGTGATGGTGAGCCCCCCGTGGACATCACCAGCCACCATGGAAACACCTCAGACACGGCAGAGGAGAAACATCAACCGAGCCCACTCTGCCTACAGTGAGGTCATCCTGAGCTAACACTGAGTCAATGTCAAAGAAGAACAATGAATGTGCTCATCGCTCATTTGCACACTTCTAAATTACACCTGGAAATATGTTGTAAACAGGAAAGCAGCTCAAAGAAGAATACAGTAAACTAAATTTCCTCAACCTCTTGTAAGATAGCCCGACTCTGAGCTGTTACACGTCCTGTCACCTTACTGTAAGTGTCTACCGCATTTAACTGTTCTTTAAATGCTCCGTTACAAACGCAAAGTGGGAGTCAGAGGCGAGGCCAGCTACTTGTTGTCACGGTTTTTATACAGTACGTCTGCTACACCACACACTGCTACACATGAAGAGGATACACACACACATGACAGAGATGTCACTGGACTTAAAGCAGTCCATTAACCATCACAATCAGAGATCTGTACATGAGACATTAGTCAGTGCGGCAGAAGTCTATCTGACAAGATTGAGTAACACATTCAGCAACAAATGAACCTTCAGTTCATCTCAGATCCAGCCAGGGCAGACTGTTACAGTACCTTGTCTATCGAATTTTGTCATCCCGTCGTTATTTCTGTCGTCCCGTTACTATCATGGACGGTTTTAGAGATATCTCTCAGTGTGTTGTGTATGGCAGTCTCCTTCCTGTATGAGGTTGTTGTCCTCCAACCTCTAACTCCTCACTTCCTTCTTTCAGCGGATTCAAAGCTCTGCCTTCACCTCCTATTCTGTCATTCTCTCTGTGGTCCCTCTCTTGGCTCAGAGCTCGTCGGGGGAATTGGAGCAAAAACAGTATCGACGGGGGAATTGAGAAAGCAGAAGCAACAAAGACTTGTAGCGCCTGTGAACCTCCTGTTGCCAAACCTGATTAAAGACTAAAATGTGTATATACACATCTGACTACAGGGACATGATCTAACATCAAAACAGTATTTCAGTCATCATAACACTTGTTTAAGGCTTCAACACAATCTACTGAATCAACACTATCAACTACTTCACTGTTTCCTTGTTACTAAAGTTGTCAAATGTATCGATACTTTGATACTTTTCAATACCAAGTGTTTTTAAACGATACCATAATCACATTTGATCGTATCACCACTACCAAAACTATTTTTAAAAGCAGAGCTACGTAGATCTGCACTTTAATCAGCACTGAGTGGAGGTTGGTAATAACAAAAAATATCAGTTTTCATTTTACCGTGGTATCAAAAGAGGTGTTTTTTAACTTTTTTTATTCGAGTATTGTCTTGAAGCTTAAAATTCATGTATTGTCATAACCTTACTTGTTACATCTGTTTTACAGTTTGCAACTGCACTCAAAGCAGCTGCACTCTCACCTCACAGCAGACACGTGACCAAGAATACCACAACACAGCAGCTGACACAGGGCTTAAAAAAACCCCAAAGCACTATAAAACTCTCCTCTACTGTACAGTTTTCTCTTTAACCCTTATCCAATAAGATGCATGGCCTTCTGTTTCCTCAGCTTCCTGTTTCTACTGTAATCTGTAGCCTATTTTCCAGCTTGTTACAGCACTGTGACAGCATTCCCCTCTACTTCATATTCAAACTTCACTTCACAAACTTCCGAAAACAATGGACAAAGATTTCTTGAAATGGTTTCTTGAATTAAGACAATGATTTGGTTATGATGCATCATGTGCTTCTGACACATGCGAGGCAGTAATCCGAACAGTACATCAGAGATAAGACTCCTACGTGGGCTCTGGTGGCACATGACTGTGCCCACTTCCGCTGCCATGTGACAGACTGAAAGCATGCCATAACATGAAATACAATACTAACTACTGGCCTCATACATGTGCCTGTGTGTTAAACACACAGTGCCATGTCCTTGCACATACAAACCTCAACCTTTTTGCCTTAAGAAACCCATTTTTAACCTGTATTTGAGCCCAACAGATTGGATTTTTGAGGCTCATATCAAAGTGAGGGAGTTAAAGGAGTAGTTTAACAATTTCAGATGTAGGCTTTGATTTCTAGTGCGATGAGAAGATCGATGTCCGTATCATGTCAATACTGTGTCTGTATGGTAAATATGTAGCTGGAGCCATAAGACAGCTAGCTCGGTTTTAGTCTAGGGATACCCATGCTGCCTTGCCTTTCATTCCGCCCTGCTCCGCAACCTGGATTCCATGGGTCTGATTTTCACCTCAGCGAGGGAACCAATCACAGATCGACGGATCGGGGAGGGACGACAAGACGATGACAATGTCTATGCAAAACACTGAAGCTTTTAGTTGGTTTACATCTCCGGATTGCATCTTAGTGTTTTTTTCCTGATAAAAACATGTCTGTATAGTGCCCATATATAGCACTACCTTCTTCCCTCATGTTGGCACAAACCGCTCAACGCCATCGTGTACACATGAATCTCTGAACAGTCATCTTCCTCGTCAAATTTCTGTCGCTCTTCATACAACATCTGGTATAATTGACATGATTGGCTAAGCTATGTACAGACACATTTGATAGACATTCGTAGTGCCCAATAAACGGATCTGGGCAATCGTAAACAATGCCTCAAAAATGAGAAAATGAATGGGTGGTTCCTGGAGCAAGTCAGGCTGGCTTAGTTTAGCATAAAGACTGGAGCCAGCCTGGATCCGTCTGAACGAAAATAACAAAATTTGGTAATTTTTAGGAAAATGGTTGACAAAGAGTTGTTTTTATCCGGTGCTGAAGTTATTGTAATGGCACAACAGGCACAACACTGCCGTACCGGCACTTTCCCTGAAATGTTACCCTGTCTTGAGGGCAGGAATTGAATTAGCAGAACAGATTTCCCTTAATATCGATCCCTGCTCCCATTCACAAATGACCCCATGCAAGAAATGTTGTGTGTAAACTAAAATAAACTGATGATATAATGATAAAACAGGCCACATAGATTGCCTGTAGTTACTTCTGAAAAAGCTGTAGTCTTTTTTAAAAGGGTTAATGTTTTGTGTGAATTTGTTTTGAAAGTTATGGTCATATTATATTACTTTTTAGATGTCAACTATTGAGATATTATTGTTAAACATAATAATAATGGCCAAGTGTAAAGTTACACCAGCACATAAGAATTGAATAAAATAACAGTGAAGGCTGAGGTGTTTGGTGCCCTGGCTGCAGTTAGAAACAGGATTATTACAGACTGTTTGCATGGCATTGGTAATATAAAAAGTTTAAAGGGTTCATTTTCACTTTTCTGAAGAGGATAAAGATTGAAAGTGATTTTTCCATCAGCCTTTGATTTGTTGAACCATCTGCTAATGTGAGAGACACAGATCCCTTAGTGCAGGAGGATCTTTGTCTGCTTTGTGCCATAAAACAATCTCTGATTGTGCTGAAAAACATTCCAGCACATTTGCTGTGTAAATGCTGCCAAATGTCTTGTAAATAGTCTTGTTTGTTTATGTAATTGGCAAAATTAATGGGATAGTCTTTTACTGGTGTAAAGTAAGTAAAGGTAGTAAAACAAGGAACGGACTGTTTTAAAACAATTCTTACCCTCCAGGCATGTCGAACAGCACTTATGAGTGGACAGGATGACTCGGGCACTGTCGATTTTTGAACCAACAACCAACGACCAGTGACCAACCAAAAGTCTTTTTTCTAAAACCAGAGGATTTACGTTGTTCTATCAGAGCATAGTGTTGGCTTCTGTGAATATGATTAAACAAATGTTGCCGACTGGGACTTTAAGCCAACTAAAAGTACCTCTCCAGGAGAAACCCTGTGACCCTCTCATCTCTTTTTAGCTCTGCATGTGCCATAGATCACAAAAGAAAAGTGTAAAAATGCCAGAAAGGGAAGAATTGCTTTAAAAGGTGTACATGTTGCAGGCGTTTTTTTTTGTTTTTTTCTCATATGGATAGCCTGGGTCCCTCAGGTAGTTCATTACATACTGCAGGGACTCTGATGGTGAACACCCTCGGGGCCTGCCAGACGATCCGTCTGCATTCAAGTCCATGTGGAGTTCAAGACGCCTGTCGAACATGAACCGAACCTTACTGGGAAAATCATAAATCTTTTATAAACAATGTAATGAAAACATTTGAATGCTAAAAAGTGTAGTAATAAAGTCTCTGCCTTTGCTGACATATGTTGTTTTTCTAGTCACGATTGTGTGATAAAGGAAGTGATGATGTCATGACTGATGTGATTCACTAATGGACCCAGAGGGGTTATCAGATGAACCCTTCCCTGGCTACCTTAATGGGTTACTGACCACTGTGGTTGTGCGCGCGTGTGTGTGTGTGTGTGCGCACTGGACTGTCCAGGCACCAAGACATTACACAGATTAAATTTGATATCATTTGCTCATATTCCTGGCACTTTTATCTTTCTATGTAGAGCCTCACAGAAACTACTGTTAACTGCTGTATCTAGCAGCTGTTGCTGCTTTAAAAACTCCTTTGTCATCTATTAATAAGGTTATTGGCCTACATACTCTTAAAAGGACAGGAGGAAACACATTAAAGTCTCTTTTTGCAGAACTAAATACTGGCACAGATCACTCCTCACAGAAAGTGTTTGGATCAAACACCAACAGTTTGTCTGATTTTCCCAAACCAATCGTCCAAATGACAAGCGGTCGTTGTGAAACATTTAGCAGTAGTGCCACTGCATGTGTATGTACATGCTGCAGTGTGTGTGGCAATGCATCTATCTGAGTATTTGCCAGCTTAATATTGACTGGAAGCCTTTTGACTGTGTCTGCTGAGTGGGTAGAGCAGGCAAGGCTGAACACAGTCAAGGCAGTGCAGGCTGCAGCCTGCCTGCACTGCATGCACACCAGCCCAGACAGAGGGAAAATGTAGTAGTAACAGTAGGAGGCAACCAGGGACTGCTCACAGGTCAAACTCTGCTGATAAAAACTGCACTGGTTGGCTGGAATGTGTATTGTGTGTTTGCTTCGTATAAACCTTTTGAAAGGGCTATAGTTTTTGACCTTTTAGCCCTTGTGGGGGGAGGAGAGCCAAGGAAAAAGAGCTGCTGAAAGGGTAAAAAGGAAAGCAACAAGGAAGTGCTCCACAGTGGGGACTCCATGGATAGACTGGAGAGGATGTGCACTAACATTGTGGGTGTGGACTGTTGGGAGCATCTCACATTGTGGAAGAAGGACTAACTTAACAATCAGACAGCATTAGTGCTCTCCTTCCAATTATATCCAGTGTGAAGGCTGCGGTTGGCTTTTGAGCTATGGCTACCCTATCATGTACCAACACTGACGAGGGGTATTAAAGCAAGAATAACACCGGTTGTGAAAACTTCATGACTCAACAGTCCCTACAAACGACAACCCAGCCCAGACAAGAAGACCAAGCCAGGCTGCTGTGGGCTGCTAAGTGGAGAAAATGCATGTGACACACATGATAACCAGTAGTGAGTCATGCCTTTGGCTGGTATAGCTAGGATGGATTTTCCATAATATGTACATGCAAAAAATAAGTGTGAACAAAAGCATTAACCATGTTAAGAAGAACATGCGTTTGTTGGTTTGTGTGCATCTGTGGACGAAATAACCGTATGTCAATCCTCAAAACACCAAATGGGTTTTAAGTCCAGGGGGAAACACATAAAAACCTGGCCTGTTTGTGTGTGTCCCTGCAGTGTACAGACCTGAAAACAAAGCGAATCTAATTCCCTGTTTGAATGAAGGGCAACCTACTTTTCTTTATTAGCTTGTTTTATCAGTATCATTAAGCCATACTGTAGGAATACACAACTAGGTTGAGGTGTGTCGTTTAGGTTTTATTGGGTTTGTACAGGCTGTTAAAACAGGGCAAGCAAGCCGAATACAACCACCCATTTCCAGCATGGTGCTTTCTTTCACTGTGTATTCTCAAATGAAAGAATAAAGACTTATTCAATGCTAATTTTCTGTTATTGAAGAACTCCTCTGAAAAAGAAAACCCCGGCTGTAGAGGATGAGGGGATGAGAGCCATGAGGTCCACACCCATCCATCCCTTGCAGTCATTGTTTCCATTGCTTCGCCCGTTTGGAGGAAAATCCAAGATCGTTGAGAAAGCTGTGACAAAAACCTTTTTCTTACCGTATTTAGGGTCCGGCTTTTTTTCCTCCAGCTCCATTCTCACACACGGCTCGGCTCCTCGCTGCTGTTCAGACGATAGACAGGACAGTTACCATGGAAATGTCGAGGAAAAAACACCAATAACAGTCGCCGACCGCTTCAGCTACAGAGAGAGAGAGCGAGAGAGAGAGAGAGAGAGAGAGAGAGAGAGAGAGAGGCAGAGAGAGAGAGAGAGAGAGGCAGAGAGAGAGAGAGAGAGAGAGAGAGAGAGAGAGAGAGAGAGAGAGAGAGAGAGAGAGAGAGAGAGAGAGAGAGAGCGAGAGAGAGAGAGAGAGAGAGAGAGAGAGAGAGAGAGAGAGAGAGAGAGAGAGAGAGAGAGAAAGCATCCCAAACCAGAGTGAAGCACGGCGCATTCCAGGCTCACGGAGAGGAGAGACAACCAATCAGAGAGCAGAGCCGGGTCACTGACAGGTGCCACAGCCAATCAGAGAGCGCCTGAGCGGGGCGAAAGCATTTGGCTTGCTGCTACTTCAATGGAATGTGTA
This sequence comes from Echiichthys vipera, assembly GCF_963691815.1. NCBI lineage: Eukaryota > Metazoa > Chordata > Actinopteri > Perciformes > Trachinidae > Echiichthys > Echiichthys vipera. Next base: position 26,193,772 of record NC_139827.1, read on the forward strand.
GAGAAGAGGACTAATGTGTTGATAATGGACACATTTAAAGACGTTTATAACGACCGGTTTCGTTTTTAAGATTAAGATCAACCCAGAAAGCGTTCATTTTTACATTGGTATGTTAACCTTATGTGTAGGTATGTGTGTGTGTGTGTGTGTGTGTGTGTGTGTGTGTGTGTGTGTGTGTGTGTGTGTGTGTGTGTGTGTGTGTGTGTGGGAGAGAAAGTACACCCTAGCCTACATTTAGACTACTCGACTACTGTACTTAGCCTAAGTACAGTTGAGAGCTTCTTGTACATTGCTTCAGTAGCATGCCACCTTAATGACAGTTTTAGTTACTGTGCCAATTCCATACCAAATATGATCATCGTATAAAATATGATTGATCGTACATTAATATAATATTATACCCCAAAAGTGTCTCAACTTTGACCTTAAACTGCTAACCACACATTGATTAAATAACATTCTGCATCACCAACAGTGGCGTGCACAGACTTTTTGAAAGGCACGGGCAAAAAGGAAAAAAAAGGGACACATATAGCCCGTCCTCTCCGCTGAAGGGAACACTTTAGCAGATGTTTTGACTTCTAGGAGACAGTTTATGCATGTTTCGGCTTCCAAAAGGGAACTTTACAACGCAATTGGTTCCTGGAGGGCACTTTAACATGCGTTTGGTTCCTAGAGGGCACCTTAACAAATATTTTGGCTTTCAAGACCAGACGGCACTTTAACACATGTTTTGGCTCCTTGAGAGCACTTTAACACACATTTTGGCTTCCAAGAGGGCACGTTAACACACGTTTTGGCTCCTAGAGGGCACTATAATGTGAGTTTTGGCTTCCAAGGGGGCACTTTAATACACGTTTTTGCTCCCAAGAGAACACTTTAGCACTCGTTTTGACTTAGACTTAAACTCTCATTCAAACATATATGAGGTAGATGTAAGAATACAGGTCAGATAAAATTCACAGAAGATTAAATCAGGTTAGTTAAATGTAGAGGAAATGTATAAGATAAAATATGTACGACTGTATATGACAGAAATGAGCAGCAAGATTAAATTATTGCACTTAAGTGGTGGATAAAGTCATTGCACAAAAAAGAAGAAGATACGTGTCCAGGAATGTAAGAGTAGATTATATATTGCACAGTGTGTGGCTCCCACTCCTTCCCTTCTGCCTTCTTTATTTCCTCCTCCCCCCGAGTGAGGAGTTGTAGAGGATGATGGCCTGAGGGACAAAGGAGTTCTTGAGTCTGTTGGTCCTACACTTGGGCAGGAGCAGCCTTTCACTGAACAGGCTGCTCTGGGTGCTGATGACGGTGTGCAGGGGGTGGCTGGCACTGTCCATAATGTCCAGCAGTTTGTCCAGTGTCCTCCTCTCTGCCATCGTCACCAGTGAGTCCAGATTCATGCCCACCACACTGATCAGTTTATCCAGTCTGGAGGTGTCCTTCTTGGATATGCTGCCCCCTCTAGAGTGGCTCCTAGGGGACACTTTAACGTGCGTTTTGGCTTCCAAGAGGGCACTTTAACACAAGTTTTGGCTCCTAGAGGGCACTTTAGCACACGTTTGGCTCCTAGAGGGCACTGTAGCACACGTTTGGCTCCTAGAGGGCACTTTAGCACTCGTTTTAAATCCTAGCGGGCACTTTAATGCGTGTTTTGGCTTCCAGAGAGCACTTTAGCACTCATTTGGCTCCTAGAGAGCACTTTAGCACGCATTTTAGCTTACCAGAGGGCACTTTAGCGCGCATTTTGGTTCCTAGAGGGACAAAAAACAGACTATAACATTCCGAAGGAAATGAAAAATTACTCCGAAAGACAAATTTTAGGAGAAATAATTACATGTTTTATATAACTCAACTGGCTGGTAGGTGAACTGTGACAGGGGCCAGCTCTGCACAACATCTGGCCATATAAGTGTATTATGTGTATAATGTGTATGTAAGGTGTGCAGGTTTCTTAAAGGTCCTGTATTGTAGAAAGTGGTATTTCAACGTATATTTTATTATAAAGCAGGTGTAGTTGCTATATAAATACTTACCAAATGCTCAATCCACACAGAAATGCACACAGCAAGTATTTAAACGATTTAAACGAGTGGTCAGGACATTGAGCGCTGCTGTCCACTGGAGCGATACCTCCACGTGGCTGCCAGCTTTTTACGGGGGAGCTGCTTCTCTAAATCCATATATGTCTATTGATCCACTATTAAAATCACAATTCCTCACTCATTTTTTTGGTTTGATACAAATGCCAGACATTTATGATACCGGATACTTTATGATACTGGATAAATTAAAAATGGGGGTTTTCATACCAAAATACCTAACCTTGTGTACAGTAACATTAAGCAGCTTTAAGCTTTATTAATGCACCCCCAGTAGGCCTACTGTTTTTATGAGTGAGGAAATTAGCTACAGAGACTAAAACCAGGTTGTAAATGTGTTTATTTCTGCTGTAAAGTTTGTCATTTTTAACACTATGGTTTTTGGGGATTGACTCGCTTGGAGAACGCTTCAGGTGGGCGTTCGAGGAATTGCAGTTCAGTCCGGAGGTTGAAGCTTGAATAACATCTTGCCAATATATTGCTATAGTATATGTATACTGTATATATAGCAATATATAATACCTGACATAAGCTAGAATTAGCTCAATTTAGTATCAGGACAGTCACTTAACTGTATGTTAGCTTTAACAAAGGATTAGGACATTCTTGTAATAAGCTCTCTAAAATCCAACGTGTTTAGGACATCCAAAAGGAGCACAGAAGTCTGGCTTTTTCTGTGATTCTTTATGGTCAGAACAGGTCTGATCCCCGAACCAAGATGGCGGCAGCTCAGACCCATCTCATTAGCTGGATGAGGTCTATGTGAATATATATGTAAAACAATCAGACCATGGCAGCAATGACGGTGCAAAGACACCAAGGGCAGGTACAGAAGACCTGGAAACACTGACCAATCAGAGAAGACCAGATTGTTTCAGAAGAGGGTCTTGAAGAGACAGGCGCTGAAGCAGAGTGTTTTAGACAGAGAGTGAATACAGTTATATTCAGACTGACAGTATGAGAAAAACAATGTGTTTTGAACATTAAAGCATGTGAGCATGTTCATGTTGAGTAATAACATAGTGTGGGACCTTTAAAAAAAATCATGAGAGCATTTTACAAATCCAAAATATCAGACAATCCAAAGTTAAACTTAATTAGATAACATTAGCTTCCTGGTTAAATTTTTTCTCTGTAGCCCAGAAAAATACTTCAGCGATTACATAGTAAAAGTTAAATAGAGACTTTTTTCTTTAAACAAAGGGGGTTATGGGCCTGACGGTCATACTAAACAGGTTTGGTAGCTTTTAGAGGGCATTTGACATTGTATAGATCCATTTCATAATTTTGAGTTCCCTTGCTTTCTTTCCTTCCTAAAATACATTTTCCTCACATCCGCACACGGAGGCCAAATATCTGTGAGCCTGACATTAAGATTAGCCCTGTAGATATGACTGTTGATATATGTGTTGTTGTTGTGTTAGCCTGTTCTCAGCTGCAGTCACTTATAAAAGTTGGGGACAGGTCAGGCCCTCTCACATTCTGTACATGGCTCCTTATTTTACCAGCCAATGAGCTGAAAGGGCGTGGGCCTACACCCTCCACACATCCCTGCAAACAGCCCTGCACACAGCACTCCATGTGCGCCATTTTGAGTGTGGCAACGCCTTGCAAAAATGTATTTCACACACTTAGAACTTGACTGTAAAAGGAACAGGAAGCAGCATCACACATCCCCGACCGACCAACTGCCCGAGTGTATTTATATTAATGATGTTTCCCTTCCTAAAGGCGGTCAAACGTTTGTTGCATAACTTCCACGCGTTGCACAACATGCGTTGGCTGCAGTGTGTTGCCTCAACTGTCATGGCGGAAAAGCGAGCCCATGTTAAACGTTACGTATCCCTGTGACGTAGCAACCGGCCAAATATTACTTAAGCAACCTTTTATAGCTCACCTTATCGCTGAAAAGTCACCGGACCATCAGATAAACCCACCGTGAAGAAAAAGGTACCGTACAATTACATGTTTAGATAAAAGAAATCACTAAATGCTTACATTGTTGCATGTACCAGTAGATTTAGGGTATAGGGACATTGCTCACAAAGGTACAGCGTGTGTTACTTTGTTCTGATAAATGTCTAACATTGATTTTTCTTCCTGAGAAAACGTTTTCAATAGTACTCTAACCAATACAAAAACACACTATCTACAGCCCTGCACGGTGTGATGATAGTCATAATAATAATAATAATAATAATGATGATGATGATGATGATGAATGCTCAAACTCAAAGTGTGTTTAGGAGCCTAGCATTGTACATAGCTATAATAATAATAATAATAATAATAATAATAATAATAATAATAATTAAGGTGAATAATAACGTGTATAATGTTGTGACAAACCTGATTTTCACTGATCTTGTACTCAACCTACAACACTGTTGCCTAATATGTCACTAACTGGGAAATGTGCTTTTACTCTGTTTATAGGTATTACACATAATACAACTTTAATATATGTTTCATCTCCTATGCCTGTTTCCTCAGTTAACATGGCTCTCAGAGGTGCTGTCACCCGCCTGCTCTCCAACAGCCAAAAATGTGCGGCTGTGACTGTGTCCAGAGCCCAGGGCACTGCTGCTACAGCCGTCAAAGGTACATTCAGTTTTATTATTATTATTATTTTTTTTTTTTAGATATAGAAAGAAATGGTATGGGGAAGTTTGGAGTGGATGTGACAATCTTTAGGCAACACACATCACTGTTGTCCAAAAAGCAAAGAAACTTACAGAGGGTGAAAACAGATCTAAGTTGTTCAAATTTGTCTAAGATCGTGTCTAATCCATTTCATCCTTTAGATGCTGAAGAAATCAAAAAGCCGGCGAAGGCACGTAAGTGAAGTCCAACATGTTCAGTCCAGATTCCTTCACACATTCTGTTGTCACATGTCACAGTGACATAACCCCCGTGTGCGTGTGTGTATGGACACTTTTTGACCCTCAGCCAAGGTGCAGTTCAACTGGCGAGACGCGCTGAATCTGGAGGGTCAGCTGACGGAGGAGGAGATCATGATCCGGGACTCCTTCCGCGACTACTGCCAGGAAAAGCTCATGCCCCGTATCCTCATGGCCAACCGACACGAACGTAAGCAAGCACACATCCATGATCGTAGCATACAGAGGAATTATGTCCATTTTTGTGTTAGACTAAATGGCTGAACTTATGTCAAGATCACAGATCCCCAACTGACGTTTTTTGTTGTCCATGCAAAGTGTCTTAAAGGTAGTTTTGTTTTTTGTGTTTTCCTCACTTCAGGAGTTGTAGCTGTTAGTTTAGGTGTGCAAAAAGTGTTTATTTTCTGGTAAATATTTGATTCTCAGTTTGCACTTTCCCAACATGCCACAGATTTCCATCGTGAGATCGTCTCAGAAATGGGAGAGTTGGGCGTCTTAGGCCCAACTATTAAAGGTAAAGAGAACCAACTCTACGTTATCATTATTACAGAATATAACAGTAATAAAAGCATTTGTTGAAAGAACATATTTGTTTGTGCATTACGTTCTTCGTGCCATTTGTTTTCTATATGTTTGAATGAGGATTACTCGTAGCACATTAAATGTGTTTTATCTACCCTGCAGGTTACGGCTGTGCAGGCACAAGTTACGTGGCATACGGCTTGATTGCCAGAGAGGTCGAGAGAGTGGACAGTGGGTATCGGTCAGTTATGAGTGTCCAGTCTTCACTGGTCATGCACCCTATCAATGCTTACGGCACAGAGGCCCAGAAGGAGAAGTACCTGCCCCGGCTTGGTGAGAGTGATGTCTTTTAAAAAAATAGCATGTAAACACAACCTGTTCTCAGTCCCAACGCGTCACATACAGACGCTTGGTCACTGGCACTGTGCAACAAACTGTGATGCTACCACTCCAGCATAGGTTTTGTATGTGCAGGGCTTCCTCTAGTAGCCAGTATAAACAGCTGAGTCGGCTTTGGGTGGTGATCCGTGTGGATCGGTAGGTCAAACAAAAACCGGACGTCACCCAGGAGACTGCTGTCCGTGTCCAGTTTGAAAGCAAAAGTCAGCGTGATGCCAAGCCCTGACCAAGCTTTGTGCGTGACAGTTGGCATTGAAAATGTGTTGGTACAAATGACGGTCTCAAGATTGTCACTCATTGTTTCATTTGTTGAGCAGCTCGTGGAGAAATCCTGGGCTGCTTTGGCTTGACGGAGCCCAACCACGGCAGTGATCCCAGCAGTATGGAGACCAAGGCCAAATACAACCCATCCAGTGGTACCTTCACCGTCAGTGGAGCCAAGACCTGGTAGGTAGAAGCACACATGCAAGAAGCTTTGGGTTTTCCAGATGGAGTGTTTTGTCAAAGCTAGGAGCCTGGTCAATGATTTGGGCTTAGATGGTATTGTATTAGTTGTTTGGGTTGGTATGAAAAGGATCGGACATACTGAGAAAAACTCAGAATTAAAATAATTTACTATGCCAACAAAATAAATAAACTATTAACTGTTCTACTTCCATCCCAGTCCTGCCTTAGTCTTGGACTAAAAATGAGTTTAAAAGGCGGTGTGACAGTCCTGTACAGTCAACACAACATTAAACATCCTTATGGTACATTTAAGAGGTTATAGAACACAACAGTGCGTCACACAAATGGGCCATATGTGACACTCCCCCCTGATAACCCTGCGGCAATCCCAGAGCTGCTTGAGGCTATGTGAATGCGGCATTATAATGTTAATATTTACTACAGACTAGCCAGTTTGTGTGAAAATCCTAACCGATCATAAAACAAACTGACAAAAGCCTGCTTCTCTCTTTTGGTGAAGCTTAAGCAGTGTTTCCCACAGACCGAGTAGCAATGTGTGGTGCAGGGCCGTACGGAGACCTTTTGAGGGGCAGGGGCTCCGACCCCTCCTCTGTAGAGACTCTGAAAACAGATATGTAAACTGATTTTATCTGGATCATGAAATGCAAAAATGCATAACTATATGTCTGTGGGTATAGCAAAGATCTTTTTTTAAACTTCAATGTTTCTTGGAACTGAATAATCACGATCCCATTTGAGGTTTATAGCGTTATGGGGCTGACATTTATGTGATTAAGACATCTATTAGGCTATACTTGTGTGTATTTATGTGGGACACATTAGAGCCACCCAGTCCCTTTGATCTACAGAAATACTTTTTTATCTGAATGTAATATCTTTTTGGAAAATTACAGACCTTTTCTTTTGCTTCATTATCATGTTTGTTTGGACCATCTTTAACCAGGCCAGGTGCCTGACAACAGTAACAGTAATACCGATATCAATACTGCAGCTGGACCAGAAGCCTGTTATTAAACACAGTTTAACGAGATCGATCAGTAGGGATGTAAGGATACACTCACTCAACTCACGATTGGATTCGATTCACTATACGATGTTTTCAACAAACAGTGATAACATTTAACAAAATATATGGACTATTCTCTTTTCTTTTTCAAATGAAAGAATGATTATTTCTGAGGTATGAACTGCAAAACGTTGCACATTTCCTTTTCTTTCTAAAAGTTAAACTGAACATTTATATTTTTTTAATAACAAAAGCAATAATTGATGAATACCATTCTGTTAGCAGAGGCACTCTTTACAGAAACAAACCAGCGTCAGGAAATATGAAACAATTACTAAAACGTAACAATTTAACTGCTAACTTTCATGCCTGAGTTCATCCTCCGTCTCTCTTCACCTGCACACACCTAGCTCAGATTTCAGAACCAACCAGAAGTTAGAGTGAAACTGTGAACACACACTTCAGACTGTCAGCACACAAGCAGGCTGCAGTGAGGTGTGCGCGTGCCTGTGACAGGGAGAAAGAGTGCTATGCAGAGATGAATAAATGGAACGATATTTCAAAAGCGCTTTAAAAAATAGCAAAAAAAACCCAAATCAATTTTTGGCGCTCAGTGTTGATAGTGACGCAATGCCAAATATTGGTCTATGTATGGAAAACACTGTTAAGGATAGGCTGGCATTTTAGATACATCAAACTATGAGTCAGTACTGAGCGTCAAGCCCTTTGTGAAATACGTAAATGTGTAATCATGCAGTCAATGTTTTTATTGTTGTTCACTCTCAATCCTCTGCTAGGATCACAAATTCCCCCGAGGCAGACATCGCAGTGGTGTGGGCCAAGTGCGAAGATGACAAAGTGCGGGGTTTCATCTTGGAGCGTGGAATGAAGGGTTTTGCCACCCCAAAGATTGAGGGCAAGTTCTCGCTGAGGGCGTCTGCCACCGGCATGATCGTGATGGATGAAGTGGAAGTTCCCCAGGAGAACCTACTGCCCAACGTCTCTGGTCTGGCTGTAAGTGGCTGCTCTCTCAGATCAAGTTCAACTCCACAAAACCAAATGTATTATACCTAAATATTAGAATGTGAAAGCATTCTTTTGTCGTTGACCTTGTGTGAGCAGGGTCCCTTTGGCTGTCTGAACAACGCCCGGTATGGCATTGCATGGGGAGCTCTGGGAGCTGCTGAATTCTGCTTCCACGCTGCCCGACAGTACACTCTGGACAGGTACACGATGTTCCGTCTACAGTATTTGTGTTCACTAACGTTAAGGTCAGAGGACCTTACAGACATAACAAACTCCAACTCCAGTAGAGAAAAGTGTTAACACCAGCATTACTACACTGTGTATCTATATCTAGATTGCCTCTTGTGTTATGCCAGCCTCAGCTTTTCTTAAGAGAAGGATTGGTTTTCATGTCTTTCTATGCTCCAATCAGAATCCAGTTTGGGGTGCCACTTGCCAGAAACCAGCTGATGCAGAAGAAAATGGCAGATATGCTGACAGAGATCACCCTTGGGCTGCAGTCATGTCTGATCCTGGGAAGACTTATTGACGAGAAGAAGTGAGTCTTCTTTAAATTCATTTCACGTGTTGGTCTTGGCCTCTGTTAGCCGCTATTCCTGTCTTCTACAAAAGACTGTGTACTTTTGTCTTCATAGAGCAGCGCCAGATATGATCTCCTTGCTAAAGAGGAATAGCTGTGGCAAAGCTTTGGATATTGCCAGACAAGCTAGAGACATGCTGGGAGGAAACGGCATCTCAGATGAGTACCACATAATCCGACACGTCATGAACCTGGAGGCCGTCAACACATACGAGGGTAGGCACACACCCGGGGAAAGCCTTCATTTTAAACCTTTTTCTAAAGTACCAACAAGAGGCAGTAGTGTAGTGGAAAGGAATGAAAACTGTAACTTCTATCATGTAAATCCACCACCAGAGGTCAGCACTGCTTAGACTATTACAGGCTGATTAAGAGATACATTTTTTCCAACTTTCGGTCCAATTCTGAACAACTACAAATGCAAAGCTGTTCTGAGTAAGCTAACGTCTTGTTTCTAATGTTTTTTTTTTCATTGTTGCTTATAGGAACTCATGACATTCATGCCTTGATCCTGGGTAGAGCCATCACTGGACTGCAGTCTTTCACTGTTGGAAAGTAAAGATTGACATGGACTTGATATGGATTAGTGATGTGCTGCTTGTTTCTCATTGGACAAACTCATACGCGTAGAAACATGAAGAGTACTCGATCTTCCTCATATTATGAGCATTGCCTGGTGGGCTAAATCACAAATACCTTATTGCATTTATACATTTTCAAACTAGTGATAGGAGCTGTCTTTTACTGCCTTTGTTGGGTGGTGAATATGTAAGGTCAACCTAACTAAGCATTGGGTCCAACTGTGATGACATGTGTACAGGTACATGTGTCTGAAACATACTTCAGGTACTGTCTAGGGTGCATGCAAAGGTTGTGGCATTATAAGTTGGTTTATTTTGTGATAATTGAATATAATGTATATAAATGGCTTTGAATACGTGAAAAGATACAAGTGAGTGTAACTGAGATTCAGTATGTACAGATCTTTTAATACAGACCTGGTCCCTGTGTCAAATGTCTTCATTTTCCATTATCATCTGTTACTGTAGGTCGGCAGAACTGTGTAACTATGGGACACATTTGAGTTTCAGTGTAAAATGTTAACACCTGAGAGCCAAATAATGTGGTTTATTTCACTCTTGTAAGTTGTGCTGTTATTTATTCAATCAACAGACACTGAATGTGAACATGACTAAAACATGGATTCATCTTTTTGCTTTTGTAGTCATTGACAGCAATCATGTGCTTTAACCTGAACGGCTGTCCTAAAAACAAAGACACAGTCTACTGTGTAACCAAAAGGAGTAATGTTATTCACCCCAGCATTTGGACAAAGTCAACTATCCTGAATACAAAACATAATAACGAAAGAACACTTAAACACATGCAGAACTAGTTCATAATAATATGAACGTCAGAACAATAACTAGTTTATCAGGGCTCTGGTGTCTGGCTAATGGCCAGGCCCCCTCTGAGAGATGCCAGTGCCTGGTTGGCCTCTATGAGCTCGCTGTTGAGTTGAGTGCAGCTCTCCAGCACCTCTGACAACACCTGCAGCTTCACCTGCATCTCGTTACTGTTCTCTTCATACACCGTGAACATGTGCTCCTTCATCTGCTGACACATCTCTGTCACCTGGGGAATCAAATGTGAGGTAATAATCATCCAATGACCAGACAACAGAAGAGTTATGTATGTATTATGGATTACTCCACAGTTAGGGTTTCATTTTCGTGTACCTTCTCCCCTAACTTCTCCTGGAAGCTGTCCATCACTTTCTGGTCACTGGTGCGATTGTCGTTTATCTTTTCCACCAGTTGCTGAACTCTCCTGCTGATGTCATCTATACTTGAGCTACAATAGATGTTGACATGCATGCAGCTTTAACCCAAAATGTCTTTTTCACTGAGGCACAATTAAGTACTGTCTATCCTGGGGCAAGTGGGCGGAGCGGCTCAGGAAAGGGTAGCTCCTACATGAATGACCACCTCAGTGAATGGACTGGAGTGTTTGGTAATGCTGTACCTTATGTGCGGCTCTTGAACCTCATTCATGCTCGTGCTTGGAGACTTCCCTCTGGATGAGTCTTGGTCTGTGTCGTCTGTCTGTATTGTCGAGGACAATAAAAAAAAAACATTGGCAGGGGGTTGACAGTAAACATTTAAGATATGTTATTAGTCCCACCGAGGGGGAATTTTACAGTGTTACAACAGCAATAAAATAACAAAAGCATCAACAGATGCAAAATGCAAATACAATCATAGTCCTTGTACACGGAAGAAAGACAAATTAACAATTAAAAATAGCTAAAAACTGTTGTTTTATTTTCAAAAAGGCAAAATGATGAATAAACAGACTGTATGATTTCACAGATCTTAAAAACAGTCCCCATAAAGTTGTTCTAAAGTTTTGTGAGAAGAAAACGTTGGGGATTATGGTGTATTTTTCATTTATCCATCATGACATCCATCTCATCTCATCTCATCTTCAACCGTTTAAATGCGTTCCCAGGCCAGTGTGGAGATCTAATCTCTCCACCTGGTCCTGGGTCTTCCCCGAGCCCTACTCCCAGCTGGACGTGCGTGGAACTGGGAGGCGCCCAGGGGGCATCCTTACTAGATGCCCGAACCACCTCAACTGGCTCCTTTCAACGCTAAGGAGCAGCGGCTCTACTCCGAGTTCCTCACGGATGGCTGACATCCATTCATGTTGGAATAAAACATACAATACACATCATGCTGCCACGACTTGTTCTCAGAAGACAGTCACTTCTTTTTCTTGAGTATAGCGCTCCCACGAGTTCATATCTTGCTGTACTGCCATTTTTTTTATAGTTTATTTGAAATACCCTTCTCTGTGACTGTGTGTCTCTGCTGTGATGAGTGAACCTGTTACCATCATGGACAGAAAAAAGAGGGTTACCATCTGTGAGTCGTCGTGTCCGGTCTTGGGAGTGGACTGTGACGTGGATGGTAGGTCGTCAAAAAAGAAATCCATTTGGTTTGACTCTGCGGGGCTAATAAAACACAGACACACCTGTTAAAATACATAAATTACCTTGGTAATAAATTAAAAATACCAGTTTAATATAACGTCAGTCAAACAGGATGGACTAACAGCCTCCTTTAGCTAACTTAACCCCACTTGGCAGTAAAATGTAACGTTACGTTTAGTTTCAAACAAACCACAGCATTAATATATATTAAGTAGTTATAGTATATTGTAAACAATTGTTTTTATAATTTTACCTTCGAAAGCAGGTGGCTGGTAACGTTACTGTTTACTAAAGTTAACGATATAACGTTTTCTTTCTACACTCACTGGCTAATGTTAGCTAAGTGCTAATGTAGCGTTCAGATAAGATAAACTTTAATAATCCCACACCGGGACATTACCAATTTAAGTTACTGTCTGCCTATATTCAATTTTTTTCTAAAGTTTTTTTAATTCGACTCTAAGGTTATATAATAACGTCATACATGTATTAGCTTTAATAAGATTAAAGTGAGGACATCTCACTTGGTTAGCAGCGGCGGAAGAAGCAGAGGTGACTCTAGAGTCTGTTGGGGCCGTGGGCAAAACTCTCCCAGGGGGCCCTTCAAACCAGCCTTCATCACCATCATGTAATAAATAGTCTGAAACTAACCACACATTTTGAAATCTTATTTTTTTTTTTTCAAAGGTGGTTCTTTGAGTTATTTTCAAAGTTAGTTGATTTCAAAATGTGAATATAAGCATTAAAAAAATCGAATTCAAAAATAATAATATGAAGAACAATAAAAAACAAACAGGAAACAGATAGATCAATAAGACCAGAAGAATAGGTGCGTTTCCATTAGGGTAAGATGTAGCTGCTTGGGAAGGTTCAGGGCACACCCTCTCAAATGGCTGCTCACTTGCTGTGTTTCCATTACAAAAAGGCCCCAGAGGGATTTACGAGACTCTGGAGGTGTCGTATCTCTCTTGTCACGCTGCGGTGAGGTTTGTCCTGTCTTTGGGTTTTTGTCTTGTGAATTTCTTGTTTTATTTTGAAAGATAACTCTCCTCTCATTCCCTGATTCCCGATTGTTTCCACCTGTGGTTCCCCTTCCCTCATGTGTAAAGAGTCCTGTCTTTCCCCTGTTCTGTGCCAGATTATTTCTTACCTTGTGTCAAATGTATCCAGCGTTTTTTCCCATAGTCTTGTTCACGCCATCGAGTTTATTGTTTTCAGGTGATAGTATTCCTTGTTTTGTTAAAGTAAGTGTAGTGTTTTTGAATTCTCGTTTATCCGTTGTTTTTCTCTCCTGGTTGGAGCGTCCTTGTTTAATTAATTATTTTGTTCAATTTGCCTTTTGTTATTCCTCCCGTACGGAGCGACTTTATTTATTTAGTGGAAAAGGCAATTAAAACTTTGGTGGAGTCAGGTGGACCCCATTAGGGAGGTCAGGTCTCCTTCTGTCATTGCAAACTTTGTGCATTGTCACTGCTAAAGTTTAACGTTTGTCAGCCCTCAGGGCCCCCCTACTGTCTTACCTCGCCTGCAGGCAAGAAGCGCCTCTTGGAAGAAGTAACGTTAAAGTATAAACACCACGCTGTAAACATATTAAATTACAAATAAAAATGGTAATTGTATGGCCTTGTAAAAGCCCCTTTAACAGTGTTGTGATAAATTGTATATATAATTGATGAATAAGATCAGGTAGAAGTAGCAGAAAATTACCTCGAAAGTGACACCTCTGGAGTTTCCACCAATTCAACCAAGTAAGCGCCCATTAAATTAGGATTATGGATAGAAAAATAGAGCCACAGGTATTGTAGCTACAGTATTGAATAGAACCAAGACAAACAATAAGGGCAAGTGGGACATGATTTAGTTTTTACCTTTTCAGTCAGGAAGTCAGAAGGATTTGTGTATTATTTATTTATTTATATTCATGAAGTCAAAACCACTGGGGGGGTGTGTGTGTGTGTGTGTGTGTGTGTGTGTGTGTGTGTGTGTGTGTGTGTGTGTGTGTGTGTGTGTGTGTGTGTGTGTGTGTGTGTGTGTGTGTGTGTGTGTGTGTGTGTGTGTGTGTGTGTGTGTGTGTGTGTGTGTGTGTGTGTGCGTGTGCGTGTGCGTGCGTGCGTGCGAGTGAGCGAGTGAGAGAGAAAAAGAAAGCGCATATGGGGGAAAAAGCTCTCAGCCGCTCACTGTGGATTAGGTAATCTGTGTGGGATGGGGCTGGGATGAGGGACTGATTGATCGCCACTGCTGTGATTGGAAGTGTAATCCCTCCCTTCCTCTCTCTCTGTCACTGCCCACAGCCTGGATTATTTCAGCAGAGAGGACACGCCACACAGCCAAGAGGCACAGATGCTCTCTGAAATGACCTGATGTCTGGCAGAGGATGAACTGATGATAACAACATGATACTAATAATTAACCTCTGTGTAGAAACATGTTGTTGTACCGGCGCTGCTAAGATCTAGGTTTAATCTGGAAGCTGCAAACGTTTGGTCTTGACAGGTGGGTGAATTTATTCACTGGCCTATTTTCATGAAGGTTAAGTGGTTTTGTTCTTTAATCTGCTGTATGTTAAAGTTAATTAACCATAAAATAGAATTATTTTTATTTTTAGACTTTGACTCTTGCCTCTCTGCATTTTAGTGAGTGACACCTCAGCAAGTGGATAAATCAAAGTGGGAAAATTGTCACTCTGAATATAATAGAATAGCTACTACTCATTGAAAAAAGTGGAAGCTTCGACTCTGGGAATATGGAGAACTTTAACGACACAGAAGGCATACTTTCATCTGAGTATTTGGATCAAAATGGGGACCCTCTGTACATGGAGTACAAGCCTCCATCCAGGGACCTCATCCAGCTACCTAAGTCTGTCCTCTACCTCCTTGTGGCTGCTCTGGTCATAGTTGCTGTGGCTTACGCTATCGTGGGTCACCTCATCAAAGACCTCATGCTGGATATAACAGGTACTCAAGTCTCTTAGAGGTAGCTTTGTCAAGTTAACATTAGTTGTATAACAGAATCTCCTTATTCTTTAGACAAG
This sequence comes from Echiichthys vipera, assembly GCF_963691815.1. NCBI lineage: Eukaryota > Metazoa > Chordata > Actinopteri > Perciformes > Trachinidae > Echiichthys > Echiichthys vipera. The sequence goes on from NC_139827.1 coordinate 26,208,807, forward strand.
TCTGTCATCGTGTATGGATACATGGAACATGGAAGTTTGAGTGTATAAATATGCTGACGCAGTCTGGAGCTAGAGATGGCAAAACTCAACAGTTTTTATTTGAATTGCTTCTAGCAATTTGATGCAGGTGTTAGTTTGATTTTCTCCACCATTTATTAAACACGAGGGTTATGTCTGCAGCGAGAGTCGGTTATTGCTGACGTTCAGCAAATGTCAATACAAGACTTTCAATCCACTATAGACATGTTGTATCAAAGATGGATTCTCCTCTCTTTAAAAAGAATTGGGCTCAAGTTTAAAATACTGTCTACGTTCAAATGCAATGAAATGCGTCTGCCCTGGCTCTCTTCAACCTACAACAATAAATAAATCACTGAGTTATTTAAATTGCTTGCTGTTCAGTAATCAAACTGTCTGCAGCGGCTGGATGGATGTCTGATGATCTGTGGGACTTACAATTTAATTTCTAAATTAAAAACCTTGTCAACCCATTGTACAGTAAAGGGAATTAAGGGTTTCTTCTTGCAGCATAAACCTATGTTGCCTTTAAAAAAAATACTTCTGGGAAAAATAGGAACGCTGGAATAACTCAAAATCGTACTCCAGCAAACTTGCTGTAAATGCTACCGACCTAAACAACATGTGTGCTACCCAAGGAAGACAGTGAGGGACTGGGAATTCATTATTTCGTAATATAATTCTCTATCCCCCTCTTCTATCCGTCCACAGACTGTTTACTGGGCCCACTTGATGAGGAGGTGAACAAAGATAAAGACAGAAGGGTGGAGGGAGTCAGTCCTCTGCATCTGCCACCTTCCCTCAGCCACTCTCACCCAAATGCCTTCCACGTGTGGGACCAGGATGACATCATCATCCCCATGGCTTCACTGCAGGAAAGCCCGCTGTCCAGCCCTCTGATGTCCGTCATCCCGTACATGCCTTCATTTTTTCCCACCTCCCTCAACAGCCCCTCACACAATCATCCAATCCCTAAGGAGAGTGACGCATGAGGCAACAGGAATGATCCACTTTGTCTACTATCTGCTACTTCTTTAGCTCCGTGTTTTCACCTCAGAAACATTTTACCCCAATGTGTTTGATAAAGGAAACCGTTTAGCAATGTCTTTGAAGATCTCAGTGAGTGTCACAAATCCAGACTTGCAAACTCTGCATTGCATCTGACAGGAACTACACACACGCAGTGATCGATGCCAACCGGGACTTATGGACTTTCTTCTGTCAGTGTAACCGATCTGATCTCAGTACTTGTCTGTACAGAGCCCGGGACGCTCAGTGGGACTTCCTTCTCTCGTTCATTGTTCCTGTGGATTTGTGCCAAGTCAGCATCATGGCTGGTAAACTTCTCCTGCCAGACCCACCTTTTACATGAGTGTCTGTCTGTCCGTATGTCTGTTTTCTCAACAACTGTTCATTCGACTTCACACTTGGCCGGGGTATTGCTGAGGACTCAAGGAAGCGCAGCGTTGAGTGGGAGCTCTACAGGATATATTTATTAGTAGGGCGTTATGTACACACAAATCACTGTAGTGTATTGAGAGGGGGCCCCTATTAACTGTAACGCTGCCAAACGGCATGCTGGGTACAGCTCACTCTCCGTCGCTCGCTACAGTCCATTCGAGAACAGGTGAAGAAAAAGAGACTGGAGATGATACATTGTAGCAAACTCAAACATTTCAAGCATCAGCGATTTAACGCTTTAGTCCCTGTTCTAGCCTGGGCCTGAATAGAGAGGGGGAGTGTCTCCCTTTCAGGTGACATTATTTCGGAAAAAAATATGCTTTATATATAACGGTGAGTCACAATTTTTTTTTTTAAATTGTGCTATCAATTTCACATTTGTGTGAAACCGTAGGACATTACTTCCCAACTTTTGGGTGTGTGGTATTCTCAAAGTATTATACTTTTACAGGTTTATGTGAGACTTTCTTGACTTGCAGAATGATCTTTTAAATTGGCAAACATGAGTAATCCATGGCACAATTTAAAATGGGATCAAAAGATTATTTATTCACTTTCTTTCCAGAAATAAGGTCCAATGGTGGTCCACCAAATGGAAAGGACTTCCCCTCTCTAAAGCTATTAGCTGTTAGCAAATGATGCATATACCAGTACTAAAGGGGACTCAACTAAGTCATGGCAAGTGTATCACTCAGGACACAGGGACACACAGTGTGGAGTGGGAAGTTTATTGGATGAGCGGACAGACTTCAGATAGAGTTGAGTTATATGGAGCGGGACGATATTGAACATAAAATAATTTGGCCATGTGCAGGGGTGTGTCTTTAACTGCAGTGACTGATGTTTTAAAGCTTCAGAGTTATTCTCGTGTGTGTGTGTGTGTGTGTGTGTGTACCTGATGAGAGCAGTGTGTATAACAGGAGAGCCTTGTGTGAGTTCTTGTGTCAAATAAAGGTGAATCCTTGTATCCGCTAAGATAATGCTTTCTGGCACTTACTGTGTGCATCGATCTCATTCAGATCCAAAATATATTTCTGGCCCTTAGGAGGATCAGCGGGGTGAAGGGTGAAGTTAATTCAGTTAGTGGCGATGAGTGTGTTAATGTGACTGTGTGATGTGTTTTAAGGACAGGCACAGTTTGCTCCGAAGTAGAGTCGTCATCTTCACTAAATGATTTCAGTAAAGTAAAAATAACCACAATAAACCCAGAAATAAAATGCATTTTAAAAATAATTTCTAATGAATGGTGTATAAAGTTTGACATAGGTACAGTGATAACAGTTGGCAGGTGTAGTTCAGAAGAAGGAAAATAGTCTGTACATGAAACTCCTTACAACCAGGAAATGTGGATTCTCTTTAAAAAAACAGGTCATGATTTCTGCAAAGAGCTGTTGAGGCGCTTTGAGCACCACGAGCCGAGTACCATCCAGCTCCATTATGTTCCAGTTCTACGGTCCATATCTCCAACACTCAGCACTCACAGCAAAACAGTCTAGATAAACAGCACTACAAGAGGAAAAATATGTATTTGAACTGTCCCTTTAAGATATGACAGTATGTCTATGATGTCACTGCAGCTGTCTCTGTTTCTGCTTGTTGGCATCAAAAACCCCACGCACCGTTACACAACTCAAAAAGGCATATTTCAGAGTCCATTTTAAGCAGGATATTGGCTGAGATACAAAACCCTGTGATATTAACAGCACGTGAAGGCTGTGATGTCACACATATTTGCACAGTATCAGCACCTTTATTGATTTCTCGTTGAAACTCTGTCCCTTCCATGTGTACAGTCTGTGGCTTTGTGCCCTTAACTGAAAGGATTATTGCACCTTTATTTTTTTTCCTTTAATCGTTTTAGGGCGCTCTCGTTGAGTTAACATCGTTCATTCCATCTGTGAAACCCAGTGAGGGGTGGAGATTAGGCAGAGAAGATTAGAGGAGCAGCTTAGCCTTTAATACAGTGTCCTTTTATTACTTTTGAGCTGTGGAATCAGGCAATCGGAGAGCAGCAGCTGAATCTGAGCGGACGAACTTCCCAAACTGACATTCTGCTTTTATGACACAAATCATTGGATTCAGACGGGTGTGCAGAGACAAATAGAGGTTTAAGAGGGAGGAATTTTAAGTGAACCAACAAAGAGGAACAGCACCACTGTGTTGTTGTGGACACATCCAGCTTGTGAAGTTGCCCCATCAGTTGAGGTGAAAGCTGGCAAGGTGCGAGCGTGCAGCCACATGATGGCGTGTAAAAACAGGAGGACACAGAATTGAATAGAATATCCAAAACGTGTGTTTTATATGAATAAACAGCCGCACCTTCACTTAAAGAATTCAACAATTTACAATATAAAGTTCTACTCCATAAGCATCGAGTTAACTTGTTCTCGCGGCCTCTTTGGCGGTAAGATGTAAGAGCCCTCCATCTTGTCACGTTCACTATTGCTGTGTTCGAAATCATTCCCTATCATAGAAGTAGGGCACTATATAGTGTGTACGCCATTTTGTAGTGGTGGTCGTATTCTCTGTGGTTAATTTCATTCTCTATATAGTCCACTATAAATACCCACAATGCACAAGTTATTTGAGTGTACTTATGATATACACTACATTGTACTCCTGTATACCACAATGCATTGCGGTCGTGTTTTACCAGAGGTAGCCAGGTGTCTGAGAGCTAACTCCAGGTGCAAACAACCGTTCCTAACGTAAAAACCTCCAACACATGACCAGTGTTAAGTCAGTTTGATATTCAACATTCATTTGGTATTCATAATAAAAACTATTATGCATTTAAACCATGTCATTGCACTACGTCAAACCACTTGTGCAACATAAAGACTAATGTTCCACATCAACATTTACGTTTTTTCTTCTTTTTTTTGATATTCCATTTTCGGATCTTTCAGTCACAGTGAAAACCAGGGACATTTCCGGGGACAGTAGAAGTTCTGACTTGAGGGAGGATAAAAGTTTTGCTAATCCAATTCCTCAGGAAGGAAATCTTGGTGCTCTAAACTCCCCCACTGGGAGCTGCCCGGGATTTCAAGTTCTGCAGAGGGGTTAGAGCTTAAGGTGGAGCCAATAAGGAAAGCAGGTCAGTCTGTAAGGAAGTGATACAGCAAAGACCCTCTGTGTAACACTTAACAAGTAAACCTAAATATCACACAACTTTTATTTCATTTCTAGGTTGCTTGTGTGTGTTTGGGCTGCAGGTTTTCAGACTGAGCTAGTCGACTCCAGGTTTTAAATTTCCGTTTTTTTTTTTTTTTAATCAGTCTTGCAGGTTTAAAAAAAAAAAGATTTGCTTCCTTTCCGAAAATGATGAGACATCCTTGCCCAGAATGCATGTCAAAATAATGTACATTATATTATTGGTTGATAATTATGGATACATTCATGTGTCCATCACTTTAATGTTGCAGCTGGTAAAGGCTGAGCTAAACTAGGCTACTTTATTTACTGCTGGGTATCTTGAGCTGTGACAACATATAAAGATTTAATTAGTTGGTGTATATTTTGTATCAATAATAATAATGAAAATCTCGAGAGTAACTAGCTACTAAAGTTATGAAATAAAACCATAAAATAGAGAAAAACATTCTTATAATTTTTACACTTTGCTGGGTAGGTTTGTTGAAAACCAAAACTATGAGAGCGGTGAGAGTGAACCAGAACAGTAAAGTTGTGGGCCTGACAGTAAAACTATGAGCGGAAACTCACTTTAAAGCTGAGGAGAACTGCAACTGATGATTCTCTGTAACATTACCTTTCACGCCGTCATTTCATATACAATTACAAAAATGTCCTTTTTACCTGATTTAATCATGAATTTAAACACTGACTGAGGACCCCTGAAAGTGACAATCAACATTTACATCATGCATATAATTACTGTATATTGCGATAGAGTCTAATCATCAGCCAGTCTGACATGACTTGCAAACGTGAGGCTTTTTTTTGCTATGTCGTCAGTTTACGTCTGTCAGGGTTTAGTGATCCCTACCTGTCCTTTACCCTCAGGTGACAGCTTAACCTCGGGCCTGGGCCATTCTCTTATTGGCATTGACTCAGTTCTCACCTCCCGCTCACAGTTTGACGATGCATGACATCAGCAGCATGTAACTGATCCCAATTGGATCAGGACAGTACACATGAAGAGTCTGTAACCCTTTAGTATCTGTGGTTAGGAAAAGAGACATCCAGCAATTCCCTTGGATACAGTACATAGTTTTATGAAAAGAAAAACAAGGGAATAATCTTTTTATAACATTATGCCACAAGACATAGTATGTCCTGGCTGGATTTTTGAATTTATATAATTTACATAAACTGAACATGCATTTGTATTCTCAGTGTAGAGTAAAAGAGGTGATATCGAAAAACCCTGCTTACATAATATAGAAATTAAAGGCAGTAAGGTTAAACGATTCAACACTTCAGCAGGAGGAGGGAGAAAAAAAAGAAGCCCGTCTGCTCTGCTCCCAGGTTAATGATGTCTTTGGTCGAGTTGATCTGCTGTCATTCAGCCTAATCCTCTGTTGGCAGGCCAGGTGGTTCTCTGTAATGGACAAAAGATCAGCACTGTGGAAGTCTTGAGCTCTCGTCCTTCAGTAGCAGCCAGTTGTCAGACTCTATATAACTCTTTACCTTGACTTCTAATACGAAGGGCATAAAACCACCGTACAGCTCATATATCTAAAAATATAATATATACATACAGTATATATACACAAACACTATATGCATGCATATACACACATCACAGTATACACATGTATATCTGTATAAACATACACATAATGGCTGGGTGGTATGAGTCAAATGTGCTACAATTATCTCAAAAGATATTTGCAAAGATAACATGCACATTGAAATTAATCTAAAGTACATCTCTTATGCTTGCCATAATATCTTTCTTACCCGTAAATCAAAGTGATTGTTTTCATAATGCATAAGATCATAAACCACAAACTGGTGAATGGGTAGAACCCATAATGTAATAGTGATTTGATAAAGCTACTGCTGGGCTCAGTCTAGTATCCATTTTTCTAATTTAAAAAGGGAAACTTAAAGCATAATCCACATTTGGAAATCTTTAAATCACAAGATTGTCTTTAAACTCTAAGCCAGTTAGGAATGATCTGAAGGACTACAGCGTTTGCAGGCACACTAGGGAATATACAAGCCTTACATGCATATCTGCAAGTTCATGGCATACGCTTGACAGTCACCTGACTGTTCATGGTCAATGAACAAAACAAAGCCATGTTTGTCATACTGGTAGATGTGTGCTACTGAATAGACAGCAAACAAGAGTGCAGTCCTACCTAGACTCATATGAGAAAACACATGCATGTACGGAGCATTTAAGTGTTTAGATAGATCAAGTTTTGATCAGTGTAAACTTAGACCAGCCCATACATTGTTGAATGAGAGCGTAGCTACTGGGTATTCGGTTTAAACGAAGACATCATCCAGACACTGACAAGAAAAGTGAACAGTGAAAATTGCGTTACTGTGTATAGGACCTAACCTGAGCCTCATATCTATACAGCAACTCCTCAGTCAGCTTAAAAGTCAGTTATGTTTGCAGATGATGCCAAGCCCTTCTGTAAAAGCACTTTTAGAAAAGTTCAGCACACAAAGGATTGTTCCCCTTCTGCGTCAACCAATAACTGACTGCAATAAAAGAAACCAAGCTGACAAGACACATTTACAAACCATTTATTTTTTCATACAATATATTTCCATGTAAAACTAGTTGATATTTTAAAAATACTTTTGATTTGAAATATTAATGCCAAAGTTAAAAAAAAACACGATTTCCAGCCATTAAGGTACACTGTATGCATTTGCCAACTTGGAAGTTCCTGTGAAGAGCTCATCTACTCAAAGTTCCTCTGGGAGAGGACAGTGCGATAGAGAGAAGTCCCTTTAGCCTGGAAGAAGGTCAAAATCATCTGGTTCTTTGTGACTTCTGCATGGACGAAGCCTCCAAGAGTTGAAGCTTGGCCAGTGAAGAACTTGACAGTACCTTTGGGTACGTGGTTCCAGTGACGGACATCAGGATCCAGGAAGTTTCCAGCACCACTCACCACGTAGCCGACACCAGACTCCTCAATGTACTGTACGTGGGACAAAGAGACAAGATGGGATTGGGGGCAAAGCAGCCTTGAAGATTTACACTAAGAGCGTTCACACGTTTCAGGAACCAACCTGCAGATTGTGGTCGTGGCCGCAGAGGTAAGCAGTGGCCTTGTATTTAAGGAGCAGGGGATGAAGCCTCTGCAGTAGACACTCTGTGGGCCCGTGTTCAGACACAGACCACACAGGGTAGTGTCCAGCCAGCAGCAGGAAGTCTGCCTTGGACCGAGCCAGCCTCTCCTGCAGCCACGTCAGCTGACGGTTGGCATCCACCGCACGCAGGGGGCCTCTGGGCTTCTCGTCCACAAAGTCGTCAGAGTTTCCACACAGCATTATGGTGTCGAGCATGATTATGGTCAATGTCTTCCCAGTGTTGGGGATGTGGAAGTTCAGCTCATAATAGTAAGAGGGGAACTTCCTAAAAATAAAACAAGGTTATCAAGCTAAAACTGAAAGATTAGTTGATTTTTAAAAAAAATGAAATTGTCCTTACCATCTGTCAGATTTTTGGCTGTACTCGATCTGGGCTTTGACGTTCCCTGCATGGTCATGATTGCCAGCCAGCACATACCAGGGGACTTTGAGAGACTTTGCCGTGTACACAGTCTCAAAAGTGTCCTGATAGAAGATTCCAGAGGACAAACCAGGTTTTATGTCAACAAAGTTTCTTTTCTAAAGTTTCTAAACTCTGGCAGTCAGCATGCCCCCAGAGAAAAAAAACAGGAGTCCTACTATAAAAAGCTAACCACTGTACTACTGTGGACAGGGGCAGAGACATTTTAGCCACAACAAATTATCAATATTAAAGAACTTTTCCACCATTTTTCTTGCTGCTAGTCTCTGGGAAACAAAGCAGTTTTATGCTCTCGTAAAAGCCAGACTGTTGACAAAGTCATTTTACCTCAAAGAACAAAACCATTGCTGGTCTACCGCAGCCTCAAGTGATTTGTTTGTGTTTAAAAAGAGTTGGCAATGAACTGATCGATGCAGTGGTAGACCAGCAATCCCACCCCCCAAAGCAGTTTAGAATAGATTCTGAGGCTTTGACGGGAGCAAAGATAACTGCTTTGTTTCCCCTGCGTAAACTTAGAACAGGGTTACCTGACAGCAAGGTAAAGCTAAACAGCATACACTTTAGACAGCCAAAATAAATGTAGCTGCTGCCACCCCCAATCTCCAGCAGTACACTGCTTATCTTCTGTGTCAGTCCCACTGTCTGCTTCTCTAAACTGGGGGTGTGTGAGTCACTGTCAACTGCTGATAATACACAGACTATGAGAAGTACCTCATATAACCCAACTTCAAAAACTCTGAACTATTCCTTTATCAGGTACTTTGACCTCAACTTTACTCAACTGACCTGAAACCGAGGAGAATCCACGCTGTCTACACCTTTATAGTAGAAGTTATCACCAAGGGCCAGAACAAAGTCAGCTCCCATGTGCTCTGCTACTTTGCTCATTTCTCGTGCAGTAGCCTTCTGCACAGCAGTGATGTAGGGCGGATAGGGCACTCCTCCCCAGTCCCCCACAGCCAGGAACTTAATGGAGGTTCGGTTTCCTATTCAGAGAACACAAACAATCTTTAAGAGCGAGGCCTCATTCTGATGTCATGAAAACTCATGGGAGGTAATACTTACTGGTTCCCTCCAGGTCCTGGAAGGCAGTAGGATAGCAGTAGGCCACAGGAATGGCAGCAATTAAGATGGATACCAGTGTAAGAACCATCTTTAAAGAAAGAAAGAAAACCCCAAAACAATCACATCAGCAGTTGACAGCAGAAGTAAATGGAGAACAAGACATAGCCAGGACGAAAACAGAAAGTCAACACATGCACAATCAAAGACATCAGAAGCGGAACAAGCACCAAACCACAGCTGCAGCTTACCATGCAGGCCTACGCTTCCTCTCTCCGTCCTACTTTACTGAACACCACAATCTCTTGCTTTTATGCCTAAAGGTGACTTGTGATTGGCTGCAGCCTGCAGGGGACATGTCCCAGCTGCAGCTAATAGACGCTAATCAAAGCAGCCATGTCCATTAAGCTGAAAGGGTCAGAGGTCACAATTTCATGTCTGTTAAAGCATATCATTGCATTTTTGCTTTTCTTAAATAAGAAACTGTGTCCATTATGAAACAGACATATCAAATGACTTTCATACACTTGAGTAAAGCAGTAAGAAAAAAAACTTGTCAAGAGTAGGCGTCAGTGTGCAGAGATAATAAGGTCATAGAGCTACAGATAAAAAAAACAACAACAGAAAAGCACTCACAGCTGATAACTGGTGATGGGTTCTCAGGACGACCTGACAGGACACTCTATCTGTCCTCGCAGCGCTCTTCCTTCCCGCCTTTTATCAGCATTCCTGGAGGAGATCATGCCCCGGGACACGCCACTGGGGCATGATCGTTGCTCACGTCCTGACTCAGTCTTTAGACCCAAGGGTTATCTTGGCCATGTGATCCACTGTGGTTATTATAGCTGGTGTCTAGACAACAATTTTTCCACTTCCTTCATTTTGTCCATATTTTTGAGGCCATCTTTTAAGATATTGTAAGTAATGTGGCTTACTGGGTTTATTTCAGTGGTTTAATGCTTAACATAAAGAACAATGCTGACAGCATGGCTGAATTGTATATTCTTACAGAATGCAGTCTTTTATGTTCTGTTTGTATTTGTTTTCTTTAACTTTGGTTATGTAAACCACCTATTTTTTATTTTTCAGGACTCACTGCCCTCTCCACATTGATGCAAACAATCTGTTAAAGCTGGAAGGCCATAGACAATGAATTGAGAAATATGTTAGAGATGACACTGAGGGCATCAAAGGAATGTTCTGAGGGTCTGTTTCAGAACTGACAACTATAAGAGAGTAAAGCCGGTATAAAAAAGAAAACATCAGTCTCCATTCATTGTCTATGGAGCAGCTCCACTTTATACTTGATGACTTCACAAGTTTGAGACCTCTCTGGTTTCTGGTTTTGAGAGAGAGCAGCTCATGCTCACTAATATTAAAACTGAAATAACTTTTTGAGGTCATGGAAATAACATATCGGAATTCTTAATTTAGGTGACGACCTTTAAATCAGTCTCTCAATTGTTATGGAAGTGCAATATTAAAACTGTGGAGTGCCCCTTTAAGAAAGGAATACAACACATTTGTATATAGTATATATGCCATGTCTTGAAATACAAAGCAGATTGTATATTAATGCTGAAAACACTTACAGTATGCATTTACACACATTTTTATGATAGCTTGTTCTACATCTACCACGTGCACTGCCTGTTTTACACTGTGCCTGTGATCATATTTTCCCTGGGGGACCCAAGTATGTCTGCAACTAAAGTAACCTTATTTCCTCACAGGGGTAAATGAGGCTTTATCTCATCTTTGTTAGCCACATAGCTCTACATACTGACCTTGCATGCTACATAGTGATAATACGTGCTGGCTGATACTGTGGAGCGTCTGCATGTGTTGCAGGAGCCGTTCGCAGCACTCCTGTAAGAAATATGTTTGGTAAATTTAAGGAAAGCTCAAGTTGAATTAGCAAACTGATAGTTAAAAAAAACAAAAAACGTTGCTCCAAAATAAGAGTCCTTTATTTAACCATAAAGATTAGAGCATTTTATGTGACTCAGAAATAAATCTTCAGTTCAAAACTACAAGCACCTTCAAATAAAAAATATAACATACTAATACAGAGCCAATACACTAGATTAAAAAACGACACACACTCATGTCAACACAAACACGATGAGGGGTGTCGCAGTTAACAGTAAACAGAAAGGATACGCCTGCATCTGTCACTCACAAACTGTTTAACCATATGTCCAAGAACTAACAAAAGAGGTGAAAACACAAGATAAAAATCCAGTTTCAGAGACAAAACAATCACTTTTTTTCCTTTTCAGAAGTACTACCCCAGGATCATCAGGGTGGGCAGAGAGTTCAAAGATGACGTAGCGTGGTGAGAAAGGCTGTATACAACGTGATGGTTAGTAATTCATGTCGCTGTATCCAGAGTATGAGCCCTGGTTTTGTCCTTCGTATCCCTGGTACGAGCTGTACCCCTGCTGATTCCCCCAGTCTGTAGAGGGAGATCAAACCAGAAGGTGTTACTTTATGTACCGGATGCATTTTCTCTTAAAACATGATATTGGAACATAATGCAGCAAGGGGTCAGAGATATATCAATAATAATAAAGAGATGAGCGGTGTTATTTGATTTCGACTTGGTACTTCTTCACTCACCGTAATTATTATACATCTGGCCACCTGTCACCGAGCTCGGGTAAGCTGTGCTGTACATAGAGTAGTCTCCTCCTCCCTGGACCTCGTTCTGACTCTGGGTCAGCATCTTTTTCTTCTCATCTCCATACCCGTAGCTGTAGGGGCTCTCCTGGTCGGCGGGGGGAGGCATCGACTGGTAGCTCTCTCCCTTTGTGGTGTTGAAGTTGGAGCTGGATTCAAGTGTGGAGGTGTAGGCGGTGTTGCCCTCCGGGTAAAAGGTGCCGTAGCCAATGCTGCCGTCTGTTCCAGTGGGGCCGGTGTCTGTCGCTGCGGTGCTGGCTGCATCATTACCGTACAGCTGATCTAAAAGACGGATGAAACGAGAGCATTATCACTGCTATGTAAAATCGGTTGTTTCAAACATTGTGTAATTTTCATTCAATGGTTCAAACAAACAAACAAACAAAAACACCAGACAACCAAAACAAATAAACAAGAGACAGAAAAATAAAACAAACGCGTCAATCAAGAGAAACCGGGGGGATGATGACAGCAGTATAACTTGAGACAGGCACTACTTCGATATGCACTACATATATTAGGGCGACTGCAAAGGAATCGGCTGTAATTCTTTAGGGATATGGGTGTATATTGGTGAGTAGTTACTTACGATAGCCTGTGCCAGTGTTGCTCTCATAACTATAGTTGGCTTTTAAAATAAAGGAAAGAAATGACCATTTAATTGATTTCCTTACAGGTGCATGAAGTGTATTTAAAGGATCTTATATTGTCATTGTATGACTATGCTGACCCCTAGCCAGTGCAAACTTCCTTACCCTGGTTATAGCTGGGTCCTGAAGTATATGGTTTGCCTCGCCCCCTGCCTCGACCTCTGTTGGGACCCCAGCCACGAGTCCCGGAGTCTGAAGGAATTCCACGGATAGTGCCGAACCCAGGGATGTGCTGTTGAACAGGAAATGGCACGCGATTTGATACAAAGAGCAAATGCTTTTAGGAAAGAGAGCGTGCTTGTAGTGGCTAATGTGTCAGAGATACATATATATTAAGATAAAACAGAACAATGTCTTAAATGAGCATGGTTTTTTGAAGGGTGTCACCATTTTGATATTTAACTAAGCAATTCAATGTTTTTATTCAACATTAGGTTCGTAATATAATACCTTAATGCTCCAATCCACACTATATAAGAGAGGCACCCAAAATGGTCCACATCCATCGTAATACAGACCATGCACAGTAATGTACCTGGACTGGTCAGCAATACTAACTAGATAAAGCATAGATCACATCCTATACTACATAAATTACCATGTCGGTGTAGGTGACCTTTTTCTTAGCAGCAGGATTTCTGTTAATGTTGGGATCTCCGCCGTCCTCTGGGAACAGCTTCTCCAGAGCAGCGAGGGCAGCGTAGGCCTTTGCCTCCTTCTTATTAGAGCCTCTCCCTTTGAACTTCTGCCCGTCAACCTCCACCTGGACAGGAAAAAGATAACACATCAACGTGTTTGCCCTTTTAAAACTGACATGCATTACTTTCTTTCACAGTGTTTCATTATACAAAGTCGACAAAGTCGTTAACGCAAATGCGAAAATCCTAAGTGGACTTTTAAAACGGTCTGTACTCGACATTCAGAACATTAATATAGCAGAAAACTGAAAATACATATTCTGATGGCTCTGGGCACATAATCAGTGGTGTTTCTGGTCTTTCAACATCATACATCCTCCAATCCAGGGCTGATCAGACCGCAGCTTGTGCCCAGATGCCTAGTGTCTCTTGGGCCTCTTGTGCATCAGTATCAGATGCCGAGGACCGTAACAAAGCATCCACTTTGACAAGTTGGGGAGCGATCAATGAGAACCGCGTGTAGGTAACTTTTTTCGGTATTTTGAGTGCAGCACCTTTACATTTGTGTGTTCATTACACATGAAAAGCAAAGGATGAAAAAACAAAACATTTTTTTTTGAGTCTTGGTTCTTATATAAAATACTACCGACTCACCTCCATGACAAAGCACTTTTCATGTGAGCCCCCTGTCTCTGCAGACAGTGCGTACTTCAGGCTGCGGCGCTTCTCATTCAGCTCCATCACAGGGTTCTTGCCATGTTTGGTCAAGATAGGACCTTGGCCGTTCTGTTTGTCGCAAATGGACAAAAATGGCTGTTAAACACAACAACAAACGTCTAACATGTCACTTTTTTCACAGGAAAAGAAATGCTGAGATGACTTTACTGAGTGGGAGTTTTTTTTTTTTTAAAAAGGCTTCTAAATACATCACTCCAGAGGGGGAGACTGAGGTACGTACGTCTTCTGATGTAGTGGACGCTGTGCTAGCAGCTTTTACTACTTCCTGGGTTCCTTCAACATCAACAATGGACTCTGCTTTAGATTCTGATCCTGTTGGAAGACCGAGATCCTGTAGGACCTGAGAATTACAAAAGTCTAAACATTAACAACTCTTCATTTATTCACATACCCAGTGTGGGCTGTAATGATGAAGAAAAACTGTCAATCACAACAGGCAAACATGGCCAGTGTGGTGTCATTAAAAAACGGCCAATCTTGGGCAATTTTTAAACCGACTTTTATACTAAAGCTACTTATGTTGGGAGAAATAAAGATTCTTGCCTTGGTTGCTACGTTAAGCTTGGCAGCTCGTTTAGAGGGCCCTGTTGCCTCGTAAGTCTTCCCATTTACGTCCACAGCCATTGTGAAGACGGGCTCGTGGACTGGACCTGTCTGAGATGTAAGTCGGTACTCCAGGCCGGGTCTGTACTGGTTCAGACGCATCACGGCATTCATGCTAAAATCATCTGTGACTATAGGGACAAGGAACAGGTAGAGGGAAGGCAGAAGGAGAAACATGAACAATCAAATACATACATTTAGAAAAACAGGTATTTGGCTGCATTTTCTCCTTTAATTACTTCCATTCCCCTAAACTGGTAACCTTGTATAATTGTATATTTCTTAAGCACATTGATGGAAGATCATTTTGTATTATTTCACCAAGTTTCTTTTAGAGTCAAAACAGTTTACTGAAAAACACGGGGGATCCAATGTAGTCATAAACCTCTAAAATGCACAAAAGATGTGTACTCTGTGTTCTACTGATGTATTATGCTGCCATGCAAACTCATCAGGGGTGACAAAGCTGCCCTCCCCCCAGGAAAAATGTTTTGGTTAATTTATATCTGCTTTAAAATGTGGATTTACTATCAACTTTAACATGATGATAGAGGGAAAACTCACCATAAAATAAATCTAATAACGGCTACAAAAGTATTGAAAAGGGGAGACATCAGTTCAGGGCACTTAAAAAACAGTCAAGAGAACGCAGAGCCGGGTCCAAATTATCACAAACTTTATTAATGATTATTTATGCACATGCATAGACGCGGGAATAAAGGGTGTTCATAAAACCAGGAATTATAAAAAAACATCGATTGTAAAAAAAAAGTTTAAAATTGGTGCACGATTCACGTAGGTAACCTATTTTGGATTCAAATCTGCAAATTCTTCCGAAAGTTTGCATTCTCAAATATGCTAATGGTATACGGTTATAGGAAATTGATTTTGGTTGCAGATCTATCCTTCAGTACTTGAAGACTATGACAATTTGGGATTTTTTTTTTGCATCAAAAGCGCATTTAAGTCTGATCATTGGACAACAGCTTCTGAGCAATTTACTTGAAATATAAAAACACTGCTGTTCTGTCGTAATTCTAGTACACTGTGTTTATTAGGTACAGATATTAGACTGTAATCGTGGACCCTCAGGCCATGTACAAACTGTCAAAAGTAACATAAAAGTGTGTGGCAAAAAGAAACAGGGTCCCCACACCTTCTTAAACATCAAATTTGAGGACTTTTCATGTCCAATTCCCTCAAATTCAAGGAAGAAATAGTTTGAAGGATGGCTAAAGGTTAATTACTGTTACAACACAGAGTTTTTATAATGAAAACTAACTTTACAGTAACTCACAGACAATTAAAAAGACAGGATGCTCCTCTAACAGCACAGGAAAACAAAAAGTGTAAGTTCGGCAATAGAGACAGAAAAGGAACAGAGCCCATTTATCAAACATTAAGCTAAAAAATGATATCAAAAGAACCATGTATTCACACTTACACACGCATGCACGCGCGCACACAAACAGGCACGCACACACACGTCTATTCATACTATTTTGAAAAAAATGCAAAAACCCCTGATTCCCCCCACCACCCCTCAAATTCACAAACTTTCAATAATTTCAAGAACCATGGCAAACATGTAGAGATGTAAGATTCAAGTTACACTTATTGTATCTTTTAAATAAGCCCAGTGGAGCGAACTATATACAGTTGTACATTATACGATTCAGTAATATATCCACTGCTCTTTTAAAAGTAAAAAGGCTCTGCCTATACCAGGGACTCTGATAGTCATTACTAACATGATTTCCTCTGAAAGCGCTTCTGGAACTTGAGAAACTTCCTCTGTTTGCTGTTGAGTTGGGGCTCCTCCTCTTCTTTCTCCATCTCTGTGTAAGGTCTCTTAGTTGATAGACTGAAGTGTCCAGCAGGTGGTATCTGGGCTGCATGAAAAAGCAGAAACGAGCATGAGAACAAATTGTTTCATGAAAGTTTTCAGGGAACTGCACAGAAAAGGGGTTAACGAACAAAGATTAGGTACCTGTGCCAACTTTGCTGCTGGCTCCACCTCTTCGTGGCTTTATAGGTTTATAGTTTATGAAGTCCGTTCCCAACACCTTGTGTATTTGTCCAAATGCACACAGCCTTAAGGCAAACTAGGGGAAATGTCAAAGTTAGGCATTATATCCAAAAACATGAGTGTGCTTGAGTGCATGTATTAGCATCCTTATCTTACCTGCGCACTCTGTGTGATGTCTTCACGCTGTTGCAGAGTCAGATATGCAGTGGCGTCGACTTCTTCCTTCTCACATGGATCCCTAATTCCTGGGCCGTCTTTGCAAAGATACATTTACATTAGTGTATTAATTAGTAGTGGGACACGATTAATGGATATTGTAAAACAATGCAGTGAGATAGGAGTACATACAGTATATTGCCTTTATTTTATCAATGCAAATATTAGTCATAGGCCTCAAAGTGCAACAAGCTTGTTAAAAAACAATCCTTGTTGAATGAACAAACCTGTTAATCAGAGGTTTTCACTCAATTATTGGACTAAAGTACAACTTTGAGGCTCTTCTCCTTTACTTGAGTATTTCATTTACATGCTACTTTATACTTTTACTCCTCTACAAATCAGTGGAAATATTCTACTTTTTACTCCACTGCATTTATCTGATTACTTCAGTAACTAGTTACTTTACCAGGCTGACAAGTACATGTTAAACATTAGTTTATTCATCAAAAACTGGACTTAAAAAAAAATGAACGTAACATAAATGCAGAGTAGCATGATTTTTATCAACTTCAGACATTTATGTGGTGTTTTAACCACGGATTTAACCAGACAGAAACTATTGAGAACAACAACAACAGAGCGCATTTTAGCGAACTGTTGCCAAGAGGATTCAGAAACCCGCGAAGAAGAGCATAGCGGGAATGTGCGTAGCAGGAGTATGCGTAGCGTTTGTGGCCGTGTGCCTACAGGGAGCGTGTGGAGCAAGTTTCCCAGCGCGCTGGGACTTGACGCACTGAGACGTAGCGCTGAGACGTAGCGCTGAGATGGATATGAGAGGACAGCGGTCATGAAGGCTTACGCTACGTTGCACCTCATAAACCGAACAGTACACACGTATACCGAACCGTGACATGCATACCGAACGGGACAGATTTTTTCTGTAAACCGTTCCACCCCTAGCTTAGTACGGTATATTCAAGAAAAGTAGAAACCTAACACTGCAAAAATATTTAGAATATCATCCTTGGCATAAAATAAACAGTTTAACATAGAGTTTTTTCTCCCATGTTTTCAAAAAACAGAAACAAAAATGATCAGTCCCTTCAGCATTGTCTGTGCTAACATTAGCTGCACCATGTTCAGCGTTGTCTGTGCTAACGTTAGCTGCAACATGTTCAGCGTTGTCTGTGCTAACGTTAGCTGCAACATGTTCAGCGTTGTCTGTGCTAACGTTAGCTGCAACATGTTCAGCGTTGTCTGTGCTAACGTTAGCTGCAACATGTTCAGCGTTGTCTGTGCTAACGTTAGCTGCAACATGTTCAGCGTCGTCGGTGCTAACGTTAGCTGCAACATGTTTAGCGTCGTCTGTGCTAACATTAGCTGCAGCATGTTCAGAAGCCTCCGGTAGGAGGTGAATTCTTTCTTGCACAATATGCACACAACCGTGCTCTTGTCTATGTTTCCACTTGGTCGTTTTTCAGAACTCAAATGTCCGCCCAGTGAACCCAACAACTCATTTCTCATCGGTTTCATTTCTCTCATGTTGTGTCCTGTGCGTCAGTATTGCGGGCTGGCGGGAACTCGTGTAATGAGCAACGTTCCGCAATGTGAAAAAATTAATTGCAACTAATTGAGTTATTTTTTTTGCTGTGTTATTTTTTTCTGTAATTAATTAACCGTAAAAAAAGTGTTAAAAGTCCCAGCCCTAGTATTAAGGTTAATGCCAGTGTATAAACAAAGTGATTCGACACCTCAATAAAAAAGTTCACCTTCCAAGAGCATTCCAGACGCAACACACTCCAAAACTCTGCGCAATGATTCGCCTGGTCCCATTGGCCTCTCAGATGTGACAATAGCCTTCTCAACCAGCAGTTCAAGAGGCTGCGTGGAGATGAGAGCACAGAGTTTAGACACTTCTCATCAATATCCAAAGAAAAAATATTTAAAAAGTGCAACATCTTCGCTGCAACATGTTCAACCACAGTTTCCTCACCCATCCTGAGAGTGGCGTCCACGTAGGAACACGGTTACACAAGTCTCTCATGATCCGGATCACGACCACAGCAGAAGTCAGATCGTTGACTTTGGCCTGGAGACACAAACAAAAGCCAGTTCAGTCAGAGGAACGGCTGCCTCTGATGTCACCTCAACCCTGTGCTCTGAGGTTCCACAAAACCACCCCGGTAAACAAAGCAGAAAGGTCAGAAGTGAGCCCTTTCCAAATCAACCGTTAAGACTAACACATATCACACATTTTGGTCCGCATGCTGTTTCTTGTGGTCAATAGAAAAAACTTTTCACAATTGTTGATATTGAGAGCATTTTGATAAATCACATTATATGCTGGTGTCAATACCAATGATTTGTCCAAACTTGCCATTGGTATGGAGCAGCAGATCACTGAGTTAATAAGTAAAACTCAAACTCAACACACTTTACCCTCTCATAAGATTATGCACCGTATCAACAAAGACTAATAGCCCATTTTAAGTGTTAGAGATTCAGTTTGTAACTTGGATTTTTCTTAATATTCGTTCTGTCACTCTATCCTGACGGTAGCCCATGAGACGATCATCTATGAAAAACCTCACGTTCCTCTGCCTCCTCCTGGTGCTCTTAATGTCCTTTGCAAAATTGAGGCGGACAATTAATTATCAAACTAGGCAGCAATGTTCAAACAAGAGAAGTTTGTGAGCAGTCTCACATTTTATAGTTGAACATTACACTAAAGCATGTTTTCTGAAGACATTTGAGGTGAGAAATAGGCAATGCAGCCACAGAATCTTGATTCATATTTGATCATTGCTGCCTAGATTGACAGGAGTTCATAAACAGTCATTGACATTGCCAACAGTCGCCTGCTCGACTGACTGGTTTTCCTTGTTTTCTGTCTCATGTGATACTGTCCAGACATAGTGACAGTTCACTGCAGATATAACAAAACATTATTTTGATAAAAGTTACCAGCTGCAGCTTTAATGTCTCTAACTGGATAATAAAGAGAGACCATTAAAAGAAACAGTTCAACCTTATGTATAAATAAGGACGTGAATGCAAACCTGGAACCACTTGGCGTGGCGGAGAGACGCCAAGGCAGATAGGCATTTCTGCCTGTCCAGAACGTCCGGCGGATCGTTGACTGTTCGCGCTTCTATTGACGAGGTGGGGTAAGAAGAAAAGGTACAGTTTGACCAAGGGGGTTGGATCTGTCTTGCAGCTCAGGGAGAAGCAGCTTTCCCCAAACCAGCAGCAGCAAGGAAAGGGGGTCCCAAGTACCTAATATGTTAATCTTTAGTCTCATCAAGCATCAACACCGGTCACAGAGCCCAGCTGATTTGAACATATTGTGTGGGAGTAAATAATGTAATTAATACAAAGTAGTATTTACAACATTACTTAGAATGTTGTTCATGTATGCACTGGGTTAAGTACAAAAAATACCCCCTTTTCCTTGGCTTAGGTTAGCTGCTTCCCCCCCCTCCTGAGACAGTGTGTCCAGTTGGTCAAAGGTCCAGCGTTCCTAAAAAACTTGACAAACTAAAAGGCAATTATTTGAAAAATCACAAGCATTTAGAGAATCTTCACGTCTGCCCCACACTGCAGCAAAACTGATGGAGTCCCTGATCTAAAAGTGGCTTTAACAGGCCTTAGAAAAGATTGGAAACACAAAAAAGGGCCATACCAGCTTTGTGCAGGTTTTAGCTCATTTTCTACACTGCAAATACAATTGAACTTATCTATCCCCTGCCAGTTTTAGGCTTCTGCAAGTTGATTTCTAAAGGACAGATCAAAAACTGAAAAAACTGATGGCCAACAGTAAAGTATGCTTGTAATAGGGCTGCATGATAAAACGCCAAAATTATAAACGCAAAGATATTGCACTGAAATGACAATCACCTGCACAAGTATACATCCTTATTTAGGAAAGCGGAAGTGTTAAAATCTGGTAAAAGCTTTAAGTAAGCAAGTAAGTAAGTAAGATTTTGGTTTGTATGGTATGATATGTTTTCTCTACATATCAGTAAGTATAATTAGATTCCTTAATGCCAATAACAATGTCACCGAAGTGAAGTCCTTTATTATTGGGTATCCCTGATACTGAGCCTGATTTACTTAAATGTTGATCGAATATGTATTCTGACACTGAAATAACAACTGTAGCCTAATAAATCTGACACTCACACCACCAGCTTCTTGGTGAAAATAGGTCTTAGATTAAAAAAAAAATATATATATATATATATATCATGTTTATAAGCTTACGTTGTTGATATGACTACCATTTTAACACTACTCCTGGTAAAGTTTAGCTGTGATCAGGGAGCCCTTAATTAGATACACCAGTGTAAGCTCTCCAAACACAGTGTCAGTGCTGCCCCTGATTAAGTCTGAATGACTAAGCTAAAATCTTGATAACAATTATTAAAACATTTAAATTGTGCAGCCCCACTGTGCAGTGTAGTGAATGGACTAAAACTGCACTGAGGCAGGTATGGTTCTATACGTGGGGCTTCAGCTTGACCCTTGACCTTATTAACTTACTGAAACTTTAGGCTCCCATGTAAATACAGCTCATGCTGATCAACACAGAAGATCGACAAACACTCCATTAACCAACACATTCATCTATAAACAAGCTGTTCCTGTCTGGTTTAAATCCTCCCAAGAGAAGCCACACTAATGTCCCCATTGTCACTTCCATAAATATATATCAGTTTTGCTGCAGCTGGTGCCAGATGCACATGTTCAGTATCAAGTACATGCAATGCGCGCTGAGCTATAACTTGTAATTCTTGAAAAGCCTTCACTTAAAACATGAAAACAATTCAACAAGAGTATACAAAGTTGATTTTATGACTGTGACACTGTTAGCAACCTGTGCAGAATGTACCAGTGACTACAGAGGAAATGTACTGCTGGCAAATGCCAGTTTATCTTAAAACGGCGACAGGGCTCTTGAGCCAGCGAAGAGCCAACATTCATTGGTTGTTCACTGACATCTGTTTGAGACAGTCACTGTACTAGCTCAACTGAGGGTTAATGATGACATGGACAACGTGTGTGGCGTTTCTGTTGTCCGGGCAGAGTTACAGATCAGTGGAGCAGTACAGTGTCTGCAGACAGAGAACACACAGATCAGGCCTGAGGCCGCTGATGATGGGATGCTGGTCCGACATACGTACCTTCTCCTGCACATTCTTCTGCACATTCTTCTGTTGCATCTTCTGTTGCATCTTCTGCTGCAACTTCTCCTCCGCCTTCTTCTGTACATTCTTCTGTTATAATGTCTTGCTCCGCTCTGATAAGAGGTGATGTCAGGTGGATAGTGAGAGTCAGGGCAGACTCTTTGTTGCTGGTTACAACAAGGGCTGCATCCCCTGGACAGGGGCTCACTGTATATGTTCCCACTGAACTTGCCTTTTAAAAAGAGGAACAAAACATTAGGTAAGCAAAGGGGGACACTCAATATCTAAGAAAGAACAATAACCTAATTCTAAATGTGTAAAAAGTTTTCTGACGAATTGCGTACTATGTACAACTGTAGATATTTAGTTCTACCTCTAACTGTTCAGTTAACTTTTCAGCCACTTGATTAAGCAGGGTGATGGTAGGCTTGTTGGAGCAAAGCAGCACCAGCTCCAGGTCCTTGTCTCCCTTAAGCAAGAGTCCCTTGGCCACCAGGCCGACCCTCATAACCCCACGCAGGACCCGCTCTTGGGAATCACTGCTTGCACTGTGAAGGGGAAAATAATTATGTATAGAAAAAGATGGAAACCTGTCGAGTTAAAAGACTCATTTCAAACACCACTTGATACATTTTCATTGGGACAACGTCCACGAACCATTTGGACACTATGCTCACCTCTTTGTTTCAGCATTTCCTTTGTCATCTTTTAGAGTGTCCATCTGGTCAGACACAGTCTTAAGGGCACACTCCACACAGGAGATGATTGTCTGCACTGCATCCAGCTCATCTGGCGAAGGATACACGTCAGAATGTTTGGCCATCACATGGCGATCATGTGGCCCTGCGTGCACCTGAGGGGTTGCGGCTTCCTAAATAGGTAAATCAGAAAAAAAACAAGGTTTATGTTGGAGCAAAGAACAACAAAGTAGATGAGAGCACATATACCTCATTTATACCTTATCTAATTTACTATACTGTAATCATATATTGATAAATTATTTTTGTAATATAGCTGACTACAAGTGTTCATTAAAAGCCTTTCAGACATTCCTTATCCAGTTTATTGCTACTTAGAAAAAGCAACCTCCTACAAATTGCATACAAAACTAGAATTGGGAAGTTTAGTAGTAATAATAGTTAGGAAGTGCATGATTAAAAAAAACACTTGGAAAAAGAAGCATGCACCAAATAGAGCTTTTGTGCAAGAGGAAGAGCCATCTTTTTAAAGTGCAAAAGAAACTGGAAAACATGAGATGTTCAGTCTCATGTCTCAAGTTTGAAGAAGTGGATTTAAGTGACTCAAATTAAAAAGCTTATGGATTATCAAGTCTTTGGGGGACAATTTAGCAGATGAAACAACAACCTCATGGTGCCGTACGTCCTCAATCTCCTCAATAGAATTGATGTAATCATGGTATTGTCTCAGCTCCTCCTCGTAGCATAGGCAGTCATACCAGTAACGCAGATCCTCATATCTGGAGGGAGGGAAAAATAAATAAATAAATGAGAACAGCCCTGACCAGGCACTGTTGTTAATAGTCAAAATGAGGTGCTTTGATAATGTAGTAACGCAACAATAATATATTTTTTTAATGACACTCTGAACCGTTAACATGACCCTACATGACCTACCCCTAATTCTACATTTTGTTCAACAGGCTGTTACGGTAAAAGTGAATTCAGCACAAAATGGTAAATATAGCATTAACTGATCAGCTCAGCTCAACTCGGCTGTTATCTGATCTGTCACAACAATGCCCACATCCAAGAGCAAAAAGAACATTTCTATTTCCTCAGATTTCTGATACATTTCTGCATGTATCTACCTTCAATTATGGTTAGTATTTAACTTAAACTTTAAGTTCTGTGTATTTTAATTTAAGGTGCTTATAATGATTTTTGCTATATACATTCAAATGCCTGGCCCGCATTTCAGGATCATCTCATATTTGATTCAATGTAAAACTCCTTTGTTAACCCTTGCGCGTGTGTAATGTTACCTGTCAAAGTCGTGCGGGAGGAGGCGGTGGCCCTGTTGTATCAGGCTGTCCCAGTACAGCAGCTCCTCATACGCCTGGTGCTCACCCCAATGCGCTGCAGACATGCTGGCACGAAGCAGTCACCTCTTACAGAAAGAACAAAACAACTGTTAACTTAGATTACTGGCAGTAACATGATGGAAATCAAGTTAACCGTCGATCCACATGCATGTTCTAGCAGCTAACAAGCTACCGCTCGTCGGGAAACTCATCTGGATCCAAATAAACAACGCGTGATTCAGTAGTTCAGTCCCCTTCAACTTGAAAACACATTGCCCAACAGCCTACAGCGGTCCCGTTATTTACCCTCCCGTATTATGTTAAATAAAGGGGCCAGTTATTGCTAACGTCAATGTTTAGCACTGGTGCTAACGAAGTAGCTAACGTTGACCACAACGTCCAACTTGCCGACAATGACATTTGTGTCTATTTTTGCCGTTATGGGAGCATCTTCCACACGATACCAGTCACGTTTGTTTAGGTTCAGTTTGTGCAGTGAGTGCTTACCTTTGACAACGAGAGGATATAAAGGGTAACGTTAGAGCCTTCGCGGTAAAGTAGCGTTAGCTGTCGACCAAAGGTCGCCTGAAAATGACGTCACTGCACGACCTTTGAAAATGGTAGAGGCTAGAAATGAAGAAGGTAATGGTTCGGTTAAAATATATTGTAAGAGTCATTTATGGCTATTTATTATTATTTGTGAGACGAGTGACGTCTTCATGTAACTTATAATGAATTATAAAGAAGATTATTGCTGCATTTGGCCTCTTTTATTCTCTACGACGTCGCTTTGGAGAAGGTTCGTTGGCGCATGCGCAGATACATTGTAGAGGCTACCTTTAAAGTGGTTAAAAAAACACCTGCCATGAAGGCCAAGAAGAGAAGCTGTTTTTGTTGTGTTTCTAAAGTCATAATATTGCAATTAGGCTAACCATCAGTAGGTTACAATGTGTAAGGTTTAGAGAGCTGCAGTAGTCACATTTTAGGTGAATAATTCACCAAGACAGACGTTTTTGCCATCTGGTGGAACGGAATCTCTAAACAATAGATAGTAAACAATAGTAGGTGAATATATATTTTTCATAAATGGTTATTTAATTTGTGCTGATTTATTATTGTTACACATTCCAGTTACTGAATGTAGGATGTTTATGTGCCAGTTACACACCAGCACAGTGAGTATTTTGAAGTGAGTCATGTAGATATTACTGTATGTTTCCAACTAGTTGCATTCGCTAAGGCTTTTCAGGCAGGCCTGTGGAATAGGAAGGAATGTTGCAGTCGCAGACCACTTAAATGTGGTTGAAAAGAGATGATGCAGGGGGGGAAACAGATAACATAGGAAGCTGGTTATGATAGTATTTCATCGTAGTGCTACACCTCGTCTAAAAGTCTACTCACATTAGAGCTAAGGGTGTAACAATGCATCGATCTGAATCTGAGAATATCTATGTATGTCGCCATCATTAAGATGCACCTTTATTTTTACTGTAAATTCCCATTTTATATTTGTTCTTTTTATTAAAAAGAATAGTTTGTTTTTCATTTAAATGTTAAAGAGCTCAGTAATAACGTTGCCAAATCATATTTTAGTTGTTGATGTGAGTTGATATAAATGTAACTGATGTACTGATGACATGAAATGAATGAATGAATGAATGAATACAAAAAGATTTGCTCAACCTTTGTGGATAATCCTTTTGTCGTCATTGTCATCTATAGGAAATTCATTCTGCAGATCACATCCTCTTTCAGGTTAATTTGTCAGTGTAATCATGCACAGCCCAAGTACAAATCTGTACATACCATTAATTAACTGATGATTCACACGCATGTTCAAATAGCTCACAAGCTAACGTTAATAAGGAAACTCATCTGGATACAAATAAACAACATGTCAGTCAGTAGTTTAGTCCCCTTCAACCTAAACACACATTGCCTAATACTAATACTCAGGAAAGCTAAGAGAATACTAAAGAACAGCGATACAAAATTCTCTGTTGTAATTTGACTTAGCTACTAGAATAATTCTATATAACAATATTTAACAGTTTGACTGTACACAGTGTAACCCAAACGAATATCCTTTTTCTCTACACAGGCCTTTTTGTTAGGAACCTGTTTAAAATGTATGCCAAAATCCAGTGTAAGGTCACATTGAATTGTTTTATTTACATTCAATTTTAAGTTATTTACAAATCCTCAGTAAATTGAGGGTACAATTCAAGTATTAACGTATACAATCTTACATTAGCTCACAAAAAGCACTGTATAAACATGTGGAAAGCATATTTTAACTTAAACATACATAAAAACCAAAGTATTTGAATATTAACATTACTTCATGAAATACATTCAGCAGAATAATTAACATTAGAAATACCATCGAAATACCTCTGGTTATACTGATACAGCTCAATCCATCCACATTTTCCTAATGTTAGAGCAAGTCACTGTGCAATTTATTTTCTACTTCCAAAGCTGGTGATAACGAAATTGAGAAATAAAGTGGTAAGTAAATACTCAGGGTAGTAATCCTTCTACAAGTATCAGTCCTGCAAACCTTTGAGTCTCCCAGGACAGAGTGAGTTTAGTACTGCAGTCATATACGGTGACCTGCATCTTTGCCTTTTGTTACTATGAGTTTCCGAATGAGAAGGAAATAATAAAAAGGAATGTTCCCTTAATATAAGCAAACAGTAGAAAGTTGATGTGCAAAATCATAGAATAAGCTATATTCCGTTTGTACAGTTAGACAATGAACTCTAAATTTGATGGAGTATGAAAGAGATATTTTGTTTAAATCTCTTAAGCATTTCTGAAGTGGACCAGCCAAGAAATGTCAAATCTGATCGGCTCCACTAACACAATCACATAGTCGGTTCCTTCCACGTGCATCTATGTGGGTCTCTCTTTATAGACAACTTTATTGGTGAAGTCTAAAGTACATTCACGGCATATTTTTATCTCCGGCATATTGTCTTTTTTCTCATCTCAAACTTTGTTGTTTTCATTCTTCCCTGAGCTGGGAAAAGAGGTGGGCTCCCAGCGGCCTATATTACCCCTCAGTCCTGCCTGGCACTTAGCGATGAGGTAGATTTTGCGGAGAACGGTGCGGCGCAGCAGGATGTAGACCCAGGGGTCCAGAATCTGGTTCCATGTGGCCAGCCTCACACCCATCCGCATCAGGGTTTTATAGCTGGGTAAGTCCTCTCCTTTAGATCCTGTGTAGGAGTGGATCACCGACATCAGGCCAAAGATCTGCAGGAAAGAAGCGTGTTTGCAATTATTGCATGAAAGAGCAAAAACACAACACGTTTGTATCACTCAACGTGAGCTGGATCATTTTGCTTTTCCTTTTAACCCTACAACACTATTGCTCAAATTCAAAACACCTTCACTAAACCCGGGTGATTTTTACCCAAGATAATACAACCAATAAAAAATACTTGTCATCAAAATATATCAAAACATGACAATACGTGACAAATTTGAGGAGTGTTCTTTTATTTTAAACTGTGTCATGTCTAAAAAATGAAAGAAAAGCATCATGAGAGGACCATATACAAATGCTCCAAAATATCCTGGAAAATTAGGAATTAGGGAACAAAAAACTCCAAAAAAAAAAAAAAGAAGATGTAAACTTGTTTTTTGGTCCACCCATTCCTGGTGACGGCTCAGTGTCCTTGGCACACAAAGAACACTTTCCCTGGGTAGAATCCACCAAAAACCTACTTTACCTTCTATCACTTGGTGAAAATCACCCAAACATGTCCCTGTAGGAAAAATTGTGTTTTGGATTAGGAAAACGACAAAGACAATGCTGAAGCTACCCAGAGACCCATGACACTCAGATAAACGCAGCACAATGAAAATCACATGCATTTATTTGCTTGGGTGAAAACCACCCGGCAATGGTGTTCTAGGGTTAAAGGCCTAACTAGACTACTACTGTTACTTGATTCCCATGTGGTTTCAATACCCAGTAATAACATGGCAGAGTCACCACTATACGTATACAACTGCAAAAGCTGCAGAGAGGCATGCACAGAGAGTGTTCATCTGCCCTGAAGGTGGTCTAATGTGAGATGGGTCCACTTGGTTTGACACAGTAGGTGATAAGAGGTGGGATCCATCTCCCTTGTTAGCAAAATGACCAAAATGCATGCCCCTTGTTAACCTGCCACCCCCCATCCTCTACAGCAGAGAGAATGCAAGGGCAGAGGATGGTTTAATTGAATATGTTGGTCGAGTCTGTCTGACTTATTGATCTTTTATCTGAAAATAAAGAAGCTCAATATCTCTCTGTTCCTTTCCAGTGTGTGACGCAGAGGCCCTTTAAATACTATCAAATCGAGCCACTACAAATCACACAGTCGGTTTAAAAAGAGAAAAGGACAACAATATTTTTAATCTGTTGATAATTTTGTACTTTTATTAATCATATAATCCTAATCATATAATAACAACTGTGGGGAGTAAAAATAGCCTACTTAAAGTCCCTGCACATCCACACAGGGGCTTTATATTACCCTGGTTGATTAGAAATCTGGTCAGTTTGAAGTTTTGTGGAGCTATACTGCGAATGTCATGCTATATGCACCGGTGAGAAATATGTAAGCTGCAACAAAACTGAAAAGACAGTGAAGGAGCTGTCAATCGAGCACAGTCTGTACCATTAGCTGGGCTATACTAATAGTATGCCTTTTTACAGTAGTTATGCAAACTGAATGAGTGCCCTCAAAGTGCCAGTGTGTACTTAGAAGAAGGGTGTCATTACCACCCGACTGTGTGTCCCTCTCATTGTACTTCCTAACACTCACCAGCAGGGGGCTCCAGCAGATACATGAGGTGACCATGATGCCGACCAGCTGCACCACCATCTCTATGTCATGGGACTTTGCTGAGTGATGGGAGCCGGGCTGCCTCCTGAGCCGAGCGAGCACCAGAGTCAGTCCACTGATGGTGTTACACACCAGCGCCACAGCTAGTGAGGTCAGACCTAGTCCAGAGAAGAGCACTACAAACGCCACGTCCACTTCCCCAGTGTCATTGAGCACTTTAATGAAACACCAGGTCCCTGGGTCTTGATAGGTGTAAGAGCCCAGCTTAAAGCACGGCAGCATGGCCACACAAAGAGCTGCCAGCCAGATGCCAGACAGGCAAATCTTTGTGCGGGTTTTGGTGACCAGGGAGGAGTGCAGCAGCGGTTTAGTGACACCCAGGCAGCGCTCAGCAGCCATGGCACAGCCCATGAAGAGTGGGCACAGGCCAAAGAAAACCATGCTGCCACCCAGGAACTGACACATCCTACCAGAAGTGTTGAAGTCCTCGGGGCGCACGCCTCCAGAGAGGTAGAGATGGAGAACCAAGGCACCAAGGATCACGTGGCCAATGAAGTCTGTGATCACCAGTGATGTGGCAAACAGAAGGAATGTGGCTTTGGTGCGCCGGCGCTGGAGGGAGTAGGCATTGGCCAGGATGAAGAGGGCCACAATGTTGGAGATGATGCCCAGTGTCATGGGCAATATGACACTGGCGGGCTGCAGCGAAGTGAGGTTACCCTGCTGCGACAGCCCTTCGACAGCCACCCTGGCCTCCACCTTCCCTCCGCTGTCATTAGGGAAACGAGGGAGGAGTGTGGAGGCTGAGGAGTTGTAGTGGCTCAGAGCTAACATCACTAAACTCTGAAGGTCTTGAGGTCCAAGGTAGGCTGCAAGAGAAAGAAGATCATATTTAAATAAAGCAAATGAGATGTTTATCAACAAGTACAATACTATAGATTTGATGATTAAGACAGTAATTCAATATAAGCATAATGAATGTGGGAGTACAGGGAACAAGGAGTGGTGTGGTGGTAGTTGATGAGGTGGGTGTAGGTAGTCTGGCTCACTGGATGTACACTGTATCCCCACACTAACAAGCAATCAGGGCTGCAACTAGCGATTATTTTCATTCCAATGAATCTTCCCATTATTTTCTCGATTAGTCGATTCATCGTTTTTTTCAATAAAATGTGAGAGACTAGTGAAACATGCCCTGTGATGTCTGCAAATGTTTTATCCGTCCATCAGTCCCAAAATCCAAAGCCATTCACTTCATTGTCAGGTATGACAAAGGAACACATCAGATTCTCACATTTAAGAACCATGAAACCAGAAATCGTTTGGCTCAAAATAGTTAATTTTCTGTCGATAAACGAATCAATTCATCGATCCATTGTTGCAGCTCTACAAGCAGAACACACTGGGCTGAGCAGTGTTGTGGCACAAAGGCTACTGTGACCGTACAAGGCAACTACTGCAACTTCTCCCACAATGAGTTTTGATTTATTTTTTGAGAAATTAGTATTGACATAGTTTCCATTATTTTATCAATAAATACATAAAGTTAAATCTTATCTTGCAACGAGTCCAGGGTGACATAAAGAAAATCTAATAGTGTTTTTAATGTACTTAAACAGATCATGTAACTGTATGTAAAGATCAAGGTCGCCAAGTTTTCCTGTTTTTTTTTTTATTAGATGGCGGATTTGCCCTAGACGGATCCTTTTAATAAAGATGCAGTCCATCTCTTAGGCAGATGTTTTCTTATATAGGCTACTGTAAATGGATACTGAAATGTATTATTTAGTATCAAAATGAAGAAATGGCTCACCACTACATAGTTCAGATCTCCGTCTCAGCCCAGCGGAGCATCCAGAGGATAGTTATCATGTCAAACAGATATCCAGAGATAGTCCACAGACAGGTGAAGAATGTCTTTTCTTTAAGTTTCCCTTCGTTGAGGTCCGAGGCACCGATGTCCTCTGCGGTCTATTCCCCATGGCTGGATTCGTCTGGTTGTTTCATGGTGGCGTGAAGGTTGTAAAGGTTCCCCACTGACACTCAAATACCGAGTCCCGTTTTTATATGTGTGTGTGCCTTCAGTGTGTGTGGGCTGTCTGCTGCTGTGCGCCCCCTGAGTCAAGTCCACGGTTCATCACCTCTGCGCGGTGTGTCACTCCTCTCTGTTCCCTTGATGCCCTTACTCACTTTACGCGTGTCACCTACATTTAGCTCCAATTGGCCACATTATGCACACCAACGCTACTTTACTACGGAGGACTACAAGAGTCACGGAAATAGTAAACAAGCTTTAAAAAAAAATAATTAATACCCAGTTAATAAAATCTGGTGTCTCGTTTTTTTAAACCACATTCAAAAAAGATATTTGAATGACATTCTTTATTGGCGAATTCCTTAATATATTTTGTTTTTATTATGTATGATGGTGTTATGTTGTTTTTCTAAATCCCTTTTTAATGTGACCTATATACTGATGGATTCGGTTTTAACTTAAGTCCTCCTTTTATTGCCCATTGAAATATCAAATAATGAATGCCTTTGTGATTTAGTCACAAAAACAAATTAATTAATGCATGTTTTTATTGTAAAATGTGTTAATAATTAACACATTTATTACTATTTCCATGACTTTGTGGTCCTCCATACTTTATTAACTTTGTCACCTTTTAAACATCACCAGAATATTTAAATATGCTGACTTAGTTATGAAACAGTTCACAAGATTGGGCTTGGATTTCCCTCGTGGACCAGTTGTGGTGATGGAGGCGTGGTTGAGCTTTGTGTTCTCTGGAGCCTGAATCGATGTGGATAGATTCAGTTTCATAGACTACATTCTTTCTTTTTTGCTGTTTGTTGCACAATTCTGTGCTCAACATAACCTCTGAGGTATCAGTTATCCAGAAAAATCCAATACTTTACATGGTGGACATGCTGTTTATCAGTCTGCTGTAGAGCGGTTTTCTATTTCAGTTCTTTGAATAAATGACCTCAGTGCAAAGGAGGCAGCTCTCCATCCATCCATCCATCCATCACCTTCAACTGCTTTCCCCTAACAGGGTCGCGGGGGACTGGAGCCGATCCCAGCTGACTCTGGGCGGGGTACACTCTGGACAGGATGCCAGTCTATTGCAGGGCACATAGAGACAAACAGAGACAGATTCACATTCACACCTATGGGCAATTTAAAGTAATTCATTAACCTAACACCTGCATGTCTTTGGGTTGTTGGAGGAAGCTGGAGAACATGCAAACTCCATACAGAAGGGCCCCAGCATGGATTCGAACCAGGAACCTTCGTGCTGTGAGGCAACAGTGCTACAGTGAACTTGCCTCTTTGCTGAGTATTCCAATATCCATGTCTGTGGCGACATTCCCTCTCTAAATGCATTATGCCCCCATGTTAATGTCACTGCCGGTTCTGCTGCGTTTCATTGTAATCTTCCAACTTCTGAGTCAGGCTTGTTGTAAGGGCAGAAGTGTAATAGGAACATGTTTGTGTATGAATTTAAGAGGGTAACATATAGGGGACGGACTGGAAGTAGAGAGGTGAATGTGTTTCAATAAAGTTTACAAAAGAGCAAGTCAACATGAATGTCAAATCTTACAAGATTTGTACTTGTATTGAGTTTTAAAGTACACTGTAGGACGTTCCATGTGCAGGGGGCACATAAGGTAAAAGCAGATTTCTCAAGTTCAGCACTTTAAAAAAAAAATTGATCCAAATAACTCCATGAGAGCTCCAGACGTTCCTCAAGGACTGCGATGTTAGTCCTGAAGGTTTTTGCAGCTGCATTAAGGAAAACATGTCATTTTTGTTCTTCAGTTTGATTGGCACTCTAAGAGGGGAACCATGAGGAGGCATAATGAATTTCTGATTTCGGTCCTCTCGCTGCATACTGGGGGCAGGTGCTCATGTTTGTTTTCATTTGACAGGGACCTGGCAGCCAGCTGGACACAATCATGCATGAGTTGCGGTTTGGAAACAGGGTAAAAGCAACATCTCAAACTGGCTGCTTGTTCACGGAGAGAGGGAAGTAGAGGGGTGGGTACTGACTTATAAACTGGTTTAATTTGTTTTTTTAAAGAGAGGCACCTGCAAGAAAGCTTCTACTGGTTGGCAACAGTGTAAAAACTGAACTGACAGCTGTTTTTGAAGAAATATTGCAGAATGTGATGTTAAACTGACAAAATGTTGATTCAATACCAACACATTAGACAGCAGCACATGAGACAGCAGCCAAAAGTTAGCGGGTATTCACCTAACAATGAATAAAAAACATATGTGGTTGGGATATAGAACGATATAGACGTCCTCCGTAAGTTTCTGAAGAGCCTAAATGAAGCCGAAAGTGGGTGGCTCCAGCCGTCACTATCTCGCCAGTGCCAGACTCCGCCTAACTTCCTCCTAATCCAAAAATGGGCAAAGAAGTGGAGCATGGATGGAACTAAGGCTTGCTGAATGAAGCCTATGTTAGCCACCTGTAATGGCACCCAGCTATCACTCGAACTAGCCATGTCCTTAATTATGCAGAACTTCAAGGGACTGCAGTCTTGGCACTTCCAGGTTCTGCTTTATTTTTTAGCAACGCAGCCTTAGATCCTCAGACAAGGCACCTTTTGGTTGTTCATCAGACCAGATTCAAGACCGTAGGTGACAGCTCTTTCTCTATTAGGGCACCTGCACTTTGAATTGAAATTAGGCTTGCGAAATCAGTTTCATGATTTAAGTCCCTTTTAAAAACGAACTTTTATAAACAGGCTTTTATGTGAATCACATTTTTCGGTACACACTTTTATGTAAAGTGTTGATCTGTTTGTAATTGTATCTCTGTTGGTTGCTGATTTTTGGATTTTATTGCATGTAAAGCACTTTGTAAACATTGTTTGAAAAAAAAAGCTATACAAATAAAGTTAATATTATTGTTTCAGTGTGTGCTTCTCATGGACTAAAAGTCCAATTATTTATATCTGATAGTCTTCCTTTTTTGGTGCCCATTTAGACTCTAAGGGCAACAATCAGGCTTTTGGCCGCTATGTGTGTTTTTCCTCCGTCTATGCAAAGAGACCCTGTTGCCCCCATTTTCCTCATCAATTGCTCTTACAAAGGGTGGTTTTTGCAGCCCACTGGCTCTTCCAATACTAAGTCTGGAGTTTATGGGTTTGAGGCTCCTACACACACCCACTGAGCACAAAGTGAAAAACACCAGACTGCATACCTGATCATCTTTGAAGCACTCTGAGATGCAGGAACGTTTCATATGGGAAAAGTTTAGAGTAAAAGTTAAAGTTTGAAATTTAATATTGAAGAAAAAGCTTTTCTTGTTGCATGTGCACACAATTATTCCATCTTGGCTTCGAAACTCGACACTCCCCCACAACTGTGGAGCGGTTCCTCATCGCCCATTTTGCCAAAATGTTCTGCAGAGCGCATGCCTATTAGACAGTATTTATTGTTACTATTTGAGTTGCTCTAATATTTTTTCTACAGCAAAGAAATGTCAGTCATTTACGCCATTGCAAGGTGCTAGTTTCAATCAAGCAATGTGACATAATGTTAATGTATTCAGATGGTCGTGTGCATTCTTCACTGACATTTTAAGGAGATTCTGGCTATTATGAGTGGAAAGCCACACGCTATCTGTCTGGGCGCCTCAGAAACTACTGGCCAGAAATGAAACAGTGGAATGTTTGCATGTGACTATTCAGCTGAGAGTAAGAGACCAACATGCTGTCAAAGACAGAAACTAGTGCAGCTTATTTTCTCTGATGAAACACACACTCATCATAGTGCAAATTGTTTAAAAACTGGTGTCTGACTGTCTGTCTGGAACCCAGAAGTCATTTCTACTATTTGGTTTCTGTTTTGCCTACTGTATGTCTCAAACTCGGCAGAGATCGGAGAGAACGCTCACTATGCCAAGAGAAATACCAAAATCGTAATATGGTGTAATCCATAAATACTCACGGTTGTCATCCACTCCGGGCCGTGCAAAACTCAAGGTTTATCACAGCTGATTTTCCTGTTTCCAGGAGCGATGGCGTTACAAGGTACTCACATTAATCCATGTTCTTTCAATGTAATAGTTATACTAATAATAGACAAAAGAACATCCAGTGATGCAACACAGATTTTAAGTTACAGGATAACTTCATAATTAATAATGTACACCAGCTATACAAAACAATGCCAGAAATTAAACACCATAACAAATACTTCAATCAAAGCAAGACTGAAGACTAGATTGGTTGTTCAGGATTGGGGGCCTGTCAGAAAGTGTTTTCTACAATGCATTTAAAGATGTTTGATACATCTAATAACACCAAAATGACCTGCACTTTATTTTTGTATAGAACAAAACCAGAAACAAATAAGCAGAAACATTTCCTCAGTATTGAGACACTGTCCTGTATCAACACAGCTGAATATTTACTGGAACATTTGACTGAACAGAACAACGGTGTTTTGAAGGAAGAGCTTCTCCACAGCAGCACAGACCCCCTGATCCAGATGTGACATAATGTGAAAGAAACCAGGCTGGATTAACATCATAGTCCTGCTGCCTCTACTGACTAACTAACCAACAAGTACATTCCTATATATACTGCAGAAATGACTCAAACACGCTTATACTATTGTGGTGGCGTTGGCAATATGGGTGGGTCGGTGGTCCACCACTAACTACTATTAGATTGTTTTCCATGGAATTTTGTACAGACATTCATGATCCATAGAGGATGAAGCCTTGGTGTTTTGCATTCATACAGTGAAACATCTTAGCATCTGATTGATGGATTGGCGCATAAGTTTACACAGGTTTCATAAGTGCCAGTCAGACGATGGTCAGCACCACCTCATGAAGTTCTTCCAGGAGTAATTGTCCGAAAATGTACTCTGTCACCCCCATATCTAGACTATCGGGCCCCGCCCCTCTCTGTGGCAATCGGCTTTTCACCATGTCTTTGAGCATGGCTGTTTAAAACAGCTATAAACACTTTCATCCTCCAACGGCACATCATACAAAATAGAATTACCCAGAGCCCCTTTGGTTTTGTGTAAAGTGTCTTGAACACTATTGTGTGGATTAGCATAAAATTCCTGTTCCCCTCAGGAACCTGCAACATCATTGCACAAAACAGAATTGTAATGCATCGTTAGAAAGAGCACATGACTCAATATACAAAAACGTTGGACAAATTCCTCACAGCAAACCAGTGTAATTTTCTTCTGTTATCAGTATTCAGCAGCAGTCAAATGAGGCCAAGTGAAATGTCTTATTTGATGACGTCTGTTCTGGAGGACAACATTTCTCCCTCTGTTAAAAAATCTCACCGTGTTGGGTCTACGGCACGACCATGAAGATTTTTAGACCAGTGACAGTAACTGTAATGCTGAAACCTTCTCAGGCCAAAATGCAAGATTATACTCTTATTTATCTTTGTTTCTTTTACCATGTCAACAGTTTGGCCAGTAAAATAAAACAGGACAGCAAAGGCAATGACTCAACACAAAGCATCAGCATTATCTGCCTCCAGAGCAGACCGCGCTGATAAAAAAGGGTTTCAGTAACCGGGGACCAGCAAAGCCAACACGGCAAGCCTGTTTTGTAAAAATGGACGATTTGTGTCAGGATTTAATGGTAGGGGTTTCGGGGGTCTGGAGGGAAAGGAACACTTAAGACACCAGATTAAAGGGGTGTCATGAAATGTACAAAGTAAAAAGGGTGAAAAAAACACTAGTGGGATGACAGCGTTTGTGGCTATCCATTCACATATATGCATGCCGTTGTAGCACTGAGTACTGTGTCATGCCAAGTACAGGCACAGTCTCTTCTGCTTGACTTGCTTCAGGCAATGTCACACACATTTTTTCCATTTACTTTTCCTGTCATAAACCATCTTCTGAAAAACGGCCACAGCTCCATTTGCAGTCCATCAGATAAAAAAGATGCTACTCTTTTTCTGGATAAGATGATATGCTTAATTTCATATAATATCATATTTCTTGGACTATAATCACAAAATAAAACATGTTACCCGTGTCCATTATAAATTAAAAAAGAAAATACAGCTAAATTGTAATTATTCTTTGATACTCCTGACAGTGATTGATACATTTGAGTTGAGGCCATCTCTGTCTACATACAGACTCAAAAGCAAGCATTTAACTCAATAGATTTAAAGCTATTCCAAAGTAAAAGTCAGCTCTGTCAGCTCGATGTGGGTGGTTTGAATGCATTTAACATGAATGTCAGTATCAGTTATAGCGTTGGCTGATTTAACCAAGGAGATGGGAGCAATGGTTTTTGGTAAATGTTCATGTTCATGCAATATATTGCCCTTCCTGTTGTCTTTGTGAATAGCAAAGCCCTAACATTTCTGTGGCTTTTTTTCTCATAAATGTTTTTTTCATAGTGAAACCCAATGACAGTTTCCATATCAGTGTTTAATCAGATCAAATTCTCCCTACACTGCCTCGGCCAACCTAAACCCACGTTTAGTCAATATCTGGATAAATCTATAAGGGGACTCTGGATGTCTCAAGCTGTGTTGGCCGATGTGCTTGGTTTGTGGCTGGGTTTAAATGGGATGGTTATTTGCCTCTACATTCAATTTAAATGCATGAATTGCAATGAAATACATAAATCCTGAGATGAAGGACTTATTTTTTATTCTAGTCAGTAACTGTCCCACATTCCCATTCCAGGACCTTTAAACCAAAGAAGAGTAAAAACAACCACATAATCAACGCAATTTAGCAGATTAATAATCAGAAACTTTGCAGAGGGACTCAACATATCTGAGCGTCGTGAACGATCTCATCCCTGACAGCACCCGCCAACATACCACATAGGCTGTGTGCTTTGTTGCTTTGCTGATGTGTGCGGTAATAAAAGTGAAGTGCTGGCCTCTGTGTAGTGATTAATGAGCGGTCCTGTCAGTGCGAATAAAAGAGGGGCAGTGGTAATTAAAGTGGGTGTGCGGCAGAGCAAGATTTAAGAACCGCAGCCTGCTAATCAAGTAAGCAGAGATGCTATTAATAGAACTGTAGGTGGTGACACAAGCACCCGGCCACCTATCAACTCGCTCAAACCAACAATTACTCCATCACATGTTCAGTCAGGCACATTTACTAACCTCCTACCTGCAAGGGATTCAAGAAACAATGTGTTAACCTGCTCAATCTGATTACATTTAAGATTCAAATTCCATTAAATACTATTTACATACACACTTTATAAGCAAACAAAGTAAGCAAGTAAACTTGTATATTTGCTAAGAAAATACTGAGTTTAATGGGATTTTCTATGAAATCAATGAGTAACGTGCTGTATTTCTCAGATTTCTGTCATTTTTATTTCCTTAAAAAATGAAACACTCTGATCTGAAATGCATGTTTGAAACTTCCACATCTCATTAACATAAATGTTTGTTTGGAGACCGAATGTACTTTTAGGGCCACAGACTAAAGAAAATAACACCACCCAAAAGTAGCAGTTAATCCGACCGTAACGCTAGATTTGGTTTTTCAAAGGCGCTAGCAAAATAACTCAATAAAATAAGCAAAGCAGAAACATCAGATAGGTTGGACCACCGTGTTTAACTATATATCTTTAAACGCCACGCTTACTCTTTACAACGACAGTTGTCTACCCGGAAGTGAATGTTGTTGTAGTGCGACGTCATGACGATTCAGTCTATATCACTACATTATCAGATATGGAAGTGCAGTAAATATGAAGCTGCAGTTAGCAAACTGTTGGCTTAGCTTAGCATAAAAGTCTGGAACCAGCGAGCCTGGCCCAGGTCAAAGGTAACATTTGCCTTCCAGCTCCTCTAAAGCTCTCTAATTAATATGTTGTATCCTGTACAAAAACTGAAGCGCACAAACCACAGTTTTTATTTTTTACAAGAACATGTCAGACAATTCCTTGGCTAGGAGCAGTAACTCTGGCACATTACCTTATCAAGATGTAGCATGTTAATTAGAGCAAACTGTTGGGTCACGCAATGGTCCTTTTGGTGCCTAAACCTAACTGACACCAAAAGTAACTGTTGCAGTGACTTCTGTTTCTTAAAGATATCCTACCGATTTTTGCCCAGAACTTTTCATTGGACATCATACGATCCTGTTGATGACAATATGTTTCTGTGAGCCTTGCCAGAAAAGAAACAAAGCCCATTATCTCTGTTTTATTTTTCTTCTTTTTTTTCTGTTCCTGTCACGGAATCAAGTGAGAAACATATAAGTCTCATCGACCTTGTCACAAAATGCTGGATAGCGCACAAACAGATGTTCCTCCCTGTCTGGCTGAAGCCTATTCTTACTCTCACACATCGTATCTTTTTTCTGTCAAAGCCAAACAGTGGAAAAAATGTGACCAGACTCAGGGATAATTTTCCACCACACTAATTTAATTTGGAGCAATAATGTGGCAAATTACACTAGACATTTTCTTTCTTCTTGTTTATAAATTCCACTGCTCTTCTTTGTGTGTTTGCTATGGTTTTGTAATGGGAATTATCTAATACAAGCATCAAATACAGTTTTATTTAAATATAATTGACATTACATTTAACTTTTTACTGCGCCCACTTTAACAAACCTCTTAAACACAAGTTAGATTGATTTTGAAGGCAGATGACTGTTTATGCATAGATTAAAGTTTGGAGAAAGGCAAATTGTTATTGATCAGGTTGCAATTAACCTTTGAGACTGAGTGAGTAAAGACCACTAGTATATGTCAATGTCACTCCTTTAAAAACAGATGCCCTGCACACAAAGAGATTTATAGTACCGACAGTAATAGGAGCAGTTATAACTGTGGGTTGGTTGGAATCTTTGAAGCCATCCATCTCTTCAGTCCAGCTCCCTCCCTCCATTTAATTTCCATTTCATCATCAATCCCACAGCCATGATGAAATGTCGGTGGCGTTCTGCTGCGGCTTAAGGGCTGAAATCAATGGGATTTATCTGGACTCGAGTATTGTCGTAGTGGCTCTCCTCATTGATCAAAATCGCCTTGGTGATAGTATTCTCATCGACGGGTTAGTACGATATCTAACAAAGACCTTTGCACAACAATTCCTGATACCTTATGAAATATGATATTGTATTTAATGTTGTGAAACAGGACGTTGTATGTGGCTGTGACGGTTAAGTTTAGGCAACAAATGGTGACGGTTAAGTTTAGACAACAAAAGGTGACGGTTAAGTGTAGGCACCAAAACGACTTGGTAAAGATTAGAAGCAAGGCTGTGGTTTGTGGTTTGGTGCTTCTGGGACATGAACACCGGTCCCACGAGTCAAAATCCTACGTTTTAGGACCCATCCACCACTACCCTCCTCCCTACGCAGATTTTGGCGCTCTTTTAATACGTAAAACGTACCTGATTTCTTTCTTTACTCAGGATGTCATTTCTAGAGTAATAAATAGTTGGCCAGCATATGGATGAGAGAGTTCTTTACTTTTCATGGTTATATGTACGAACAGTGAGTGAGGAAAGTCTGAACTCAAACTCTTAAAATCTTAAAATATTCAATAATAAATTGCTCAGGAAGTTGTCTGATTCGGGAAAGTTCTGCATAAGAAGCGTGCCTCCTGTTTCTTCTGCTGCATTTGTCTTTAGCCTAAACAGTTATGCAGAGATGATTGTACGGTGCTGTATGACAGATTGAGTGCAGGCCGCACACAGCTGTGACGCTACAGGAGTCACACCAGATAACTCCCACCCTCGACCTTAAAACTTGTGCTGCGTTCACACCAAACTTACTCAGCATAGTGCTCCCCAAGGTACATACTGTACTGTGGTGACACAGCGAGCAACATGCCAGCTCACAGATTTTGGTAACAAAGCTGATTACTAAGTATAATCCTTTACCTCCAGTCTCTACTCACAGATTGATGATTTTTTTGTCTGAAGGGCTCGAAAGTATAATGACTAATCATTTAAAAAAAATTTGTGCTCTCAACTGTGACATTATCAGTTAAATCAGGAAAAACCAGACCAGAAAATCAGATCATTAATAAATGGATTCTTTACAGCATAATATCTTTAACCCCGTTTATAAGCAGATATATAATCAATGAATAAATGAGATATAACACACTTGAAAGAAAATGTATATGTATTTATTTTTCAGCAATTTTAACTTCTGTGACAGCTGTAACAGCTGCAATTGTGATGAATAATATTTGCTTTAACACATGCAAATAATTCACAGGCAGGATTATAGATGTGCTCAAAACTTTGGATTTGATTCAATGTATTAAATTGTATCAAAAATACTTTACACACATGAAAAGACATTAAATACAATTAAGGATAACAACACAATAAAGTCCAGGACTTATTTTCATTGTGGTCCTCAACACAGGATATCAAGACCAGAGTGTGTGATAATCACTAAAAACACTTTTCTTCAATAAAAATGAAAACAGTAACTTCTCCCCCTGCTCTATTCAGCTCCTCTCTCTAGTAACCAGGAGCGTTCAGGCTGGAAAGGACTTGAATTTTCCGATCTAACTTGTTCCACTGAACTGCCCCTATAGAAGCAAAGGTCCCTTTCCTTTAACACTAGAAAACAATAATTTATGGATCATGTGCAGCCTTGACATAATAACACAAGACTTAACAGGAAGCCACTTGAGCTCAGCAAATTGTGACCTACCTATGTGAGACCTACGGCCTTCGGAATGACTCGGTGCTGTTTGCAGCTTCCCTTTAAGTCGTCTTGTTAGGCCATCAAACCAGAAAGTACTTGCAAATTCAAAATTATTTAAAACAAAGGAGTTAAAATTATCATTGTTGACCCATATCCCTGCCATTCAGGTTGTTTTATAGGATGCATCCCAGGTGTTTTACTGATGCTTTTGCACTTACCACAACTTTATTCAAAGTGACCTTAAATTCAGAACATCTGTTTCATCTTTATTGTGAGCCCAACAGGATGGCCTCTGTCTTACCAAGATGTAGGGACAGCATATTGTCAATCAGCGAGTTGTTTACAGAAGCTAGCTCTGTGCTCAGGGAACTCTCTAGGGTGGATAGTGTTTATGAGACATTAAAAGTGCTGAGTCATCAGCGTACAGAAATACACTGGAGATCAAAATAGAGAACAAAGTATTAATTCTTGATTTATTCTGAAATGCTGTTATTTTTTTTGCATTCTAGTTTAGTTTTTGTATGGCATATAAATGCTCACATTGTGGTATGTCTACCTCGTCCCATTTTTGCTGTGTGGTAATTAGATGCCTTAACTAAGATCTGTGGTTAACACAAGCCGAAGATATTTCACGTTTTGTTCTAACTTGAAGCTTTTACATATCTTAATGGTTGTTATCAAGTGGCTAAATTCATTTACGCTTCAAAAAATACTAAAAGTGGTGTTAATTCAAGAAGATTATCTCAGTGTATGGAGGCCTATTATAAACCTGTGTTTGCTACAGAGTTTATTTTCTGCAATAATCCAAAAGCCAATAGAAAAATCCCATTAGAACTTAGGGTTAAGCAGACAAAAATATCTTCGCACCACTCTTTTACAAGAAGGAAACACAATTCTGAAATAATGAAGGTCTTACAACTGGACTCTGGATCAATAATTAAATTACCACAAATGACTTAACATACAGTAACCTTGAGCTCTCAGGTCCATGATGATCTGGGGCCTCGGGACAAATTGCCTTTTCGGGAATCCAGCCTGCGTAAAACCCCAAATAAAGACATATCTTCCTGACTTACCTGGTGAGGGTTCAGTTAATCTAAAACATCTGGAGTGTGAATGGTGGCCATTACATCACAAACTGAATCAACACCACACTCAAACTGGAAATTTGTACAGAAGGTGACGGGAAAGTGCCACCTTTCTTTAGATTAGATTTAAAGTCTTCAGTGGCCTTCATTTTCTTTAGAGCATGGATCCCTGCGGTAAGGACTGAGCCTTTGTACAAGGGGCGCACGCTCGACCAGGCGAGTCCAAGGCCTTCATTTATCATAATGGTAGTGATAATGAAGTTGGTATGGGGCACATGAGCGACAGACGCACAATCAGTCAGTGCGCCGCCCTTATCTCAGGAACCTGCTGAGGCATCAGAGGACCAAAGGGTTATCATCACTGAGCCTTCACCGTCTAGTAAATGTGACACAGTTAAACCTGATCTGAAGTGAAGAACACAGCTGAACTGCAACACATCTGTTTCCAGAAAACGCACACTTTTAACAGATTGCTGTCTCATGTTTGTAGCAAAACAAACTCACCCTCACTTGAATGATAAGTGCTCCATGTTCACCGTATTTTATGATTGATTTTTATTGTTGTAACATTTTAAGTCATTAGGTATCTGTTTGCTGTTGTTTGTTACCAGTTGGATTTATTTGGTCTCATTTGCCTATGATGGTATGCCTTTAAATGTCATTTCAATGTGGTACAATTCGATTCAACCCTTGTGTTATTGTTTATTCTATTTATTATTATTATTATTGCTTACTGTAATATAGAGCTATTGTTTCTTTTCTCCACAAACTGAAAAAAAGAACGAAAGAAAGGGAAAAAATAAATAAAAAGACAAAATGGGCCAGTTTTGGGATGTTTTTCCCTCTGTTTTTAACGGTGTGTGCACTTCAGTTTAGATTGTTTCTACAGGGTAAAAAAACTAAGATCTGTCTGAAAATGAGGTTTTATGAGCCAACAGAAGACAATTTAGCTAATGATAAACAACGTAGTTAGACTTTTCTATAAAAGGTTGTACAGCAGGAACATTATGTCATGCAGGGAATTAGGAATGATGAGGCCTAACACTAATATTTATCTTGTAAAAAGATCAGTGTCATTAAAACGGTTGACTCTTAATGCCAATATTCATCTCATTGTTTTTCACATAACCATTTTATTTTATAGTTGGCTGTTCTTTATGAAGCATTACAAACACATAAAGACAAATACATCCACACTCTGTATGTGATCGTTGTTGTGGCTCTAAGAACATTTGTTCCATTTGTTTGTCTGATGGAGATGATGTAAATGTAATGTTCACTTTGGCTAAGTGCAGCCGGTTCTGTGTAAGGATGAAGCAGCTTCTGCCAAATTCCTGCAGTATCTACTGTAAATGTTTGAGGACTGGAAGGTTGTATGTCACCTTAGACTTTATGAACTATGGACGTAGTCACCATGACGTCTCCATAGGTTTTTGAAGAGCCAAAGTGAAGCTCGAAGTGGACAGCTCGCAGTGTTTCTGGCCCTCGCCATCTTGGCACCAACATGACTCCACCTGCTCCTGGCTATTCCAAATGTGATTTGGTGCTGCAGTTTGCGCTGCGTGTATTTGAGATGCTACTGCAACTAACTGAAGATCTCCCCCAGTCA
This sequence comes from Echiichthys vipera, assembly GCF_963691815.1. Classification (NCBI taxonomy): domain Eukaryota; kingdom Metazoa; phylum Chordata; class Actinopteri; order Perciformes; family Trachinidae; genus Echiichthys; species Echiichthys vipera. The sequence continues at coordinate 26,253,003 of NC_139827.1, forward strand.
TTAGCCACCATAAAATAAACAAACAATTTGAAGCCAACGTATCTGCAATGAGATAATAATAACGTTAATGATAATCATCTTTAATTCCCCAAACTGCTGTTGCAAACAGTGCACATTCTGACGATGATAAAATGATTCAATAGCTTCATTTTAGAACATGTGGAGGAATATGTGGTATTTACTGCTTTTATTGTCCATGAGTATATGACAATACATTTGAGTAGTGGCTACACAAAATCACGCATTTTTGCTGTTTTATCAGTTTAGAGATTTTCCAATGTAAATGGAGCATCTCAGGAGTATGAAACTGCGTATAATCATTTTTGTACAGGTAGAACAAACACAGTATGACACATTATAGGCACCGGTAAACAGAGTTTGTTACCTTTGGATAGAGTTAAGCTAACCTAATGGGCAATGTCTTTGAAAACCTGTGGTGGACGCAATAAGTGCAGTGAAGTGCAACCAAACTAAAAGCTGGGTATAGTTTACCTCAATGCCTGCAGCCAATCAGTAACAATCCTGTGACTCCTGAGACATGTTGACCTATGTCTCTTCACACTTGAAACACATGGACATGCCTCTCGGCTGCAGAAAATTTCAATTACTGCAGCAAGCAGCAATCCGCTGCTGTTTGAACTTCGTTACATTCATCGCAGAATAAAAAGATGCATCTTATGCAACAGAAACTCAACAACTGTGAACAGGACAGACAACAAAGTTTTGTTTTTAATTTCCATAATCCATTTCAAACACTTACTTTGGAAACTCCAAACAGCAAACACAACTCGATCACTCAGGAAAATATCAGCAAAGAAGTACTTCAGTGGGGCATTTTAGACTCCTCAGCTACTGGTTGTAAGTATGTCTGTGGTACCACTAAGTTACAGGATGTCAGTGTGCCCTGGCACTCTCACACACTAAACCTAAACCACATGTTTGGCACATAATGCTGCTCACCACAACCAGACTCAGAGCCAATCACTGCAATGTCTACACAAGGGTAGTACAGCACAGAGTTAATGTGGTTAAAAACTTGCTTCAAATTCTGTGCTTTACTTATTGTAACGATAAACAAATTCAGACTAGAGACCAATGGGATCACACCACTGCGTCTATGGCCGATCCGAAAAAGGCGCGTGTGTGTGTGAGAGTGCGTGGCTTCCTAACCTCTCCATCCAGCTCGAAAAATACCCATTTTCGAACTCTGGCTTCATTTTGATCTCAACTACACTTGCAGGGTGATGATGCTCTTGCAGTCACAAAATGTGTCCGCAGATACAGAATACTAAGCAAAATACTCCAATCTGTCTCTGTGTAATATAATAGGTGTGTCCAGGAAGACACACACACACACACACACACAGACACACACAGACACACACACACACACACACACACACACACACACACACACACACACACACACACACACACACACACACACACACACTTTTCAATTCCAGAGTTGCTGTCTCAGCTGGTCAAACTATATTTTTTCCCATAGTTCAGGATAAATAGAGTTTTTAAGTGGATGACAGGGCGTTTCTTGAAGCACAGAGCAGTGATCCAGACTTGGAAACATCTGGAACAAATAATACTTCACATTTCACAGATACTGCGAGCAGGTGTATCAGATGACCATGAGGCCTCAAATGGCCTCCATTTATCCTTTCGATGGCCCTTACATTGTACTGCATTTTTCATCATTTGGCAGCATTTCAAAGGAAAACACTAATGTATTTTAACCCAGTCTGAGAAAACCTTGCCTCACACCCCCGCAGCAGTGTCTAAAAAATATGGCCAGTTTTCTATTCATATATGTTTTTTAAAGGTGAAACACGAGAGTGGAGGATATTAATGCTTGTGTGAATTTTAGCAGCAGCACTCATAATTCTGCAGTGATGTTGTGCTTATTCATTCATTCATTCATTCATTCATTCATCTCCAACCGCTTTTCCCTGTCGGGGTCGCGGGGGGCTGGAGCTGATCCCAGCAGACATCGGGCGTGAGGGGGGGTACACCCTGGACGGGACGCCAGTCTATCACAGGACACAGAGACGAACAGACCTACGGGCAATTTTAGAGACATCAATTAACTTAACACATGCATGTCTTTGGACTGTGGGAGGAAACCAGAGAACCAGAGAACATGCAAACTCCACACAGAAGGGCCCCAGCCGGCAGCTGTGTCCAAAGTTTCTTTAAAAATCCAGATACTGGTAATTGGGCTTAAAGGTATTAATGTGGATGTCTGTGGTGTGGTGTTTAATAGTTCCTGTGTGCCTGCCGTCAGTCTGTAATTCTCTGTGATGTTTCAGCCAGTCTGAAGTAGGTCAAGTGCTGGTTTATACTCAAGCCAGACTGAGTTCCTGTTAAATGAACAATGCGCTGGCATGGACAGTCGTTCACTGTGGCTGATTAAATGTTGCTGGGTAGAGTATGGCTGAAGGCTGCTTGGAGGCCAGTACAGAGGAGGTTAACATGCAATAATAGAGTGGTGAATCTTTCATCCAAACTACGCTCAATGTTGGACTTATTTGCCCATTTAAAGATTGTTAAAGAAGGGTTTGAAATGATCTAACTTAACAAATGGGGCTACTATGTATGGTTGCTGTTTGACAGGGATAGTAAACAGAAGAAAGCAGCACGGAGGCCAGAGGAAATGTTGCGCTGGTTAGTTCTATTTTATATTGTTATTATTTAGTCTCTGAGTCTCTTACTCATTGAGGACTAGTTTTGAACAATGTTTGGTTGCTGCTTGGGCAGACAAGAATGGAATATGTGGCTAAAGGCCCAGACACACCAACCTGACATCAAAGAATTAGTGCTGGTGAAGACCGGCGAGTGCGAGTTAACCAGTTAGCATGCATAACACAACCCATAGTTGAAAGAACACATTACATTTATGGTGCACAAGCAAACAATAACACAAAAAGTTACAAACCCTTTCTGCGAAAGAGCTCAATGACCAAAAACTTCACAGTCGCCCCTCTAAAACAGGTGAAAGCATTGAAGCCAGTGTGTGTAATGTTACGTGAACTTCCTTTTAATATCTCTTGCTTATTCAATCTCTCTTTTAAACTCGGTGCTGACTAATTTGGAACGATGACCAAGCGCTGCCAGGGCACAGACCGATGGATTTTGTTACTGAGATGACAAAGAGTTGCAGAGGTAACTGATGAAAGCGGCGCACGTCATAGCATCGAATCGCAAAATTTGCAAAATTAGTGTGTCCACCGAGGGTCATGCCGATCGGCGCTTGTGCCGATAAATACCAGTGACTACTGCAGAGTCATTTGTCCTGTCCTTTTCCACTAAAGACAAAAGCCAGATTCTAGTGGGTGTGTTAGTGCTGTTTTGTCCAGCAGGAAAGGTGCTGTAGCGGACCCTTGGCGTCAACAAAATGAGGCGGAGAGATTCTGAAAACAAACTTAAGACAGACTTCAGCAACCTAATCAACATAAAGATAGTACGTGATTACAATACATCTATCAAATCAAACTTACTGGGAGTGCCACAAACAATCCAGACAAAGAAAAGACCCAGCGGAGAGATTGATTGACTGAGAGATGATTGCATTAGCCTCCCACCAATTTGTAGTAAGCCCTTATCCACAATAGGATCAAGGCAGAAAAGAGGACTGGAACTAGGGAGACTACCTCCTCTTTCAAGGGTTTTTATCTCTTGGGGAAATGCTTGCTGCTGAGCGAGTTTAATGACCACCTCAGCTGCTCTCTCTCGTTCTTCAACAGTCACATGATTACCTTGATGTCCCCGCTTGGATGCTAGCCTCTTAATTCTTGCAACAACCTTAAGGAGCCTTATCCAAGATGAAAATCGGCTCAACCTGCTGAGCATGTTGTTCGAGTCACTGGTGGTGGTGGTAGTGGCTACATTCACTTGAACTGCTCCATCTTCAGGGTCACCCACCAGCAGTTCAGTAGAAAAGTTATGTCTAGGTTTCACTTCTTGCTCCCACAGGAATTTGGGTCCTGACATCCAGCTTGTTGAGGAGATGCCAGAGACATGAAGGCCTCTAGAGGCACGGTCGGCTGGGTTTTCTAATGTATCAACATAATGCCATTGACCAGGATCTGTTTTTTCCTTTATCACTTCAAGGCGATTTGCGACAAACACGTGAAACCTTCTTGAGTCATTATGGATATATGCCAACACAACTTGAGAGTCTGACCAAAAGAACTCCTCATCGATTTTCATTTCCAGTTAAGTTTTCAACATGGCACTTGTTCAGGCACAGACTACAGCAGCAGAAAGTTCCAGTCCTGGAATGCGCATGATTTTTGTAGGCGCTACTCTTGCCTCGGCCATCACAAGGCTACAGTAGATTTAATTTCTGTCGTTGATGTATCGTACATAGGAACATGCACCATAACCAACATTACTGGCATCTGAGAAGAGGTGCAGTTCTCTCCTCATGATGTCACCAAAGTTTTGTAGGTGATAACATCTGGGTATCGTGACTTCTCTCAGTTTCTGGAGACCACCTTTCCACTCTTCCAACCGTGAGTATACATCCTCAGGAAGGGGCTCATCCCATCCCTTACCCATGCGAAATTATTCCTGTAAAATGCACTTTCCACGTAGGGTGAAAGGGGAGACAAAGCCCAGTGGATCATACAAGGAGGTAACAACTGAAAGAATACCACGGCTAGCAGCAGGTTGGTCCTTGAAGTTGACATTGAAACTGAAGGTGTCATGTTCTATTGACCACTGAATGCCAAGCGCACACCCCACTGATGTCACATCTAGGCCGAGATCATGGGATTTAGCGGTTGTCGCCCTTTCTGAGGGATCAACACAGCTGAGAAGTGAGTTGAGTTAAACTTATGCAAACGCAAACCTCCCTTTTTACACAAGCTCTGAGCTTCAACAATCAAGTCCTTGGCTTCTTTGATTGAAGGAACACTGGTCAGGCCATCATCTACATAAAAGTTCTTCTCAACAAAAGCTGAGGCTGAAGAATGAGCAGATTTATATTGCTGTGCTAAATACTTGAGGCCAAAGTTGGCACAACCAGGGGATGAGGCAGCACCAAAAAGGTGAACTGCCATCTGATATTCCTGGGGTTCTGTTTCAAAATCTCCATGCTCCCACCAGAGAAACCTCAGATAGTTCCGTACTCTAGGTGGAACAAAAAACTGATGAAACATCCTTTCAATATCACACACCACAGCCACAGCTTCCTTTCGGAAACGACAAAGGACTCCCACCAGTGAGTTAATGAGGTCCGCCCCAGTCAGGAGAATGTCATTGAGGGACACTCCATGGAACTTTGCTGAACAGTCAAAAACCACCCTCAACTTGTCTGTTTTTGAGGGTGGTATACACCGTGATGAGGTATGTACCACGCAATCTCTCCCTCAGCCATGGGAGGGGCTGGCTCTGCATCGCCTCTGCTAATAATTTCCTCCATAAAGGTCTTATAATGATCATAATGCTTCTTATTGTTCTTCAGTTTCTTCCTTAAATGTTGCAGATAAACAGTGGCAAGCCTTTTGTTATTTGGCAATAAGGGCAAAGTGCCACTCTTAAAGGGGAGGGGGAGCTCGTAATGCCCATCTTCTCTCTGCTTTATGTTGTCGCTAAGGTGTTGGATGAAGCAGAAATCGTCTTGTGATACATACTTATCTTCATATCCCCTCTCATTAAAATCTGACTCAAGAATTTCAAGAATGTCAGCGGCTGATGGCATTGGCATTTCCTTCACTGCAACTCTATGTACAAAGCTCTGGCTTCTCAGTCTGTCAAGATGGGGATTAGATGATCCTATTATACTCCACCCAAGCTCGGTTCTCTGTGCGAAGGGCTCATTTCCATCCCCTCTGATGACCTCCAGAGGTGCTAATGCCAATGAACAGTCATATCCGATCAACAATCCCGGTTCGCAGTCTTGCAGTGGTGAGAGTTTGTCAGCCAGATGTCTCAGGTGTGCTTGATATTGGTGTTGACAGCTGCCATTGTGCTTAACTTCAATCGAACAGATGATGCCTTCACGTTAAGTTCCTTGAGCAAATCTTCCAAAATAAAGGTCGAATCACTCTGTGTATCGAGTAAAGCATAGGTGAGCAGCTCTCTGTGTGGCTCTTTCACTGATGACAAAAATACAGGTACAATATTAGAGGCGGAGAAAGAACTTTGAGTGACGGCTTGGGACTTTCTGACTTCTGCCATCTTCTGTGGAAGTAAGATTTTGCTCTGAGGCTGCCATGGAAGCTTTTCCCTTCTCCTCTTGCAGGCAGGTTGGATGACGCCGGCCACATGTACTGCATGTGTGTCGCCTTTTGCAGTCCTTTGTGTAATGTCCGTTCCACAGGCAGCTAAAGCAAAGTTGGTTTTCTAGAACGAATGCCCTTTGTCTTCAATGGGTCTTTCTGCAAAGGTGGGGCACTTAGCTACGCCATGGGTTTCATCCTCACAGACTGGGCAAGGTGGTTTTGATTTAAAATAGGCCGTGCTATGCATCCCAGCAGAAGAATCATTAGAGGGCTGGAGGGTCACTTCCACTAATTTTGGGCCATTTCATAAGCTTGTCCTGAAAGGCCTTTTGAACGATGAAAGGATTTCCATATTTTCCTGCAACAATGTCAAAGCGCTGTAATAGGCATCTTCAGAATTCCTATAAAAGAATCCCTCCACAGCCTTGCTTGCTTCTCCTGCAAGATAGTGTTTAAGATAAAGCATCTTTTCACAAACTGGGAGGGGCTTCTGATCAATAAGGGCCATAAAGGAAATCTCCCAATCAATACATTTTAAAGGGTCACCAGCGAATGTTATCGGTTCAGGGGGAGACAGCCCGCTTACACTTAAAGAGCTTGCAATGGCTTGGGCTAGATTGGCTGTGTCTTGACTTGTTATTTCAGGAGGTGTCTGAGCTTGGAATGGCACAGCCCGTGGGTTTAGTGAATAGCTGGACTCCACCTTTTGGTAGAGAGAGAGGATCCCAGCAGGCTCACCCTCTTCTCCATGATTCTGCACACTGCCTTCAAGATTTTTATAGGCTCTCACCCGGGCAGCTGCCACTTCCACCTCATTTTCAGCTTCTAGCTGTCTTAACCACAACTTCTCTTCTTGTCGTTTTAAGTGCATTTCAGCCTCCTTCTGTTTTATTTCTGCCAACATTTTTGCTTCACTCTGTTTCCATTCATTTTCCATTTTGCACAATTTTGTTTGTTGAGCTTGAATCTTTTGCATTGCCTTTGCCCTTTCCAGTTTTACTGCGAGCTCTGCTTCAGCCTCGGCTCGTTTGCTAGAGACTGTGGAGAGAGCAGAATGGATTGAGGGTGTCTCAGCTTTCTGCTTTGCCTTTCCCAGTTTTGGTGAAGGCTCTGCTTTGGCCTCAGCTTGTTTGGAATGAATAGAGGAATGGACTGAGGACGCCTCTGAAATGACTGTCTCTGTGTTGGTGTATCCAAAAATGGAGCCATGATCATTTTTGTTTAGGGTCTCCCTCACCCTCTCTTTCTCCAATTCGTCATTAAACACCTCTTCAATAGTTTCCTTTCTTTTACACACAATGTCACAAATCTCAGCTGTGAGGGAGATGCAGGCATCTATTTTCTTAGTATTTTCTGGGATGGAAACGCAGTTGCGCCTAATAGGCTCATAATGTTCACACACTGTGTCATGTTCGGTTTTTATGGTTTGTTAGAATTTATCAAGGTAATCTAGTGCACAAAATGCCTTCAGTTTTGTTCTGGAGTCCCTTGCTGTTTGTTTCCAAAAGTTGTATGCCCTACTGAAGTCTTTCTCATATTGTTTAGCCTTCTCTTCCCGCAACTCTCGGCCCTTATCTGTTAAAGTTCTTTCATGGGAGCTGGACCTGGATGATTGACCCTTGATGTTATCCACCCCTTGTGATTTAAGTGACATTTTGAGTGTTTGTTTTTTAAGGCTGTGTTCAGAATTAGGCCATGGTCCTTTTAGTTCAGAAAGTAGCACATTCACAAAGTTCTTGACAAAAAATATATCAAACTGTGACCAAAATTAACACACAATTGCTATAAGCATCAAAGGTTATATTGCACGTTACCCTTTCAGCCTTTTCATTTAAAAAAAAATTGTAAATGTATCATTCAGGGATGGAAGATACGTGGGCTACTGTAACCTTGACCAAACATTTAACTCTTAACCCCTGAAAACCAACTATGGGTTTATTTCTTGACATTTAATTCAAAGAAGACATACAGTGCGTTGCTCCATTTACTTGCTCCCCCCCGTTCTTTATTGATTCAGTCCAGTGTCTCTCACTGCATTTGCTGTACCTTTAATGGTTGGGCACTGTTCCTTTACTAATCTTGTCCATGTGCGAAGGTTGTAGGCTGCGTCGGCTGCTGATGTCAGGTGACAAAGGAGAATGGCTCGGACGTGATGGTCGAGTTTTCACTGTAGCGGACCCTTGGCGTCAACAAAATGAGGCGGAGAGATTCTGACGGGTGCTTAATTTTTATTGATGCTGTAGCACCGTGAAAACTATGAAAAGTAAATACAGAAAGAAAATAAAGAGGTTAGATTAAACACATGAAACATTTGAGTTATAATTTCCAAATCCTCAATATAATCGCCCCCATTCAATAATAAAATACGAAAGATACATTTATTAGAAAATGTTTAAACTCATTGTTAAAACTTGATCAACCAAAAAATAAATCTAGACACTTCAAGGATAAAAGTAATTGCCCAAAATTTGAGTTTCACATACCTCGTTCCACTTCACTAAGGGAGCTTATTGTTTGTATGTTGAAAGTGCTGTTTGTAAAGCCATCTGCCTCCTAATAACAATAAACAAACTTAAGACAGACTTCAGCAACCTAATCAACATAAAGATAGTACGTGATTACAATACATGGATCAAATCAAACTTACTGGGAGTGCCACAAACAATCCAGACAAAGAAAAGGCCCAGCGGAGACAAAGGAGAAGGTGATTGAGATGTGCACAGGTGAAGATGCGCACAGGTGAGCTTACAGGGCTCATTGTCTCCTCCCTTTTATACCTTCATTCACATGCTCCACAAACAGAGAGGCTGAGGTGACAGCCTAAACCAGTGTAATGTTCTTTACAGGGGCTTAATACATCTGTACACCATTACAGTACTTTCCTGCCAGACAGATTTTTCCCTTTGAATTCAGGTCCATCTTGGTGCTCTGGTGTTCAGCTCTGGTATGCAGTGTGTAAAAAAAAAAAAAACGCATTGAAGTGCAAACCGATAACCCTCCTAGTAACCAGCCAACCAGTAACCATTAGAGCAGGAAATTACCTGTCCAGCTAATGCTGGTGTTTTTTGTAGGTTCTTGTGCCTGGCTGTTTGTATCAAAAAATCTGGAATCAAAATGAAGCTAATGTTGAGCAATGAATGAACCTGTTGTAACAAATGAGGAAATGGAGCTCGTTTCTGGCCCACATTTACTGGATAGCCACACTATTGCAACAGTCCTTGAAAACCCATTAGATTTTTATGTTTCCCAACGTATGTGACTGTGTTGACAACCTTTGAGGTTGAACTGAAAGTTAAAGACCATAACAGATGTGTCCTTCAGTATTTAAGCCATCCTCATTATGCAGTTGAGTCTTCGCAAAACCCCTTCCACAAACAGTGATTCTGTAACCAGGCATGGCAGACCTGTCAGGCTTTGCATTTTTCCACATGGTGAAGTGGAGCCCATGGGGCTGTAGTAAGAGCAATACTCTAATTTTTGAGTAGAGTTTGGAGGATGGAGGTAAGAAATGGATTATTTCTCTACTCTAATGTTGCGTTCACACCAAACGTGAATGACGCGAAATACATTCGCTTCAGACGCTTGTATCATGCCACTTGCTCACATTTGTCACATTTTTGATCATCCCTTCATCCGCTTCAATTGCAGGTAGCAGCCGAGGCTAGAAACAGCTATCTATTTCCGGCAGAATAAATATCTAAAGGCACGGCTTTGGTGAGCCTGATGAGCCCCTGGATGTCACGGAGAACTTTGTTGATGCTTACCGGTTCTCAATGCTGATCGGCTGTCGCGGCACGATGTCGCCTGAAAAGTTCAATATTTCTAACAGGTATAGAAAGTACGTAGGCTAAGTAGCCAAACAGCTTTTAGAAAAAAAATACCAATGTGCCATTTGTTCTTATCATACTTTACTACTACAGGACTAACGAGTTCTAACATTACACCTAAATAAAAGAACTTCTCTCGGCTCATCTGGTGCAGATGCTGTTTTGTCTGGGGCAGTCAGCTTTAGCCTTAGTCTTTTAGCATGATAATGTATCAGACCCCCTTTTACAGGATTCATATTTTTAAATGAGTCCGTTTGAAAAATGTCAGGTGGGTTAATGATAGCTTCACAAGATAGCTGAAATTAAAAGCCAGATTGTGCCTACCTCTGTATTAAACCAAGGAGCCATTGTTTCAAAAATGACTCTGGGTTTCAGGGTTAAAACCTGCCACCATTTTCTTGTAAACTGCTAATGCCTTCAATGAATGAAAAGAATGGTAAGCTTGATAACAACAACAAGCCAGTCAAGCTAATATGAAAGTGTGCAGCAGGGATAAATGTGCAGTTGTTTTTCTTTGTTCTGTTTAACTGGGAATTTTCATTCCGTAGTAATCAAAACAACATTTCACACTCGAGGCAACAGCATTACACAGTATTTGCCATCATTACACTGATGGCTTCACCCTAGACGTCGGCTATCCATGCACAGGCTTCTTGAACCCATGAATCACAGATCCCAGGGGAGAGAAAGAGAGGGGAAAGAAGGAGAGATGAGAGAAGTTTAGAAAATCAAAAAACTACATGGCTGATCCAGTGGGTATGAAGTTCAAAACCTGGACGTTACATGGATGTCAGGTTTGTCAAACATTTTGGCTGCACTCTCTGTTTCTGGACAATCCACATGAGATCTGCAGTATCGCAATTTCAGATCATATTTTCTCACTTTTTCTGTGGATTCTTGCAAGAATTAGTCTGGGTGGGTCTGTTTTTCAAATCATTACACAAACATATTTTCAGTTGTCCCACTTTGGGAGGTGCAGCATGTCCTGAAATGGAGCTTGTTCGAATTTATGTAAACTTTCACAGGCAACTTTAGGATGAACCAAAAATACGGGGTAAATGGGGTGGTTATACTTTCCAGTTTGAGGATATGATGAAAATATGTTGACTCACCTCTGTGTTTTGGACTGGGCACTGGATTACTGGACTGGTGTCACCCAGTCAACATGCTGGCTGACGTCCATGACTGTCTATAAACAGCTCATGAGAGATTTGAAGGGTAGCAGCTAAAGACGCATCACACGGAGACACAGGCACAGGAGTGTGTGTGACAGCTGTGACACTGGCAGCTCGATGAGACTGATTGACCTTTTAGCCATCCTGTTTGTGTGTGAATGCAGAGTTCTGCCCTGAATCCGGTCAAATTGATCAGCTTCTTATTGTAAATTACACTCCACCAGCAGGTCTGCCAATAGAGAGGTGGCATTGGAGTAAACAAGATTAGTCATGAAAAGGTCATTAGCGTCTGTCTGCAACCTCAGGGGGTTTCAAAAATGATTTATTTTGGTGTTGGTGGCAGAAGTTATCCATGGTATGAATTAGCATGTCCCTGTGTATTGGTTTCTACTTACAAATGGATCATCAGATGCACATGGGGTTTGGTTTCTTGTGAAACGGTTGGTATGGGAAATAAAGCTGTTAATGGGAAAAAAAACTGCATCAAATGTCATTCAAATTTAAATCGTATTCTTTCATTTGATTTCACACAAGGGTGTTTTTCCACTTGCTTTGATTGTTTAAGGATCACCTTGATCATGTCCACAAAGAGCAGAAGGGGAACACAGTGAGACTATTGGAAGAGGAGAGTGAACAAATCGTTATGAAACAACATGAGTCAACTGCTGTGCAGGATCCAAACTCTGCTTGTTCCCTCAGCGAGATCAAGAAGAGAGTTACCCTGCACTCACTGCTGAACGAGGCATCAGCGTAAACATCACAAAAACAAAATCATACAGCCAGCTTTTAGAGATTTTTGGTCGCTCCCCAATATTTTAGGTTCCATATTTGGAGTTTATGCTGCCCTGCTGAGCATCACAGCACCGCAGAGGAGTCATGTGTTTATGTGACACAATAAGGAGTCATTGCACTTTCTCCAAAGGACTCCAAATGTATACTTTCACTGCTCTGTGCAGCAAATGATGTGAAACTCACAAATATGTCACACAAGGTTGCTATTATTCAGGCAAGAAGGGATAATGCTTAGTTTTGCGTAAGATGACTGTTATCTGGCATATTATGAATAGTGCCACATGTATTCTGGTGTAGGCTATAAGGTGTGTATGGAACATACCCTGTAATAGTCTTCTGATGTTATTTTGAATTTGCTATATTTTACTTAAGTTAGGAGTTGTATTTTGAATAATTATGAGATATAATATGGTGTTTATTTTAAGTTAAACATTCAGACACCAATTCAACTTCAGGCTGGGTCCTCAAAATTCCCCGCATGTGTTACTTGTTTACTGTCTGACTCACTATTCATCGACTGAGTCTGGACTTTCTCAACTGGTTGTATGTCCCTCTGCTGACTCTCTGATGAACCATACTGAAGCGTCAACGAGTGAAAGAGACAAAACTATCATGGTTTAAACACTCACAACACAAAGCCGTACTGTATGTACTGTTCTTTGGGATGTACTTGCATTACTTGGTTGAGTCAATGTGTAGAGTTCACTGGTTCTGTGGAGTAAAAGAAGCTACAGGCTGGGACTTTACAGTGCATAACACAGTCCTGTGGATTTTAATATACAAAGTATAAATAGCAGGACATCATGCTGTATGCCAACCAAGATATAAATACTCACAAACAGGCTAAGCATGAAAAAAACATGGACAAATAAATCTGCAGCATACAAATAAATTGCTGTCTGAATCTTTGTGACAATAGGTGTCTAAGGTTTACACATTTGACTATCTCTGCATTCTTTCTTGCATATTAAGACGTAGTGTTCAAAATCAAATACTAACGTACTGCACACTACATACTCAATCTTAACTGCATGCCTCCTACTAAAAATAATAATTATAGTCCCACTACAGACACGCTTTAAAGTATGTAAAAAAAACTTTGCTATGTTTAATATTTTGTTAATCTTAGTTTTCCTAGACATAAATACAGTTTTTAAACGTTTGTTTTAACAAAGTTGCTTAGCTGTTCTTGTGCTCTTGTGCTTGTGCTGCTGTGAACTCCCTGCGTGGTATCAATAAATCTCCTCGTAGATAAAGACAGCCTAGTTGCACTGATTGAGTTAAATGTCATACACAGTCGTGGTCCACTCACTCAGGTGTTTCACTCCTTTGTGAAACTGTGAAGTTGTGTATACAATGTTGTTTTTTTGATTGACATGTCCCTCTCTTTGTTGTAATTTCAGGTAATCTAAAGATCAGTAATCTCACCATTGCTCTGCTCACTGTCACGTCTTACTGGAGTACTGCTGAATAATACAGAGCTATCGTAAATATTATTAGTAACACCTGTGTTTCACCTGCTACTTGAGACTATACCTATTACTTCTGTTTGGGGTTGCAGTGACATGTCATTAGTGCTCACAGTACTTGTTTTCATACAGGACTCCCCCTCCCAAATCAGCCCCTTTCTCCTGAGTTTTAAAGTGCGATCTGAGGTTTATACCTCTCTAGGATTTAAATGATCCCAAACACAAGTATCATCATGCTGTAGTTATTTATTTGTAAATAGGGGACACAGATTATTTCTTCATGTATAGCCAATGTAACATAAAACATAAAAAATATTAATTTTATATGGTGTATTAATTCTTCAGTCATTTATCTATTTTGTCCCCTTTATCAAATGCCTTACGACAACTTTGATACTTTTCTTCATATTGGGTTTTTTAAGGTCAAGCTAAAACAAAATAGACCCAGTGAGTTCCAGTTTTTTGCACTGGAAGTCAAATATGTATTTTGCATGGCTAACACCTTTCAGCTTACTGTTTCCCACGTTCCAGGAGCCACACTGGTCTGAAGCATGCTTTGTTTGGCCGAGGCGCTCCTGTAATGAGCAGAGCTACAGTGTCTTACAGAGTTAAACATGGTTCATGTAAGGTTATACAGGGCTGGGAGGGTAGGGAAGGCTTTTCATTGAACTATTGGTAGTATGTGGAAATTCAGGGACTTTGATGATTCGCTTTGAATATCAAACCTCTCAACTCATTCATCTGAAATGTAATATTCCCCCTGGGTCCGTTTGCACTATGTGGTGAGCGTGGAGGGGGATAGAAGGAAAATCAGGAATAAATCAGGAGTCAGAGTTGGACAGAGAGACTGGAAAATGTCAGGGATTATACAGAAGATATTTATTGTGTCAAAGCTACTGGGATCTGTTGTCAGGGGGGCAAATGTCGTGGCAACACATCTGTTTATATGGTCAACTTGGACACTCGTTAAAAAAGTTATTAGCATGAGTGACAACCTAATCCACAAGCCAGGTGAAATGGAGTGTCTACTGCACTTTCCCCTTAAATATACAAAAATAGCATGAAGGAGGAAAGCAGTGACTCTTTTTTATATATCAGGTGATTCGGTAGAGTTGCTGCTTTCTCCTTCATATGGTATTTTTCTATATTTAAGGGGATAGTTTGGATTTTTTGAAGTAGGGTTGTATGAGGTCCATCGTCAATGTATATCAGTACGCCCCCAGTTTGGAGAAGCAAAGCAGTGCTGGGTGATACAGCCATAATCTTCTGTCCCAATATAGATCATTTCATGTCTGGATAACAATATATATCACGGATATATCAAATGACCACATGGTAAAGTCTATTTTTGTACATGTGTGAATTAAATACTTGACAAATAAAAATGACTGAGTATGTTATCATTCTATTAAGAACTTTAGTGCAACATGAACTAAACAGTTTGGAGGGAAATTATACATTATACATTCGGACTGTTAACGCATCCACACAAATCCAGAGTATCTGATCTTAACTACACTGGGATATTCATAAGCAGTTAGGGTCTTGAAATTCCCTCAAAATATTTCACATCAGAGTAAGTTAGAAGTTAGTGTGTGTTCGTTATATGTGTGTGTTAGTGTTTGTATGTGCTTGTTATTAATTTAGACGAATTTTACAAAACTAGTAATTTAGCAGAACACGGGAGTTGCTGGTCTACCAGCAGTTGCGTTTGTGTTATTGCGTGACTTGTGTGTTTTAAAAGGTTTGGGAACTAACAAACAAACAAGGTCAAATGAAAAATGTTGTCAAAGGAGTCCGGAGGCTTCGGCGAGAGCCTAGATAATGACTTCAGTTTGACAGCAAGTTAAGGCTGGCAAAATATTCTGAATACAGTGTGCAATTGAACTCATATGCTTTTTATGAGGGCTTTTTTGTTAGTTGGTTAAATTATGTTTAACTGCCGGCCTCATCCACAGCAGTACAATCCATATCTGTCCTCCTGTAGGTAATACCCCGACTATGGATAAATACCTCATAGACCCAACTCAAATAATCAGAATTATCCCTTTAAGAATGTTTTTTTTTTTGCCAAGCACCTATTTCCTGAAAGAAGCCGTTTGAGGCTCTGCCACATCCCTTTTCTCTATATTCCATATGAGTATGCCTGTAATTATCAGTCATATTGTATCTGTCCATCTGTGTTAGTGCTGTGATAGACTTGGAATCTGCCCTGACTCTGTCTCTGGCCTCTAATTTAACGCCACACAACGTTTTGTTGCCTTTACACAGTAAAAATGTCAACATCAACCCTGACAAGTTCTGACAGAGAGGAAATAGGCCAAATAATGTCACTGGCACCTGTATGTGCTGTTTTATAAGTTCACGTCCTTAGCTGACAGCAGAGAAGCAACCACAGGCATGACAGCAGTTTTGGTATCCAGTTGCTAGCTAAGTATTTCCCTCTCCAGTGAGTGAAACAAGTCGACCAACGCTTTCCCTGTACTCGTGTGCTCCTGAGAAATAACCGCCGACAAATGGTTTCCTCTTCAATGAAAATAGACAGTGCGATTGATTTTGTTTTATACATTCCTTTCTGCAGTTAACAGTTATTGAAGTACCAGTCAATACAAATCAAACGCAGTCGAGTAGAGAAAAAAGAAAAGCTTGATCTGTATTTTTGAGCCAATTCATCTGTGGAACCAATAACCACTCCCTGATTACAATACCCCCACTGATGGAAATGGTCTACTATTGCAATGCCACATATTTTTAGAAATAGCTTGTCATGTTATAAGTAGTATTATGTGACAAGATCATGTAAATTACAGCCCTGTCTTCCTCCTCCACTTCTCTGTAGATTACACATTTACTAATGTTCTTCATTTCCAAAGTCAATTCTTACAAAGAATTTAGATACAAATTGCTTCAGGAGAAAAGTGGGCAATCAATACCATTTATTTAAGTGTCTCTTGGCCTTCATTTATCTATATTTCCTAATTACTGAGGAAAATAGCAGTGGTGAGTCATTGGGACCTGCAGCAATGCAGTGTTCTGGAACGGCACATACGGAATCTACACTACCTTGTCACGGAATCCTGAATTTCCCTTCTGACCCATTCTACAGCCTGCTGCAGAACACGCTCCTCAAATGAAAGCTGTTTAGAAACACATTACATCTTCAGCTCCATTTGTGCTTGTTTTTCTCATTTGGCATTCGTGCATGTGATGATTCATTCTTTACAGGAAACAAAGGGGGTATAACACTTCCAGTGAACTTTTTTGCTTCTTTACACCACTGCTTTTTTAATATGTTTTTTTAATTTCAGATTCCTGCAGCTCAGAGTGGAATGATGCAATACAGTAGGATGCTGACATGTTGCAGGACTTATTTTTCACTGTGAGGGGGAAACTCCTGATCCCATATTAATCCTATCACAGAGGGAATTCTCTCTTTATTCTGAAAGTGGCTGAAAGCATTAAAGGTGCTAAGTGTAGTTCCTTAACCTGATTTGTCAGATGGTTTGTTTCACAGAACCATCTGAGAAGGTGTCATTGGAAACAGTTTGAGAAAGGGCAGGCACTTTCAAAATATACTTAGCTGGTGATTGGATGAAACATCTGTCTATCAAAGTCTTGTTTTGAACAGTCAACCCAGCTCCGCCCTCAACTGCAAGTAGCTCCTCTCAGGACGCTGACTGTTTATCTTGTCAACCCAGAATTGCCTTCCTCCACACACATTTTCGTCATGACTGGACACACCAAGGGTTACGGACTGACCCGCAGATAGACACACTTCCAAATAACTGCTACTACTACACACCTAAACACCTAATGGTACACAGGCCAACAGTTAGAAGCACACTGTGTCCAGCCAGACAAACACAGAGCTCAAAGCTGCTGCTAGTTATCACAGCCCAGCGTGATGTTAAGCTGTTCCAAATCTCTAAGTGGTCATTTTCATGGCATGTCAGGGGAGGAATGATTACCTAAAATTTCTTCAAATAAATGAAAAGATTGATAGTTTTATCAATGAGGTATGAAAACAGTAATACTCAACACGTTTGCAGATGTAGTACTTCCAAACATGTGAACATGTTATGTTCATGTTGTTCTGCTCTGCTCTGAAGGTCAGAGAGTTGCAGCCTGTCTGTCACACATCTGGTGCTGTTGCATCTGTTTCAGCAGTCGCTGAGCTGCTCTCGTGTTTTGTTCTCCAGCCTTGCACAACTTTTGCTTGTAAACTTCTTGTATAGCTGAGTTGTGATACACAAATTTGGGTCTGGGCTGGATTGGAAAAGCATCTTGGCAGTAAGTCGTGCATTTGTTCCACTGTAAATCACTGGAGTGATTAGTTGCCTGTCGCAAATAGGTTTCATATTCTCTTTGACTGATCAAGGATCTGCAGTGACCTCAAAGCCGGAGTTATACGAGGTCACATGAACAGTCTCGAGAACAGCGCTATGATGACACCAGCAGCAGCACGGCCCCCCCTGGGAAAGGTTTTTGCGCTCATCTCTGGTGTCTAGTGTCAGTGGAGTCTGAATGCTGTAAAACTGGCAACCTGAGCAGCAGAGTGCATTCTGATGACATAATCATAACCTCACCGACACCGCCTGTAAATGACAGCACGGTAAAATGCTGGATCGAGTGATCCAAGGGACTGAAGGCTTCTCTTTTGGTGCAAGAAAGAGGTTCTTTGTTTCATCAGTGTTTTTGATTTCATTTAAATGTATTCAAAAATGCAGTAACAACTGAATACATTGTGTTGATGTGCAAAGAAAAACAAATGTCCAACTGCAAAACTAGAAAACTAGAAAAGAGGCAGGGGAAAGTGCAGAAGCACTTCCAGAGTTGCACAGTGTTGGGGAATCTGTCCTCTCTGAGGGAGGATTGTGAAGCCACAAGTTGTGTGATAAAACTCCATCATCTGCCAAGCCCCTAAAACACATTATAAATCACACTGGAGATGCTGAAAGAATTTACTTCCAGATACTGAGTGATGGACTGCCCAGCTTACCCCAAATATCATGTCAACAGTAAACTTCTACCTTTACCTCCCTTTTAAGGAAAGAACAGAAAAAAACAGAAGAAAGAAAAAAAGTCATGGCTCTGTTTTATACACTTGATGACTGGTATTAAGAGAACTTTATGGTTGTTTGCTTAAAATAGCTGAGCGTTGTCAGGTGTGTCCATCTGTTCTACATAGTTGTATACCATAACTCAGTTAGTATCTAATTACAGGAAGCCTACGACTGAGGGACTGTGGTAAATGTTACGTTGCTCTGCTAGCTCTCTAGGATAGCCAGTGGTCAAGTACAGTTGTAAGTGATGGTGGGATAAGCTAGTCACCCCAAATCACATTTAATTTCCTCATCCGATCAACGTGACACTCAACACTGCCCTCCCATGGGTCCTCAGTAATTCACCTGCCAAGTGTGAAGTCGACTGGACAAACGTTTTTTTTTTCGAGATTTGCAAAGGACAGCCATACATGCATCCCCTAGTGTAAACACACAGATTCCTTCCTTTATAGTTAAATGCGGCTGCTACAGCGCCACCTATTGGCACCAAATTTGCCACATCCACTCAGTATGTTTACACATGTCTACCAAATGTGTTTGTAATGCCTAAAGTGTTGAGGAGATATGACATGTTTTGTACTATAAGCCCTACCCACAGCAGTTGAGCCAACTTTGAGGGCCAGATGTAGCAGAACTGTTTGAAACATCAAAGATCTGACAAAATAACGTTTTCCAGCTTGGCCGAGAGACGATCTGTCCCAACTTTGATGATAATTGCTCAGAATTTGTAGGAGGAGTAGCGATTAAACATATTTGGACACAATTCAAAATGGTGGAAAAGTGATCTAGATGCAAATGGACGTGGCATAAGGATTTATTTGTTGGTTCTGGGATTACAATTCAAAATTTTCAGGCCAAAATGTAACGTTTGTTTTTATAGTACCACCTGGCCAAATTACACCAAATTTGATGTGGCACTCCCTTTGGTCCTCACTATTACACCCACCAAGTGTGAAGTAGATTGGATGGACGGTTTGAAATATGCAAAGGACAAACAGAAAAACACACAGATACTTTGCTTTTATTTTAATTTGAAAAATGTGTGTAATTGTCCTGGGTTGTAGATGAGTCATCAAACAATTATTTACATTTCTAGAAAAGAGAAAATAGAGGGATTTTAATGTAAAAATACTGATCAATGTTTCTGACACATATTTAACAATAAATAAATTAATATTTATTCCATCATTGAACTTTGTCCATGTCACTACCTGATATGTACCAGAAACCTAATCTGCTGAGGTCCTATCCCCTAATCAATGGGCTACCTTACCATTCAAGGTAAATGGCTAACTTCCACCATCGGCACACATTCGTAGAACAGATCGGGTTTTCCGGTACAGATCAGGCGACCACACCACATACCGACCAGCATCGCCTCAGAAAAAAGAAGTTTGTGCAGATGAGGATATGTGACTGTGTTATGTTTCACGTTAAATTAATACAACTGATTGATTGAAATGTTTATTTTGAATGTCAATAAAAAAAGAACAATAATAAAAATAAAAAGCAAAATGATCTCACCATTGCAGATGTACAAAAAGCACAAAAATAATTCAGAAAATGACTAAAGGAAATCATGTTTTTAAACTAATGATTAAGGTAAAAAAAAACAACTCAAAAACAAGCTGATGAACCCACGGCCTGACATCCCCATCAAGTCAAATGTATGTTGAATATTCCCTGTCCTTAAAACATCTGGACATCTGGTCTTAATGACTGCTGTGCTATTTAACTTCAGTTTAATGTACATTTACCCCACGAGACCCTTTACGGTGACAATTTAGAGGTAATATAGTGTTTTTATTTTATTATAACGGCATAGGAAATTATCATCCATTCATTTCATTAATTCTCCCTTAAAACCCCATAAATGTCACTTCTTTTTTTTTTTTTTAAATCAATGGCATTTTCAAGTTGTTCTGTTTCCTGGTGACACTTAAAACTCCTATTGTTTATATAATCCACAATCATGTGTGCAGTCTTGTCAAGAGTAGGCTAACAGGGATAGTACCAGAATGATTGAATGACTGTGCTAGACTGTCCATCTTCCAGTTTTAAATCCCATGGACCACAGTCACAAACCCAAAGTTATTATACCAGATCTTCCAAATCCCACAGCCCTGGAAGACAAATGTGCTCTTAATGTGGGCTCTCACTTCAATGAGTGCTTTGAAATAGTTGCCTTGAGTCCCTTATGACTGTGATTAAACCATCGGGTGTTGATAGCTGTGAGAGACAGACCCGATCAGGTGGGCTCACTCGCTCACTAACTGGCGTAGCAGCAGAGGAGCGGACATCAGATTTATCCATCAGCGGCTGAAGGCAGACTGAAACTCTGCCCACTTCCCTTTGGTAATAAATTACCAAGAACGAGACTCCAGACATCATCACTGTGACTGGGAGAGTGGAGACCATACACTGTTCATGGTGGAGACGGCAGAAAACAGAAATAGTGTTGTGCTGCACGGAAAGCTATTACAGATGATCCTCTCCTGTGAGGGGTTTTCTCTACTTCACTGTAGAACACAGGGTCCGTTCAGCAGCTGTTCAATTTATAGTACTTAGGACCACACAAACAAAAATGTCCCTCTTCAGAAGAAGAATCTCAACTGTGGTATTCGTGGACATGCGTAGCAAAAGAAATTTGAATAATGCCTTTTGCAATGTATTTCCTATCTTTTGAGGATGTCAAAACGTTATGTTCCAAGAGAATCTGAGCACACCATTTAAAGCCTTTCTTTGAGCTGAGGGAATCACGCTCCAGCTCAGAGCAATAAAGAACAGAGGACCTGCAGAAGCCATGCAGGTATTAAGATTAATGATCCCTTGTCAACAGGATGGCTATATACTGCTTTTACAGAGAGAAGAGAAAAAATACTTCACTGCTGGCATCAAGAAACATAAACATGAACATTTTTCAGGACTATGGAGTAGAGAAACGCATACTTGTGTTGGTGAGGCGATAACTGGTGCTTAATGTGCCGCTCCACTCATAATTTCCACATTTTACAATGTCGATGACTACAATGTTGTGTGAAACTGAAATCTTATCTGTGACTTTGAGCATGAGATTGTTTTAAACCAAAGAACGCCACCAGAAAAGAAGCAATTAGCATTGAAAACTGAAGAAATATATCCAATACAAACTAATCTACAGTTAATCAACAGTTTTACAGTATATGAGAAGTGAAAATGGAATTAAGGATACGTTTTTCATGACAAGCTATTTTAATGACATTGATCAATATGTTGGTTTGTATTGGAAACTGCTAAGACATGTACTGGATATGTGGACAAATTGTATCTGTATTGTCTTACAGTAAGTAGGCTACTGTGTAGTAGGCTGGTGAAGTGCAGGTTGTTTTAAACATGGTTCATAACCTATATGTTTATATACAAGACACTGTTAAATTTACGTGTTTAACTTATAGGGACTGTGTGAAATGTTCTGAAAATCCTTATTAATGACACCGGTTGCCGTAATGTGAACTGCAGTCAGCACCCAGGTGGCCGTGCACGTGCTCGCACTCGTAGGCGAGGATCTGGGAGTTGGCCAAAACAGTGATGTGACATTTACAAAACTGAACTTTATACAGTTACATTTATTGTTGGCCAACAAGTAACACAGTTTGTCATGATGAATAAGTTAGTATCATGGCTCAAGTTAGCTGGTGAACTCATTCGGTAAGCTAGCCAGCTAACATTTACTTACATAGTATTTTAATAGCAATTGGTTAGCCGGCTAGCTGTAACTTAGCTACGCTGCATGGATCTGGCGATGGTTGCTTAGGAGCATTAGCCGATAAAGAAATGTCCAAAAGGAAAGCTAGCCAATTTTCCAGCCAGATCAGCCCTGGAATCTGAATGAATAAGCTGAAGTTATCTCCTCAAGATTTTGCTATGTTAGCTAGCTAGCAATTACTTTGTGTTTGCAAACAAATTGACATTGTATTAAACGGTTGGCACTGCAGGGGCACCAAAGAGAGACAAGGCACTCGGGAGTGTGCGTAAACGTCACATCCTTTGGATTTCCGTGGCAAAACCGTCCCGAAACCTTGACATAGACACAAATCCACAGGCTGTTAGATGTATCCAAGAACGTCTGGGAAGGTCTCGGTTTTTAAGTTAGGTTAAAATCCCTTCACACATTGGAAATACAAAGCGATTAATACTATGTAAATTGATTCACATAGTATCTTTAAAAAAACAAATGTAAAAAGACTAGAAAAGATTATTTGCAGTTATACCTGAAGAAAATGGCATTAACGGAAACACAGTGTCTCTACGGTCAAGACAGACGTTTTTCTTTCCCCCAAGTCGTCACCAGTTGGATACATATATTATGTCTAATTTTGCTTGTTGTTATTCAAAAACATTCCCATTTGAAAAATAACGTAATGCTTCAAGATTTATAGTAAAACACTTAAAAAATACATTTATAAAACAAGACTCAATTCAAAAGCATATAAAGGAGATAAACTATATCACAGTGAAACGGTGACCACACCAGTCTACTCAGTAGGACATTCACAAAAAGAGAAAAACACTGACCAGGATCGTTCTCTCAGTGTGGGACATTAAATGTGCTGATGACATATACTGAATCACATCCAAACACATTTACAACATCTATACGAATGGTTGGAATGGTGCCGGAAAGCACTGACCACCAAACTGAGGGCTGAACTGCCTTTGGATATTTCCTAAATACATCCAGTGATCAGTATTGTGATCTATTGTATCTAGTGGATTTTACCTGAGTGGATCACGTTCTGCTGCTTTCCTCGTGGCTCATGCTTGCCCTCTCTAGGACAAAAAAGGAACATCTAGGTTGAACTTTTGTGACAATTTGTTGCCTTGAAATAGAAGTGAAGACTTCTTGATTCTGCCGTGACATTTGAAAATGACGACCTCTTTAATGTGAATTACAGAAAGGCTAAGTGGACTAGACAGCTACTGGATGGACGAGTGCTGGAGTTGCCACTGGTGCAGCAGGAGGAGAGGCTTTGCCTTTGTAGCCCAGTGACAGGATGTGTTTCTGCAGGTGTGTGATCCACCGCTCTTGAACAGACAGAGGTCCATGAAACACTTCTTCACAGAACCTGAACAGCGGCACAGAGGAGGAGATATCATCTAACTAAGGAACATCAACTTAACAGCATTAATCGAAGTACAACAGTTTCTTGACAATGTAATTTGATGACAGAGTACATCTCCTGGATGACTGGGCAACACAAAGGAAATTTAGTGCTCATAATTTGTTGCTAGTTGGGCTTTATCGTGTTTTGAGAGTGAATTGTTTATACTTATTTATAATATAATATAAATATAATATATATAATTTATTTATAGTTTTGTTGTAAAAAAAAATAACCCCACACTGTTGTTTGCATATTTGAGAAACGACTAGAATAGAAATATTTGGTATCTTTGGAAAGCTTGGTGTCTCCATTTGAAATTAAAATAAAGCTGATGATTTTTGAACGTTCATGCAGTCTAGGACGCTGCCAATGCACACATCCCTGGTTTGTGTCAGGCAGGCAACTTGTTGTATCCCCAGCTTGGATTATTATCATCGTCTCACTGCGCAACCAATGCAATCTGTATTCAGCTTAATTGATTTGCTTCAAATTGTTCGTTAGACATTTATTAAATGCAGTGTTTTCCTGAGAAATAGATTATATTTGTGGTTGCCTCAGCCCGTTTTTGGATGAGTGGGAGCAGGCGGAGTCGGGCGTAGCCATCGGGAGCCCTCCACTTTGAATTTAATTTTGGTTACTAGAGGTTTAACCTCTGGTTGATGTCACAGAGACTTCATCCATATTTTATTCATTCTAACTTATAATGGCAAAAAAGCTCACATACAGATACTTGCAAGCTGCTAAAAATAATGTTACTGTAGCTCCCAATGGTCTATTACTCTAAACCCTGTTATTCACTGAATTTAAGGGGAATGTGATTCTTCTTATTTTGTACTTTAAAGACTGACCTGCACTTGAGGGAGTAGACTTTTCCCACCAGTTTCACCAGCGGTGTTAGAGGAGGCTTTGGCAGCATAGCTGGGATGCTGCCAGACCGCGATGGCTGCTGGGAATTGGTGTCTTGATTATCTTCCCCTGCAAGCACAACGTGTTTTGGTGGATTGACCCCTGAAACCACACAGAAAGGTATAAGAGTAACATGTAGCAAACCAGTTAAAATGTTTATTTATCTGTTACAGACATCTCACCTCTTGGGGACCGCAAGCTGGGGTCGCGATGAGCTGCAAGAGTGCGTGTGTCTCTGTGTGTGTGTCTCAATGAGCTGGAAGTGACACCCAAGTTCTCTCTGCCCACAGAAGGCTTCAGGCTGCTGCCAGGGACAGAGTCAGAGTCTGTGGACAGAGAGGGCGAAGCAGCACCCCTCTGGGACTGAAGGAAAAATGGATGAACAGTCAATTAAAATGCCTTACATTGCCTTATGCATAGTTCATGTGTATCTATAATCTGAAAGGAAATTACTTTAAGCATATTTTAGATCACAGCCCACCTTCTTGATGTAAAGATCTCCCATACGATAGCGCCTGGTTATTGCAGCTACCTTCGCTGGATCCTTCCGTATCAACTCACTGAGGAGTTCGATTGGTGAACTCGCTCCATCGGCCTTCCATTCAGTGATTCCCAGCTGTCGGAGGTGGGCCCGCGCGTGACTGGCCAGAGCCTTGCGGTTTTCAAATTCAAATCCACAAAGCTCACACGTTGCGTCTAACACAAAGATGAGAGATTTTGAACAAACATTTACCACTGACATATTATACATGTATCACCAGTGCAGTGAGCTCAAGGAAAAGTTTTATGATGTTGTAATGAATAAATAAATAACAGATTTGTGGTACATGGGAGACCCACGTGTTGGACCTGCTTAATCCAGTGAGTTATCAGTGTTGTTGACAGAATGTTTTTATAATGAACCTGCCACGAAATGTACATGTGGATTTCAGTGCATGCAGGTAGAAACAGTAAGATAGTTTAAGGCACAGCAACGTAATGCCAAGAGTGCTCTTTTCCTGTTGAGGTAAAAGTCAAACGCTTGCCTTACTCAAAATTCAGCATGTTGAGGCAGCATTACATTATGGGATGTGTCTCATGAAGAGAGATTGAATGGAAAATAGGCTATTCTTTAGGCCCAGAGTGAGTTTTTAAGGGATAAGGCTGATGATAGTTTATCTTTTTCTTGTTGACAATAAATCCAGTGAAAAGACCAAAACATGTCTCCAGTCTGTCTCTCAATACTTTCCAGATTCCCTCTCCTGGCCTTTGCACTCTGACTCATATGTTCCTTCTGAAGATGTAACTCTGGGCACTTTTAACAAATGTAACTCAAACAAGAGTAACAAGTGCATTTGTTGAAAGTATTTCCAGATGCGAACCAACAGGCATTTGGTGTTCCAGTGAGTATTTATGGTAGAGGACACTGTGTGCAGGACTGACTGTCTCTTGTTTATTACAGAGTACAACTATGTGGCTCCCTATCATATAACGACATGATGGTTAACCTGGCGTCATTAGCCTGACTATTGCTTTACAGTGATGCTAATGGTTTACCGGGATGCGAGGCCCCACTCTTGCCAGCCAAGGATTTCTCTTTCATGGAATAATCAACAGGTGAGGCGGAGGGGTTGGTGGCTGGTTCCCCTGACCGGATGCTGTCCAAGGACCTTCTGGAGCCTTGAGCGGTCCACGTAGCTTTGCCTGATGACCCAGGGGGCTCAGACACTTTCTTGCCTTCTTCACCATGCATCATGACCTCTCTGAGGAGATCAATCGGGGACGTTTTGATCGACCAGGCGAGCCCGAGCTGGCGCAGATGTGCGCGGGCGTGGCATGACAGGGCTTTACGGGTCTCAAACAGCTGGCCACAGTAATCGCAAAGGACTGTTGGTGGGGATTGTACATCTGTGGAGGACACTGACAAGTGGTTGAAGTGAAATAAAGAGGATGAATCAACACTGTTGCTGATAGCAGGAATCAAAATCTTAATTGGAGCATGTAACATGTTACCAATGTTCGCAACATGTTACCAAACAACTAGCATTTGCGACCAAGCAATTTAGATTAATGACTCTGCTTCACCTGCACTGGGAGGCCTTGAAGCAACAGGTGATTTCTGCATGGTGGGGTTGAAGTCACCGCTGGATCCCTTAGGTTGAACAGACACATCGATTTCCTCAGGCTCAAGCTTGGGCTTCCTATGAAGGGGGTCCACTGCTAGCCGAAAACCTTTCTTAGCCTTTGGGGCCCTGTGAAATGGAGGCAGAGGGTACTTTGCAGAGTTTGGAGAGAGGGATGTGGAGGGAAACGGGGCTGTGGATGAGCTGGTTGTACTGTTCGTTTTGGGAGTGTGTGTGGCTTCTAGCATTCCACTGCTGACCAGTTCTTGGACGGTGTCTATTGCAGAGCTTTTCCCCAGCAGGTCAACGACTCCAATCTGACGCAGGTGAGCGCGTGCGTGGATGGCCAGGCCTTTACGATTCTCAAACTCCTCTCCGCACAGAACACAGGTAAAGTGTTCTGACATTTTAGGCCGTTTGCTGAGGGGAGAAGACTGATTGGAGGGTCGTTTAAAGAGGGATCTAGGGGCACCGTTTGAGGTTTGCTCCCCCTGTTGCTCGCCGCTGATGGGCTTGAGGTCCTCTTCCTCCATGATCTGGTAAAGCAAATCAATAGGGCTGCTCTTAACGTCGCTGTCAGGGATTCCAATCTGGCGCAGATGAGACCGAGCATGACTGGAGAGGCCTTTGCGTGTGCCGTACCAGCATCCACAAAGTTGGCACACATGGACCTCATTGTTGGTGGCAGAAGCTGTAAGAATTTAGAAAACAATGAGTAAAAGGAACCCAGTCTCAAGGAGAAAATGATGTTATGTTAACTTAATAAATAAAAAAATAGGTTACAGTAATCGCATTAAGGATCATCTAATCACACAAGGTCCCTGGGTGTTAGAGCTCTGTCTTGCACATACAGCTACTATATTTCTTTAAAACATCTATTCAGATTCAGCTGTACCTAAAGAGATGGGGGCATCAGTTTCCAGCGGTGCCCACGTTGGTTTGCTCTTGGTTTGGTGGTCTGAGGATGAGCTGCTGCCTTCATGTGCACTAGAGAGTCCGGCTGGAGATCCGTTATGATCCATCTTCTGCGGAGTTGTATTCACTGTACTCTCTGCTGTTGAGGAGTCACTCCTTTCCTCAGATGCAGAAGGTGTCCTGGACCCCGCAGCCTGTCCAGCTACAGAGGAGTCTGCTTTCAAATCTGGGAGGGAGCCACCTCTCTCCTGCATGAGCTGATAAAGGAGTTCAATGGGAGCTCCGCTGCTTTCTGACAACGTCACACCGAGCTGCCGTAGGTGGAGGCGGGCATGGCTGGAGAGCCCTCGTCGTGTCTCAAAGTATGTTCCACAGGCCTCACACATGACTGGCTGCGAGGTTGCTGTGAGGAGGTTCAGAAGGGAGTGTCATCACAAATTGAATGGGAGAACTTGAGCTGATTGAGATACTTGACTTGACAACCTTTTACTTTTGTCTGGATTTGATAACAATATGCACACATTCAAGTGGAAAGACTCTGTTACACCCCAGCCTGACCCACAAACTTTATGCATTACAGTAGCACAATTTTCAGTAGAGAGCAGGACAGAGCGATGCACTGAGCGATGCACTGAGCGATGCACTGAGCGATGCACTGAGCGATGCACTGAGCGATGCATTCGCCGCTCATGTGTTTTGTGTTTGATTGAGGGATAAGTGACAAGTGGACAGTCCTCAGTACGTACTTTTGGTAGTACAATGTCTCTCCATATGCGTCTTGAGTGACCACTTATGATCAGATCACTTTCCTATAGATTGCAACCACGTACATATTTTTCATTTACATATTGCTAGCCTATATTTTAATGCAAAATCGTTTTCGTTATTCCCAAAGCAATTTCAGTCAAAAGCAACTGAACTTGGTTATTTGCCTTGTGAGAGGTTAAATACCCTGATCTCCACACCAGTTAGTTGGACCAGTCCCAGCCTGGTCAGATGCGTACATGAACTGATGAAGCCTCTTTGATGAGAGGTGAAACGTCTTCCTAGACAAACAACCAAGTCCAGTTGCTTTTGACTGAAATTGCTTTGGGGATAACGATGACCTGGACAAATGAGAACATTCATTTTGTTGTGTGTAAATTTAAGTTGCTACTCTCACATAAATCCTTATTACAGAAATGTGAGACGACAAATGAAAAAGCGCTGCCTACAGTTTGTCTGTGTGCTAACGAATGGAACTTTTTGCTGAAGTGGAGGTGGACTACTGCACGCAATGTTTCTGTAAAACATAAATAACTTAATGCATTTCTTCGTGGGACGCTTATCAGAATGATATTGACAAATAACACTAGAAAAACAAAGATTTTAAATTTGAGGTCTAATCGCAGTGACCACCAATGAAATGAAACAAATACAGGCTCTTGTTACAACATAATAAGTAGATCATTCACAACACTCCCTCTTACCTGGTGAATCCATGGCTTCTGATAATGTTGTGGTTTTATTTTGTGGGCTGAGGAAGTTCACTCTCTGCAGATCCTGTGTACACGAATGGTAAATAATTGTAGAAATTAAGAATATTAATGAATTAATCTAGTGTGATGACAAAAAAAGTATCATGGATTTTTAGTAGTCATAGCTTCCAAAATGCAAAATAAATGTCTAACTTCTCTGCAACGCCCAGATTATTGAATGAAACAAAAATCTAACATGTTGCTCTGACAGACTGCTAACCTTCAGAATAATGTGACTCGACTGGAACTTTGAAACAACTCTTTTTGCCTTTAAGTGTAACCGAAGTCCAAGTCGCAAACATCTCCGATTTTGAAGGCAAAGTGTTTACAGTAGTGAAAGCTCTGTGAGGCCAAAGTGAGTCAATCAGAGAGCTCGTGAATAGCTTACTAATTGCATCTGCAGTAAGCAGGAGAAGTGAAGTGAAGGTGGAGGTGTGAGATGGATACATGGATTTTTTTTAATTCTGTGGAGATGCTGGTGGAGTCCCTGTCCTGCCATGGTAAGAAAGCTGGGTTGTTGAACTTCCGAGTTGTAACATTACCTGTCTCTGCTTTGCCAGATGGGCACGCCGACGGGTCCTTTTCTTATGGTGCTCATCTACTCTTTTGCTAGTAGACTGGGTCGGATGGTCTGAACACTCAATCTTATCAGAGGAAAAGTTAAACACAGAGGGAGCTGCCTCGGACTTCAGTTTATTGGTCCGTTGAACCACCAATACACCTGATTCAAAAGCCCTTTTCTCAACATAGTCCTCGTTTACAAAGTGCTGGCTACAAACCCTAGCATTGCGGTTAACTGGATAATTCTCTCGTTTCATTGCAGCTAGCCAACAACGAAGAACCAGTGGCCTCTTCAGAGGCAAAACATGAAAGTGGACAATCCTTCCTCCTTTTTTGACTTGATAAAATTCATTGCTGCATCCCGGGACCATACAATAGTTCCCCTTGAGTCGCTTTTCAGTTTGTGGCTCCTTACTTTCCATTGAGTCACTAGTGAACTTAGATAACGTGAACTGGCTGACGTAGACTTCCCCGCTCACCGACCTCGTGACGTCACAACGTACGCTCAGACAAGATGGTTTCACTTTGAAAAATGTAACTTACATTACTTGTAATTTTAATGCAGTTTCACTGACAGTGCTAAATCTACAGGTTTTTTTAGAGTGGGAGTCTATCTTTTAAAGTGTGCTAACTTCATATCCTCTTAATATGACGCATAAAGAGACCTTTAAAGGGTTTCATGTGCAGTGCTTACCCCCCCAATCAAATATTCAATGTAGTGTGTAGACATCACCCACCTATGTAGCTACTGATGACACACTTCTTGAAACATACACCCTCGACAGTTCTTGACCTAAAACACTGAACCTTCTTTTAACATGTCGTATAAACTGTCATGTAAGGTAAACTAACGCTTATGTTGCCTCTGTGGTTTCCCCCTTTGTTGTGCTCTGGAAGTAAGCTAACGTTAGCTGCATGCTAGCTCAAATTAAATGTTATTTTAACCAAATAGCGGCTAGCTACATAGCCCTGCCCCTGGATTGGAAACCAAACTACAATTACCATTTACAAAATGAAAGTTAATTTACCTAAAAGCTTGAACAGACTGCCTCAGTAACGTTAACTTACACCACTTTCAGATAAGCCTAGCGGAAGCAGCGGTCGATGCACGCCTGGTGCTGTAAGTTTTCAAAATAAAAGTCTCGGGTCTATTATACCAACAGACGAAATCTGCCCCCTAGTGACAATTTACTCAGAAAGGCAGGGAGTTTAATTACTCCACTAAATATTTGTCATTACGACTATATTTGTCAGTGACTAGTAACTATTATTCCACTAAAAAGTCAGTTAAACTCAGTTAATGTTAATGGTCAGTAAAGTCTAAACAACAAAAAACTACATTAGATTAACTTTGAGAAACAAAACGAAAACATCTATTTACAACTGATAGAAATTATTTTCACAATTGTGAATCTATAATTCACCTGTGTGAAATGTCTTTTTTTTTGTTTTGTTGATATTTCTACTCATAAGTTATGTTTATTTTATTTACAGAATTTAGTATTTCTGAGTTTGAAAAGGATAAAAATAAGACTCTGTGGGTCGAAACCTAATATATGACTGTTGGGGTCCAGACAAAACGAATGACATGGAAAAATGTGATGAAGTACTATAAAAAAAAGACTAGAGAAGCCTTTTTGCTTTTAATTTGGGTGACATTTTTATTGGATGTAGTGCTCTGAGGAGCTGCTGCTCTCTCACATCAGAGCCATCATTCCACCAGTTTGCATACAGAGGAAACAGCTCCACACAAATCCCATTACAGCAACTCTGCTCACAGCCCTGTAACACTTAGACACTGAACAGGTATGTGCGGATGCTCTTTGTGGACTTCAGCATTTAATACAGTAATTCCACACAAACTGAACAATCTGGGCCTTGGTTCTGCGCTGTGCTCATGGATCATGAGCTTTTTAACAGACAGACCGCAACAGGTGAGAACAGGCAACCGCATCTCCTCCACACTCATCCTGAACACAGCCCAGTTCTTTTTACACTATTCACCAGTGACTGCACCCCCATCCACAGTTCAAACTCCATAATACAGTTTGCAGATGACACCACTGTGGTCAGACGGATTTCAGTCAATGAGGAAACAGCTTGCAGGCATGAGGTGAAACATCTGACTGAGTGGTGTGGGGACAGAAACCTTGTCCTTAATACCTCGTGGACAAAGGAGTTGATCATTGACTTCAGGAGGACAAAGAGAACAGAACACCTACCCCTCCACATACACAGAGAAGCAGTGGAATGTGTGGAGACCCTTGGAGGAAACATAAGCTGGTCTGGACCGTCCACACAGAGCTGGAGTTATCGGAGCCTGAAAACGGTATTTTTTGAAACCGGGTCCCAGAGTGGGAATATTTGTGAACGCTCCTCATGGTGTTGTCCGGTGTACGTACGGCGAAACTGCATACTTTGTTAACGATAATGTCATCGCCCCACCTCTGACCTTAACCCCGCAACGTCACATAACAACAGTGCTGCTGTGTGGAGAGAGACACGGACCCATAGACTGTATGAACTGAACTATACTCTGAGGGACATGCATGGGAATGAATTAGGCCGACCTTATATTTCCTCAGGAAGCTGAAAAAAGGCCCAGCTCCCACAAACACTGATGCTCAATGCTTTTACAGGCCAGTCATTGAGAGCATCCTAACCAACTGCATAACTGTTTGGTATGCCAGCTGCACAGGGTAGTGAAGGCAGCCCAGCTTATCATCGGGCTGGAGCTCCCTAACCTTGACACCATATATGCCAGCAGACTTTGAGAGTTTGAGCCACTGCTCTAAAAGGATTTGCGCTAACAAGTTATAATAAACTATACCCTTTTTTAAATATACATTTTAAACACTTTTAAAAATGTTTATATATATATATATATATATATATATATATATATATATATATATATATATATATATATATATATATATATTAAAAATTAAAATAGGGTATCTTATGGCATCCTTTACCAGCTGCAACATAAAAGTGATAAACAGATTAAGTATTAAGAGTATTTCTAAAGTAAATATCTGAGTACTTCTTTTTCCACCACTGCTTTCTTTCTACCAATGTCAGGTGTATGGAGTTCAACGTCCCAAGTTATGTGTATGACAACAGGAAATGTGGTTCACCTCCACTGAAGTGTCGCAGATACCACACTCTAATCTCAACCTTTATTTTGAAATAAGTCATTTTCACTTCCGGGGACCCCCATAAGCCCCGCCCACTTCTTGCACTCAGCCGACCCTCCTTTGCGCGCACTCTTCCTGCCAGCAGCACTCGCACCTCAGCTCTGCCAACTTCTCCGCGGCCTCACTCAAAGACAGGTGAGTTAGAAACGGTGCGTGTGTTCGACTCTGTTCTGTCACAAGTTGGCGTTTATGTCCGCGCAGCTCGACCACAGCAGCGACTCTTTGGCCTGAAACAAGAGAGACAACAAAGAAACCGGTTCACCACATGAAGCTAATGTTAAAGCTAGCCAGGCGGTGCGGACCAGTGGCTCCCCTCCTTCTTAAGTATCCGGGGCCTGTGCCTGGCTCTTTCTTTGTCCCTGTGCTGCTGCAGCTCACAGGGGAGACTGGCCGGTGCACCCTCGCTTTGTCCCACATCAGCTGCCACCCCCTGATTTGACAAACGACTTTGTGAAGCTTTGTCCCACAGCGCTGAACTTTGACCGATCAATGCATGCTGGTGGCGCATATGTCTAGAAAGGGTTAAAGACGACAAAGAAAGGTTAGCTTTTGTCTGGTTTTGAACCTCGATTATTCAAATAATGTCTTTATACATGTCTTATTTTACCACCAAACTGCGTCTCTATATCATTGTAAGATCTAGCACTCGTTTAAATAAACAAAGCCCATGTAGACTCCTTATAAAACGTCTATATCTAATAAGTATCCCCTCATTGCTTTGTGCTGGTCACGGTTATGTAAGCTGCCTAATAGGCTGTTGTTGCCTGCGGGTCGAACATGACTTGCATGTGACTGAACGTGGTTTTCCACAGTGAACCAGGTTTGTGCACCAGTCACCAGAGAGCAGCTTAACCTGGCCGTCTGGTTGAGCCATGGGAAGTTCTTATTAGCCTTGCGTCGTGTATGTTTATTTGCACATTTTGAGGATTTTGTTGCTGTCAGAGCTCCGCCCAGCTGAACTTATCTATGAAGGCATATGAGCATCAGGAATTTTCTGTTAACTTGATGTGTTATCTCTGCCTCAGTCATTTGCCACCGCCATGTCCTCTGGAAATGCTAAGATTGGCCAGCCTGCCCCAGGCTTCAAAGCCACAGCTGTAGTGGGTGGAGAGTTCAAGGACATCCAGCTGTCAGACTACAAAGGTAACTTATTTCACACAGGACTCCACTAGTAGTACAGACATTTGCACATTTACCATTTTTGAGGAGTTTGCTCTCAATCTTAAATTTTGTATTTAGTACTCTTAATGGCTGTCTATTACAGTGTCAATTTTCTTTTTTCATTTTATGCCATAACTTATATGGGTTGATCAGTGAATACTTGTTTCATCTTTTCCTTCTTTCCTCTTCAGGGAAGTATGTTGTCTTCTTCTTCTACCCCCTGGACTTCACATTTGTGTGTCCCACTGAGATCGTGGCTTTCAGCGACAGGGCAGAGGAGTTCAGCAAACTCGGCTGCCAGGTTATCGGCTGCTCCGTAGACTCTCACTTCAGTCATTTGGCGTGGTGAGAATCCCTACTAATTGAAACGGTGAAACCATGGCTGGGGTTTTAGTGTCATCTGTGTTACTTGTATGCAGTGGAAACAATGGTCTTGAGCCATCAGTTTTGCAAAAAAACATCCTTATTTTACAGGTGAACGGTACCTGGTAAGTCCTACTGTCTGAGTTCTTGTCACAGCAGATCAGCAACAACACGGGTCTCTCCACAAATATTGCACAGCATTGACGTAATTAAAAAACAATACAAGCTATTGGACACTTAAACGCACACAAGCAGCCCATCGGACGAAAGCTGCAGTTTGTGTTTACTAGTTTTGATCCAGGTCTACGGTCAGGTTAAGGTTGGTGTGCAAATATAAATACTGGATCAGGACTTCATAGATATTAGTAAATAACTAGTTGGTAATTTCTTACTGTTGACTGTGTGACGTCTGGAGCAACACCCATTTTATCTCCAGTCACTGTGCTTCTGCATAGTCCTGATAAGTTATGAGGTAACGGCCTCTGAATCAAACTGCACTTATTGGAGGGAATGAAAGTGTGTGAGGATTTATTAATTTCCCCTGCGCAATGCAGTGAATTGTTATGAACTTTAAATATGCTTTCCAGCAGTTCAATTATTTTGTCCACCCCTACCCTATTCACAAAGTTTGTATGTCTTTTGAAGCATCCAACAGTTTTGAAGTGCATTTGAAGACGACTTTGTCCTCCGTTTGTAACGTCACCATAGTTTTCTAACTATGAGAATCCATAAAGTACAGTCCATCAGGTGGAGCAGTGCTGTCTTGTCAGGTTGGTAGCCTTTGATTTGACATATTTATAATTTCTTTCCCTTCAGGATCAACACACCAAGGAAGCAGGGAGGTCTTGGTAACATGAAAATCCCCCTTGTGGCAGACCTCACCAAGTCGATCTCCAGAGACTACGGTGTGCTGAAAGAGGACGACGGCATCGCGTACAGGTCGGGAAAACAGCTTGTGTGATCGGAATGAGTTTTAAGTAAAAGGGAAGTAGCTACGCTGTGAAGTGGACGCTTGGCTAACTTTAATTAACTAACTCTGCTGTACCATGACTACGATGTGAAGGATACTGTAGAGCGAGGCGGTAAATATTGTAAACGGACCCCCACAGGGTGATGCAGGTCTTAAATCACCCTGAAGCAATAATGACCGACTCACTCTACATTATCCCACTATTTCATGGCTACTTACTTAAAAAAAAACAATAATTTGACACAATAATGATTCCAGTGAAAAGCTGAAGTGTTTGGGATCCTCCAGATCAAAGCTGCGGCCATAGCAGGTCTGTTCTATGCAGCAGTGGTCACCTATACAGAAACGACAGACAGTAGAATACTGACCAATCAGAATTGAGTATTCAACAAAGCCCTGTAATCAAATGACCTGAGAACGTGGAGAGAAAGTAGATGTAACAATTGTTATGAAATGTTCTTTTTGGACTACCAGTGTACTCATCCAAATGTACATAATTGTGTCTAACAAGAGAGCACATTAACATACAACCATTAGACTTGGCCAGTATGCTGTTTGTGCAGCTTGTTTACAGAAATGTCTGTTGTGCAATACTTGAACCTCACTTTCTGCCACTCAGGGGTCTGTTTGTGATTGACGACAAGGGCATCTTGAGGCAGATCACCATCAACGACTTGCCCGTGGGTCGCTCTGTGGATGAGACTCTCCGCCTGGTCCAAGCCTTCCAGCACACTGACAAACATGGAGAGGGTAAGTAAAGTCCCCTTTTAATGTTCTGGCATCAGTTAATGTAACCTTTGCACCCGACATTTCATGCAGATACTCTGACAGCTGAGAATATGGTGTCTGCATTGTTTTCTGTTGGTTGGTTCAAAGCTCATCAGTCTCACACATTTGGTTAAAGACTATGGGGTCTTTCACTGGTGCACACCATAGTCAGCAGCCACACATTTGCTGTTGTTGTTGTTGTTTATTATTATTATTAATTTTTTTTTGCTTTGTAATCTGACTTTTCTTAATCTCATTCTTATCTAATGTAAATGCTTGACATTATGTGTTATTTTAGATTCTTTGTACAGCACCTCTCGTAGCTACCATGTGAACAGTTAAACAAGTTTTCTAAGTAAACTTACTTGGAGTGCCTAGTTTGTGGACATAGCCCTGTAATGTTGGTTTACCCTCCTGTCCTCAGGGTATGCAAAGCTCAATGTCTGTTTCTTACGCCTTGTGGTAAACTTTGTCCCTGCTCCCTCCCCGCACAGTGTGCCCTGCTGGCTGGAAACCCGGGAGCGACACCATCGTCCCTGACGTCCAGAAGAGCAAAGAGTTCTTCTCCAAGCAGTAAATGTGAAGGTCTTTCAGCTGACCTCCAATCATAGCACTTGCCTTCAGATAAGAGGTGTACCTATGAAGCAGTATCTCATGGCGTCCAGTCTAATGTATTAAACCCAACAAAATTCAGATTCTTCTTGTTAGATAAATGTTTTGTTGCAAATCTTTATCTTTGTACGTCCAGTGTACAATTGCTGGGGCGACCTCATAGTCTCAAGCACTGAAACTAAAGTTTTTTTGTTCCTTTTTCAGAAAAAAAAGTATTGATATTTTCTTTGCTGTAATTTAATAGTTTGCTACCACCTTTATTAAAACAGCGGGGGAAAGTGGCGTACGTGTGTTTTTTTTGTCTTACAAGCGCAGCAAGTTTGCTCTAGAATATATTGTGCGTTATTACACTTGTGACCTCTAGGTGGTGCCAAATGTCTTCCTGAATCGGTTCCTGGTGTCTACAAGTTTACAACTTGGAAGTGTTTCAGCAAACAGACATTTTGGGATTAATTTCAGTCCTTGGCTCTGTGCCTAGCTGAGGATCTAAGTATGGAGGAACACAAGAGTCACAGAAATGGTTATAAAGCTTTTCATTAATACCAAGTGGTACAAAAAAACTTAGGCATTAATAAATGTGTTTCCAAATGAATGTAATTTATCTTTGAATAGAGTGAATTACATTTTAATGGGCAATCAAAGAGGAGTTATAAGAGAGAATGAAGAAATTGAATATGAATCCATTAATAGTCGTTTAAATTAGGGATTTACAAAAACAAACACACAAAAGGGAATACATTAACTTTAAAAATCTATTTGAAAATGCAAATAACTGGATTCACAAGTTGAATTAAGACATGTTTAAAGCAGGCATTTAAAATAGCAACTTCCTATGTGTAAAGTCTGCTTATAGAATAATTTGTACAAATGTATTGATGCCTTTTTTATTGTACAATTAGTTATCACCTAATGAAATGTTTTATTTCTGTGACTCTTGTGGCCTTCCATAGGCCGGTGATCCGAGTGTTCAGTGCTGTGGTGTCTTGGTTAACATTGGAGTTGTTGTGGTGATTGACTCAGCACAACAACCTGGCATTGCCACAGGGCACTGTAGTTCATTGGGAAAGACTGGCTTATTGGATATGAGTTGACGCAGACCTGCATGACTGTCCCAACTCTAGATACTTCTCACTTTTTTTGAGGACAAAAGTCCCTGCAGAGTAACTTACTGAGGAGCAAGTGGGCACTCATATGTATTTATTTATTCTATTTACTTTTTGGCTGATAGGTGGGTATATTCCAGAAAAGAGGTGCGTAAACCCTCCACTACACCACCGCGTTAATGTGCCTGTAATGACATTGCATTTTTTCCCCCTCTGAATCACTGAGGAAGTTGCCTAATGTTGGACAGTTCCTCACTAACCACAGTCCTTGTCTTATTTTCTGAGGTAAAACCAAGATGTATCCATCACTCTTCAGATACAATAATCCAGGTTTCATGTTGGAGTTTAAACCATTTGAGTCATTTGTGTGTCCTGTGTGGATCCTACATATGTGTAACCTCTAATCCCCAACATGTATGTATGCCAGCTTCTGTTGACACCTATTCTTGTAATTTCAGCTCTTAACCATCAGACAGAAAGTCTACTCGGCGTGTTTGTCTGGAACTTTTTTTCAACCATTTTCCCTGAGCTGGTGTTCTTACGACTTGTTTTGGGAAATTGAAAGCAGAATGGGGGAAACTCCCTTCACTCGAAAAAAACACTCATTGACAAACCTCTTCACACACGCACACACACACACACACTGCTATGAAGGGGAGAGCGCAGCGTTTCTGACGGGCAGTGTAGGAGGAGGGAGTTCCCGGAAACATGGTAGCTGTATGACGTTTGCCAGCAAAGTTGACCATATATGGACTGACATATGTACGTCATAGGGAAACAATCCTACGCTGGGACGTCTCCAACGTCAAGCAACTGCTGCTGACCAGAAGAGATAATTGACAACAGTGTGGGTATGTTAACGAGAATTGCCGTAATATCCCTATGAGGTGACTGGTTTAAAACGAACACAACCTCAATAAGAAACAACACCACATGTTTGTTAGTTTCATATTTCCATTTACTTAAATATATACTGTACAAGTAAAAAAACAGGCTCATCAGGCTCAACCTGACAAACAAATAACTTACATAAGAATGTATCACAGGTGGCATTTAAAGTAAAATGTAAACAGGCAAAGCCAAAAGACACTTAAAAAACGTATTCAAAAATGCCCAAAGTGTTAAAGTCTTGTATGATTTCTGCTGCTTCACTTTCAGCCATAGAAACCATCATGATCCAGTTCTGTCACAATGCAGCCGCTAGAGCCAATGTTCATTGTGTTGTCAGTGCAGTTCTTGTCCAGTGTTTTTAAAAGTGCATCGTATCTTCAATAAGACTTGACTTTGGGCGCTAACATGAGCTGGCAGCCACTGCTCACATGTGTCATGACTTTCTGTTTAAGTTGGGCCACCTGCTCCCGCAGCACCGAAGCCGTGTTTGACAGTCCGGCGTTGTCTGTTTTCAGCACTTTCACCTTGTCCTCCAGACGAGAGATGCGCTCCAGCTTGCGCCTCCGACACTTTGAGGCTGCGAGCCGGTTCCTCAGCCGCTTGCGCTCCGCTTTCATGCGGTCCTGATTATCCAAGTCGATGGGAGACATCGGCGGAGAGCCGTCGCTGCTCTGCATGTCAGGGACTGTCTGAGGCTCCTCTTTCAACCCGCCGAACCGCTGCGAGTGCATGCCCGCGCCGACCAGGGAGTGCTGGAAATGGTGAGATCCGTGCGCAATGGCCTGGGGGTGCTGGTGGTGCTGGTGGTGGTACTGGTGGTGCGGCAAGTAGCTGATAGTGGTGGAGGGGTAGCTGGCGCAAGCTGAGGACAGACTTGGGTTCGTGGGGCAGCTGCTCAGGGTGGTGTACTCGAGCGCTTCTGGCTGCATGGATGAGCCGAACACCGAGGCTGGAGCCGAGCAGACGACACCGCCGGGGACGCCGCAGGCAACGCCGCCGATGGACACGTTCGGAGGAGCCATCTGGTTCATCTTGTGCAGGTCGTCCAGCGCTTTCACGAAACCGTCAGCAAAGCCTTCCTGCTCCTCTGTGATGCCGCGGTTATAGAGGAACTGGGCAGGTGTCGGTGTTGTAGTGATGACCCCGTTGCTGTTCTGGATGATCAGTCGCTCCAGTTCCGGAGAGGCGAGCTTCAGCGAGCCCACATCCGCCGACCCGGCTGAATAGAAATCACTGTCGGCGCGCAGGTGCTGTGACTTGAAGTTTGAGTTCCGATATGAATCGGAGAAGTTCAAGTTCATATTCTGCTTTAACAGCTTGTAGTCTGGCAGGGCTGCGCCTGGATGGCCATAAGCAGAGAGAAACGAGTCGTCATAAAAAGGCTGTTCCATTATTGTGGACATATTTCAAATTAGACAGTCAAATACAAGAGTGCGCTGCAAAGATGCTGCGTGGACACCGAGGCTTTAGTGTCCCAAATGATTCAATCTCCAGCACAAAGTCCCGCTGTATTATTATAGCTATCAAAAACAGAGCAAAACTTCCAAAATAGTGGAACTGTACTGTACCAAGTCGTCGATTTGTACCTTTAGTTGGATTCAAAGCGGAGTCCAGTGACTAATACAGATGTTTTGATTCCACTCGTGTGTAGGAGAGTCTTTTCTGCTCTGAATGTGAGCTCCACTTCTACTTCCTATTGAATGAACGGCGGCCGTCGCTCTCCGCTCTATTTATCTCATCCGGCTCCTCAAGCGCCTGCTGATTGGTTGTTTCCTCTGTGGTCCCCGCCTCCGGGGTTGTCAGACACACTGGATGACGTGGTTGCCAGGAACAAGGATTGTAAACAAGACGAGGCCCATTTGGGGGAAACTCAACCAGGTAAACACATAAAATAGGCCTCGCTATACCTCAAGTTCGCATCCACACTCATGGCCGTTTACTAACAAGTCACTTTGAAAGTGTCAAAGCGATCCAAAACTCAACGAGCCTTTTCCAACCGTGATGGGACACATGAAACATTCCAGCAACACTTTGCCTTTCAGTCTCAGCAGCAACCCCACCGGTGTGGATATATAGTCTGGGGCTGAGTCATGCGATCCAAACTGATATCGGACAGTCCATATTTGGGTATCCTGGCGCACCAGTTCCTCCCTGACAGGAGCGGGAAGCCAATCCCATCCTGGCGCACTTCCAGTTCTCCAGGACGTAGGAGGTGGAGGAGGCGCACTGCTGCCTCCCTCCCTCACCCCGCAGGCAGGGAGAGGATGGGTAGGTGGCGTAAACTCTTGGGCGTGATGTCTTCAAAAACGCATGAAGCATAATGGTTGTCTGGCAAAGGAAGACACTTGCGCAGGGTGTCCTGCAGAGCTGCAGGCCTATTCATGTGATTAAAAAACATTAGGCCACAAGATAACAAACCGAAAGGCGTCGGCTACACTGAAAAAAAGGACTTTTTGGTATGGTAAAATGTACTAAATTAATCCAGTTTATTCATGGTAAAATAAAAATTCAGTGTGAACTAGAATGTTTTAGGTAAACATTTGAACAATTACACATTTTATTTATGTAATAAATCCACTGAATAGGAAGAGTACATTTCATTGTATATTTACAAATACAATTTAAGTGATTTATAGTCAGTGCTCATTCACTTTAAAATATTGATTCAAACTTACTCTGAGAATCTTTTTATCGTGGAAGAGGGATTTCTAGTAAATGAAAGCTTTCTTTCTCATACTTGTGATAACTGTGATGTATCTTGGAACGGAAGGCCAAAGACACTCTGGGGTGGCACCTTTGGAAACCCCGTACATGAAAACTTATACAAGGGATCAACTTCCAACTCTCTACGACCTTCCGTTACCGAGATACTGCAGAAAAAACTGGAAACTCCCATGATGCACTGCAGGATATATATTATCAATAATATTGCACTTATCTCACCAATAATGCATCATAAACACCAAGAATGATATATCACCGTGTTGGTCTTATAGTGCAAAACACAGCAGTATGTTCGTTTGTATTCATACAATTTATTAACTGAAAATGTCAACACTGAAATAAAAGTACTAAAATCTACTTATTAACAGCAATTTCAGCAAAAAATGTTTTAGACTCTACTTAATTTAGATAAATGTAACTTATAAGTGGAGTAGAGTTAAGTAACATTTACTTCATTTCTTCACAAATGTTACGCTTAAAAGAAAGTACATTGCACTTGATATCCGTGAGTGACTTGTACTTGATATTCAGCAGTAAAAAGGTACTTGAAAAAATTGAGTGCAAACTCTTACAATGATTTTATTAAGTAAAAAACGTTTTAAAAAAAATTCAGGTTAATACTTAATTAATATCGTAGGACTTAGATAGTTGCATCATTACAAATTAAAAAAGTTGCTGTAGCTAATGTCTAATTGGACCCGACTCTAACCAGATGGCATTTTCTACATCACTGTTTTGAATGTTTTTATTGTACACATCTGAATAGTTCTATGAAGTAGGTGTTAACAAATGACGCAGCCTTCAAGCGATGTGAGAGTAAAGACGTGTCCCCTGGACTGAACACCTGTTTGATAGAAAATGTCTCTGTCTTCTCTCTATATGGTAATGTCCTCTGAATCACTTCCCAGAGGGCCATGCGCCCACGCACGTTCATGTCGTCTAATTCGACTTTCCAACTTTGTGCTTACACCTATCTTCAGGTCACGTGTGTGTGTGAGTGTGTGTGTGTGTGTGTGTGTGTGTGTGTGTGTGTGTGTGTGTGTGTGTGTGTGTGTGTGTGTGTGTGTGTGTGTGTGTGTGTGTGTGTGTGTGTGTGTGTTTCTTGTTTACTCATAGCAACTTCCTTTAATCTTTTTTTAATCTAGCACATTTTTGCAAATGTATTAATATCAGTCAAGGATAAGGCTATAAACTTAATCGAAGGAGTTGCTTTGTAAATTAAAGTAATAATTCACCCAAAATTGAGGGTCATCATGTTCTCACTAACCATAATCCTTCTATCAGATGCAACATTCAACAGATTGGTTATAACAACTTAGATAGGTGGGTAAAACAGTCCAATTCCACCTATATATTCTCCTGTGTTTTCAATGATAGACACTGTGGTGGATAATAAAGGAATTACTGGGCGTATGGTGTGTGTGTGACTGACTTAAGAATTTATTCTGTTTAGAGCTGTAAAAAAAAAGACAACTCTCTCGTTAAGCTGTTATTGTCGGTAGTCTAGGTTTGAATAAATGCTCCAGCATTTGAGTATTGCCCTCCCATACATTTAGGGGACTCACAAGAGACAGATTTAAAAAGCAGAAACCAAGATATGCAGACATTTAGTCCCTAGTTGATACATCGCTTCAGTAATCCAATATCCTCAGTGAAAAATGAAAATAAAGATACATATCGTCATCTTTAAAATGCACCAATGTGATTGTGAATGGAAATCGGGTCGTGGCGGACTTTGTGATATTCGCTAAAATTGTATCTCAAAGAATCAACATAATATCTGATTGTGATAAAATGTTTTATTAGAGATAGATAGATAGATAGAAAGATAGAAAGACGCAGATTGCAATTTGCAGATTCACGTTATTAATGTAAAATATTGTCAGCAAATGAAAGAACGTGTTGTTTTAGATATACACCTCAGTATTTCAAGTAAATAAAATTGCCCTTTATTAGCTGTAACATTAAAGTGATATTTACATTAATACTGTACATCAACAATTATAATCTAATAATAATATATTCTGTGTAAAGTGTAATCTTTCTTTTTCTAGGCAACTTTGAGTACATTTTGATGTACTTACTTACGTTACATTTTGACTTTGACTTGTAACAGAGTATTTCTACAGTGTGGTATTATTACTTTTACTTAAGTAAAAGCCCAGAGTACTTCTTCCACAACTGCCTGGAAACAGTTTGAAACAAAAACAATTTCCCCCTGGGATTATTAAAGTATTTCTGATCCTGAAACACAGGATCCATTTCCCAGTTTGTACACAGGCTTCATGATAAAAGCAAATTCTGAGACAACCCTGATGACATTACTATGACATCACCTGGGTTATTTTCCACACAGAGCCACAGAAGAGATTAACTGACCATGTTTAGTGCTCATTCAAATGTCAACAACTACATTTAATACTGAATTACACGTTACACGTCTTCTTTTTAGACTGAGAATGAGGTTTCCCTCATATAATAAGATCAGGTTGACCTTTGAACCTTTGCACCTATACCTTGTGAACCTTGCGTGACATGGTAAAGTAAGTGACATTAAAGGCCGTGCGCCTCACCACACCCCCTGCATTTTTCTTTAGAATATCTGAAGCAACATCATCTGCATCCTGTGCACTTCCTCACTTCGTGGGAGTTAAAGGTTGCAGTTTTGTCCAACTGTTATGCAGTGGTCAGTTTGGGCCGAGCTGCCTCCACTGAACCAGTGGGCATATGTGCCAGTGTCAGTGAGGAGAAACGTCAGGGGAAACAGAGAAACTGAAGTAGTTTCAGGGAAACAGAGTGAAGTATTACTCAGGGGCCAGTTCCAGTTTCAGAGTGACCTCATCTACTTTACTAAAGGTCACTAGTCACAAAACTCTGACCTCTGTCACGTGGTTTGATAATGTTTGCTTCAGATTACAACAGAAACAGGAGGGTGACTCTCAGAAATACTTCATTTGA
Source organism: Echiichthys vipera (assembly GCF_963691815.1). Classification (NCBI taxonomy): domain Eukaryota; kingdom Metazoa; phylum Chordata; class Actinopteri; order Perciformes; family Trachinidae; genus Echiichthys; species Echiichthys vipera. The sequence goes on from NC_139827.1 coordinate 26,297,463, forward strand.
TTTACATGTTGTCAGCCAGCTGTTCTCTTTTGTCTGATTGCGTGACCGAGAAGCTCGTGCCTTAAGCCAGAAAGAGTGACGGTGATATAAAAGTATTTTTCTTTGCATATCATTGTTGAATCTACACATGAAGAAACTCTACTATGGAATATTTACATGACTTCCCTATTTGAGACCCTTAATTGTCTCTGAGGCTCTGAACAATTTCCTGCTCGCATGCACATGATTACATGCAGCTATGCACCAGAATTCACAGGCGCACAGTTCAAACACCTCATACATGCAATTCTGTCACTTTCTTTGAGCGCTGGTGTGATTCAGGTTGACAGTAGGGCATAGAGAGCAAAAACAGCAACGAAAGGATGAAGAGGAAAAACATGAAGGCAATAGGGAGGCATATAGGTGCAATCACCCACAGGAGTAGAGGCAGCGCCTGTAGCTGAGCCATATAAAGACACCCTTTCTGTTCTTTATTGGCCATTAGCAAGTGCTGTGAGCAGGCACGAGGGCAGGTGAAGTGAACTGTGGGAGGTAGAAGCCCGCAATAGAAGAGTTATTTGAATTAGTCATATTGTATTGTACAAGTGGGCCATTTATTAAAAAAAGTCTAGTGTCGATAACACGTGTACACTCTTTCAGTTATGAATCATGATTAAAATTTTAAAGTTTAATGTTTTTGCTGAGAATTCAATGATGTGGAACCAGCGAAGACTGCTGATAGAGCTGGTTTTACCGTAGTGTGAGGTGGATTGCTAAATTATTATTATGTCAATGCTAAATTTTCTATAAATTGGGGCGAGTTTGGATCCGCACACCCTGCGTTGTTGAAGTCAATTGAAGGATTGCCTCTGTGATGGTAAAAAACAGATGTCAAAGCTTTTTTTTTTCTGTAGCTTTACTTAAACAGAACAGAGATCTTGTCACTGGGTCACAGCACACAGCAAAACAAATTCTGCCCTCAGCTGGACCCTGTAGTTTCAAGTCAAGCCTGCTGCGAGGAATCTTGGCGTGTGGTTTGACAGGTTTTGAGCAGCACACCACAAAGCTGGTAGGATCAAGTTCTTATCTTCTTAGAAATACTTCAAAAATACAATCTTAACTTTTAAAGACACTGAGACCCTTTTACACACCTTCATCTCATCATGTCTGGATTAATGTCTCTTTACACTGGCTTCCATAATGTTTTAGAATAGGTTTTAATATTTTACTGCTTCCCTTTAAGGCTCTTCATGGCCTCTCTCCCTGCTTTATCTCTCACCTCTTAGTACTGTACATGCCGGCACTTACTCTGAGATCCTCAGAGGTCGTTTGTCTGTTCCGGGCTGAAAACTAAAGGGGACAGAACATTTGCAGTCAGGGCCCTGAGGCTCTGGAAAGATCTGCCCCAAGAAATTCAGGTCAGCTCTTTTTTAAGTCCCTATAAACCCCCTATAAACATACTTTTATCAGAGAGCCTTTCTTGATACTAAATGACTTTTTCATTTGCATAAACATTTTATTTTTCTACTCTTCCCTTTTCCTACACTGTTTGGTTTTTATACATCAAACTGTTTTTTATTTGTTTTCCTTCCAAACTTGATTTGTCTATTTTGCGACCTTTGTGAAGCACTTTGTAGCTTCTTTTGGAAAAGTGCTCTTTAAATGAATATTATTATATTATTTGGGAAACCTGAGATTGTTCCATCAAAATAGGGATTTGGATTTACAAAATTAAGGTTGTCTATAAAAGCTAACTTAATTAAAAAAAAAAAAAATCTTGTTTGTCCTTCAAAAACAAAACTTGCCAGAAAAGGACAAAATGAAGTGGAACTGAACGCCTGAAAGCTACTGATGTTTATTTGGCCTTCATCACAACTTCAACTCCCTCCCTTCCCTCTCGCCTCCCACCACATTCTCCACACTTCATTCAGGCACTAAAACACGGTCCGGCTTTATTAAATGAAGCAGAAGTAATGTCTCTCCTGCATCTTTGGCAAGGTCTTCCATGCTGGAAGCTCGATGACCTAGAAGCGGCCTGTAGGTGTGGTGAGTCAGGTAGGGGTGTTCGTCAGGGCAAAGAGCTTGCTGTCCCCGCGAGGAGAGGACAGCTCACCCCCTCACACAGCAGATTAAGTCAGAAGTCTTAAAGAGTACGTGGGTCACTTAAATAATAACACTAACAAGCAGCCATTGTCATTTCACCCCCTCCTCTCCTTCATGAACTGAACCCCGTCCCTGCACCAAAAGCCTGTTTCTTCTTCTTCCCCCTCATCGTTATTTGGCTGCCCGTGGGAAATTGAACCGCCTTATGCATGTAATCGCTTTAATGAAGGCATGTTTAATCAGCATATTCTTCGTCTGTAGCTCCCAGATAGTGCCAAGGAGCCTTGTAGCGACGAGAGACCTTTAGCACAAGACAGGATGATTGCTGGGGCCAAATGAGTGTGGCAGGAAAAGACAGTCGGACCCAGCTGTCCCCCCGGGCTGACGTAACGCATATGGAGCTGTCCTTCCCACTTCCCCTCCGTCTACATGGATGCTTAAACTCTCTGTCACTCCGCCAGTCCCTTAAAAAGGCTAACAGCAGGAAGTGGGTTTAATTGGGTCTAATCTGATTTTACATGCCCATTCGGTTTATTAATTGAGCTGGCTCATTGTTGCCTTTTTTGTTTGAAAAATACCAAAATGGGAACTTAATTATGAGTAGTGGGGGTGAATCTGTAAGCATAGTGGTGTTAACTATGAGGTTCGCTATTGTTTGGAATTTATTTCAGTCTACTGGAGATCGCTGTGTCCTTTGTCTTGTTCTGACAGCATCAAGACTAAAGAGTTCACAGTGATGCTAGCACCTCTTAAAAGCTGTAGCTACTTATGCACAGCAGTGCTTGGGCTAAAAGCTAATGGTAACATGGCGACATGCTCACAAAGACAGTGCTAATGTTAAGCAGGGATAATGATCATTTTAAATGTTTTAGTTTAGCATTTTGTCATGCTAACATTTGTTTACTAGTAGTGGTGGGCGACTCAAGTCACTTGAGTTGCAAATTTAAGGACTTGAGACTTGCATGACTGATTGAAGACTTGACTTTGACTTGGCATTCATGACTTGAGACTTAGACTTGACAGAGGACTCAAAAGGACTTTTTTAAAAAATAATTTTTCGGGGGGGGCATTGAGATATTACGATTTAGTGCAACGCTGGAAACCTACTAGGACACAGCCATACCAGCAGAGGCCAAAGCAGGCCGCTGTCTTTAAACTTATTAAAAAGTGGAAACTGGGGTAGATCATCAGAATAACCCATGATTTGACCTTTGACTTGCTTGACCTGAGCAATGACTTGACTTATCTCGCTTGATTCTCACCTCAGTGACTTTGGATTCACTTAAGACTTGAAGGCTAAGACCTGAGGTTTGTGACTTGCACGTGTGTGACTTACTCCCACCTCTAATTAACACAAACACAATGCTGTGGCAGAGGGAAATGTCAATAGTTCTGCAGGTCGTTGGTCATAAAACAGACCTGCTAGTGGCGCTAGATGAGAAGTCAGGGAATCATGAAAGTCATTAAGATTTGTCCATGAATGCCTGTACTAAATTCCATGTCAATCCATCTAGTAGTTAATTAGATATTTCAATCTAGACCAAAGTGGTGGACTGTTTGACGGTCAGACATTACCAAACCTAGAGCTGTGCTGAGAGCGTTGCAAGAAATTCAGTTTTATTTTACTGTATGTTATAAATCCATGTATGTAAATGTATTATGTATTATGCCGTGATTGAAGGAAACAGCTTTCTGGGTAAAAAAAGAGAAGAAACATACTTTGTGTGGCTCCTATGGCTCCTGAAGCAGATATGATCTATAGTATATTAAAAAAGGTCCCCCACAGGTCATAGACTGGTGTCAAATGAATAGCTGTTAAGTGACAGAGTAAGAAGTGAGTGAGTAAGAGGCCAAACACTCCCTTTTCTGCAAATGCACCCAAACAAGACACATCATATGTTTACTTTGAAACTATGAGGGCTGATATACTGTAAGTGACTAAACGGTTGCTCACAGATTGTTGCACGCTGTGACACAGTCTAATGTAGTGTAACTTTTATACATACGCCACTATCATTATAAATAAAATACACACACAAAACAATATGTCTTATTAGGACGCATATAGTGCCAGCTGAGTCTTTCTGAATTAGTTTCACACTTTAATAAGATGACAACTGGAATGGTTCTAAACTGGTGGATCATGGAGGAGAGATGGGATGTACTGGGGATGTTTGCTTCCTCTGTCTGAGAGTTCCTCTTTGTGAGAAAAAGGGGGAAGTGAATGTGAGGTGGCAGGAGGCCAGGGTGTGGAGGATTTGGGTACACCACATTTTCATTTCCTCAATATGTTGCGGTAAGGAGCCAGCTGCGATGCCGGTGTGGCAACGGCAGGCTTGAAAAGCTTCGAGTCAGGAATCATGCTAACGGACGCCCCGGATCAGCAGAGAGCTCTTATAAAAGACTGCCCATCCTTCAATACGACAAGTATTAGTCCTTAATACAGGGTTCTTTCAATTCTGATGTTAGATTAGATTTTAAAATCATACCACTGCTTCCTTCATTAACCTCAATAAGTCACGTATTACTCACGGCTGCATAAATGTTGTTGTTCAGTATCATTTAGTAGTCAGTGTGTGAAAGCAGTGTTTTGGGTTGTTCTGGACATTTCTTTGTAATATTATTTATCAGCTGCCAAAAGGTTGAACATGCAGCTACTAGTACCTATGAAGCTCACTAATAAGCAAATAATATCTTGTTTGTTTAGTCCATATGAAAATCAAAGTGTGAAAACGAAAAGCCGGAGCGGTCACTTCCGGAGTCTCTGGCAACATCGAGGTGAAGACAGGACTCTGAGACTCCAGCACAAACTCCAATCTTTATGCTAGGCTAATCTACAGACATATTTAAGAATGGTATAGAGTGCACATGCAGTTCTCTCATCTCAAAGTCAAGGTTGATTATCTTTTTGTTTAAATGCCTTAAATCAGGTGTGGTTAACACAGGCTTAAGAGAAACCCCTCGTGAATTTGAAACTTGTACGTGTCTTTAAAAATGAGTTGGCTAACAATTGAAATGAGAAATTAAATAAGAATACAAACGTCATCACGCCGTACAAGCTAAATCAGTTGGAAGCAAGTGGGTGCTTTAGTTCGTTTATAGCCTGCTAGCTTTTTAAGTCCGGCGAACGTGTTTACGCTTCAGAAATCAGAAAATGTTGTTCATTTGTGGAGATTATTTTGCTGAACCAAACGTGTAAGTACTATTAACTATTTTTCACAACATAAATTGTTTTCTGCATAATCCAAAGTTCAGTGGAGAAATCCCATTGGCTTTTTGTTGAGGGAACAAGGGCGATGCTAAAAAAAAACAAACATCATCCTTGTATGCACTTGTGACAAGGTATGTTGTTGCATATCTACCATACAGGTATGTTTTTTGTTTGGTGTTTGATTATTCAAAATTCTTAAGCTAAGGCTTTGTTAATTCGGCTGCACTCAACATTCAGAACATTAGAGCTGCAGTCGGCAACATTTTTTTGATCAACATAAATAAAATAAATAAAAACGCGCCTCCAAGTGCACCTAGAGCCTGTTGTTTGTTTTGCAAAAATATCATATCACGATTTTTTTTTACAGTAAAGTCACGATCAAATTTTATCACGTTTAAACATTGATTTTGAACTTTTTTGAAAGTTACTCAACAGTGCAACCAAAATATTTTCCTACTAAATAATAGCCTTGCAAGAAAAAATATATAACAGAGCATTTAGGCCAAAGAACCGTTCTGAACATTTTTTAATCAGTTTGTGCAATTTTGCCAACTTGTGCCAAATACAATGGACATTTAACAAAAAACCCGCCTGTTGTCTCTGCTGGCTGCGGTGTGGCTGATCTCCTCCTCTCAGCAGACTGTTTAGGATGCTGTCTCTTTAGGTGGTTGAAAAGGTTTGTTGTGTAACCGTCTGATGTGCGCACCTTGTGTGACTGTGTGTGTGTGTTTCTGTGTGTGTGTGTGTGTGTGTGTGTGTGTTTGTGTGTGTGTGTGTGTGTGTGAAAGGTTTGGGCAGAAGATGGCCTCCGTGACTTGTTAAATACGTTAGGAGTCCGCTGGTGCACGGGATATATACCTGTTTTTATAGGCACATATTTAAGCCTTGTTCCGCAAATTCTATGAATAAATGTGGACAGACAGTGTTGATGTGACGCGATAGTCTGACGCATTTTCAGAATATGGATGAGAAATCCTTGTCTCTGCCTGTAGTTCGCTGTGATTGGTTGATCGCTGTATCTTTAGGGCGGTGCGTGAGCCGGACTGGCCAATAGTGGGATTTGGCTGAGTGGAAAAAAGACCTGATGGGTCTGTGCAGAGCAGAGAACAGCAGTGGATAGAATGTGACCTATAGATGATACGATACTACGATCTCTCTGCTTTGGCAGATCGTCAACATGCTCTGAATCGTAACGATCCAATATCGTCATATCGCCCAGCCCTACTGTCAGTAACAGTTCGTGCACACGCCACAGAACCACCCCCCCCACCCCCCACCCCCGCATGTTACACTACCACATGCACACACCTCAAGCTAGGCTTACACTAAATGACGTTAGCAGTTGCTAGTTATGAGTAAGTCAGCCAGCCTACCTCCATGTAGCGTGTACTCCATGCTGTTTATCGATGAGAGAAGAGAAGGGTTCACAGGAATCTGGTGCACATTCACTGACAAGCACTTGATGGGAGGGAGCTGAAGAGCTCGGTGGTAGAGGGGGAGGGGCGTGAGAGTTGTAAACATTCAAAATTTGACAACTCGATCTGTCACACTTGCCGACTGCAGCTTTAATATAGCAGCAAACTAATATTTTCTATGTAAAGATATAGTGGAGTAATGACGTCCAGAGCAGAAAATGAAGTCACTGCATGTGTGTTGTTATCTGTAATTCTCTGTTTGTTTTTTTTGATAGCCGGTACAGTCGTGCATGCATTTGAGTGCCCTTCCAAAATGTTGATATTTGACCAGCTGGAACAGTCGGTGAAAACTGTGTGAAGTAAGCTTTTTTTTCAGTATTTCGAGTACAGCACCTCTAAAGAAGAACACTCATTTAATGAATCAAAGTGTCTCTAGGTCTTGGGAAGTAATGCTGCGTGTGTGAATAGAGTTGTGGAAAGCCTTTTGTAGCTCTGCAGAGAGCTGCACAAAATCTGATAAATGTCCTTAAGTGATGTCACTTGAGTCAGCGTCAGTCGAGTCTGAAGACTACTAGTTTAAAAATGAGAAAAATCTGGGAGTGTGAAGTTAGACATAGGTGAGCTTACCTGACCTGTGTAGCCCGTCTGCTCATCTTTGCTCGAGGCTACACTGGCCACTCCCAATATAACACACCCGAGTCTTTGGAGAACTGCTGGTGTTTGAGTGGGATTGTGGGTAATGTACAGTAGGTATCAGGTTTTGACAAGGAAAAAGAATGAGTTGAATGAAAAAAGATGGTTCTGCTACACCCCTTTAAAAAAAGGATACTCTTTTAAAGGTTAGGTTTTTTTCTGTCAAGTCAGAGCTGATGTGAAATTATCTCTGTGCAGTCTGACCGTGTGTATTTGTCCTTCTGCCCTGCTTGGCATTTCTGCAACATTCCTCCATACTTAACATGCCTCTCTTGTGAAAAAAAAAGATACGTACTGACCTGTGAGAAAGAGAGCTCATTCACACGAGGGCAGGTTGTAACATTAATCACAGTAGCTGGTAAATGACTTGGCTTATTTACTCTCGATGTGCAGGATGAGAAACTGTGGTTTTGGTTTGAGGTGAGAGCCTCACTTTAGCCTACAGAATTTCCCAGCAGGTCATTTAAATGAGAGATGTCAGCTATGTTTATCTTTCAGTGTTGCTGATGGTAGATTACTGGTTGTCACCGATATTAAAAGCATAAAGGTTAAATAGACACATCTGAACCCTGATGTTGGAGTTTTTAACCCAAAAAACACACCCAGGAAAACGGATTTCCAAGAACTATACTGTCATCGCTCTGTCTTTCTCTCTCTACATGTATACAGATATAATATACGTAGATATCAGTAGCCTACTCATATACAGTCTGCCACATTAGTTTTGTGTGCCTTGTGCGTTCTGTCACGTGTCTGTTTTTGTTTGTCTGCATGACTGTGAACTGGATCCTTGACAGCAATCAAGAGTACCAGAATTGTAAGAAATGTTTATCAAAGAGACAATTCGTAGATACAGGGAAAGGCAATTGTGTTTAATTGCGCGGTTACTGGTGAGATCGAGTGGTGCGAGTTGGGCTGAAACTGTGTAGGCGCCCGAGGCGCATTCAGATGTTCTCACTGTCGCTGATGATCATTGAGACTCAGCACTTAGAGATTCCATCGCTTCCTGGAAATACAACAAAGAGACGTGAGCAGAAGTGGCTGTCCAGAAATCTTATCATGAATGTCTGTGTTGTGCAGAAGAAGAGAATATAGATCACTTGTTGATTTATGTGGGTGTTTCAGCGTCTCAGTGTTCTAACGTCTGCAAGTGCGCCAAACCACAGAGGAGTTCTTCAAATGCAGTTTCCTGCCCATTCATTCATTCGTTCATTCATTCATTAGAACAGTGAGTACACCATGCTGTACTCCCCACCACAGCAGAGTGATGATGCTCCAGTTTATTGGTTTCATTTTTTCTAAGAGATTTGTTCATAGTTTAAAAGCTGAAATGGTCCTCAACCTGTTGAATATGTACATTTGTGTAGCTTCAACAGTCCCTAAAGCATCACAATATACAGGTGTTATGAAATTAAGCACATAGCACACCACTAACATAATATTAATCTCATAATCACATTTCGTCCAGTTGGAGGGATTACAGTCATAATAAATGCTAACTTAATCTCCTAATTAGTCATTCAAGCCCCTCAAACTTTCTTTTTTATTTTAGCACTCGACCTCATTATGAACTGCAATGTAGAGACGACACCAGCAAGCAAAGCCCGCTTCTATTTTATTTACCAGAAGTGGTTCACCAGCTTTGGTTTTCACACACACACGCACACACACACACACGCACACGCACATGCACACGCACACGCACACGCACACGCACACGCACACACACACACACACACACACACACAAACACAGACAGGAACTTTCCTGTCAAAGGACAGTTGTCCTCTTACCAAGAAAGTGAAATAAGTGAGGACAAAGGTGATTGCTATTTATAGCTATGTGCACTGAATCCGTTCACTCAAAGCCATACATGGGCTCCAAGATCATTTCTGCCAGTCTGTTTATCAAGACTGGCGTTTCAGGCCTTGAATGAGCAGATTTCCGCCTGTCAGCTCCATCATTTACGGTATCTGCTGTTTTTCAAGTCCTTTTACTGACGTGGGTATGTGCGATAATTCTGTGTGAAAGTTTTTTTGCTGAGATGTTGTTTATCTGACAGCTCTGTGATGTCAAAAGGATTTCCTGATACCTTAGTGACATGTGTAAAGGTTAACTATTGGTGTTTGTGTGGAGGACTTAAACACATTAGCAAGCCACAACACTGAACATTGCCTCTCATGAAACACACCAAACCACAAGATGCTTGTTGTAAACACAAGACTCGTTTGTGTCACCTGTACATTCTTATTATCTGTTCAGTCCCAAGTAAAATTACACACATGTGAACACTCACAAAAACACTCACATGGGACATTTTGTTGTTGCATATTTGAAGTTTTTGTAAATTCCACAGTGGTCAGTCTTGTGAGCTGTGAAACGGAAACATGTTAAAGAAGACTCATGCTCATTTTGAAGTTCCTGTTGTTTACATATAAGAATATGTTTCTCCCTCTGTCTGAAACGCTCATTTTAGCACCTGTCTCTTTAAGCAACCCTCTTGAAAACATAACTCCGATCCAATGGGTCAGTATTTCCAGGTTTCCCACATCTGCATGGTGTCTCTGCACCATCAATGCAGGTTTTGCTGCTACTGTTAACACTTTACCGTGACTGTGGCAAACTTACATTTTAACATTTGACTTCACTTTACAAAACAATATCACCAGGAAACTATAGTCCAATACAAGCACCAAGCAGATGCATTGAGCAAATCAACTATTGGGTGGACCAGAAATTCTCTGTTTAAACAAAAAAAAAACTGAAATGATTGTTTTGTGTAGTCATGGACCCAAATCTGAACTTCAACAGCCAAATTAAAACAATTACAATGTCAGCCTACTATCAAAAGAATATATATACCTAAAGAATATATCAAGGATTAAGAGACTTGTGTGTCAGAAGGATTTGGAAAAACAGCAGGCTCTACCACTGTAACAGTGTCTTTACAGGTTAATCCAGAACGCTGCTGCTCGAGTCCTCACTGAGACAAAAAAAGTGGATCATACCACTCCAGTCATCAGATCTTTACACTGGCTTCCTGTCTGTAAAATAATTGATTTCAAAATACTTCTGTTGGTTTACGAAGCCAAAATACATTTCTGATCTTCTGCTCAGCTACAAAACATCCAGACCTCTCAGATCCTCTGGGACAGAGTTCAAACTAAAATTGGAAAAGGCAGCGTTTAGTTTTTATACACCACCTATCTGGAACAAAATTCCAGGAATCTACAGGGGCCGTATTCACAAAACATCTAAAGCTAAGAGTAGGTCCTAACTTGCTGATTTAGGAGTAATTCTTTAAAAAAGGGACATTTTACTCCTAATTTTAGGACTCCTAACTTTTTTGGAAAAGTGTAATTCACGAAACATTTCAGTGCTAAAAGTAGCTCCTAAATGTATAAAAACGTAGGGGTCCTCTCAAGGAGTCCTATAAGTCACGAAGAGTAAATCAGGAAGGACCTAACATGGCTGCTGCAGTCAACACTTAAAAAGGTATCACCGTAATAGAGATGGCATTATGAACATGGTAGGGTTGTCAGGGATGCCATCAAAATCAGAATCAGAATCAGAAATACTTTAATAATCCCAGGGAGAAATTATTTTTGTTACAAAACTCCAGATATACAAAAAAAGCGAACTCAAAGGCTGGAGTAGCAACAGGCAGCATGCAACTTTTTGCCAATGTGCACATAGGACAGGCTCACATCCCCAACGAACAGAAACCACTCGATATCACCGGAGATTAATGTTGTTACAACTCTCCTATTTGGCCATGGGAAAAATGCAGCTGTGCAGTGCAGACGATATGCCTTATCCAGATCCCACATACTGCAGCTGTTCATTTGATTCCCCATTGAAGTGTTTCTATCATAAATTCACTCTTAGGGACTCATTTTACTTTCATTTTTGTTTTTCTTTTTTAATTATTTGATCTGAATGTCATTTTATTGTGTGTAGTGTTTCTTTCTAATGCTTTTGATGTTTTATGTGAAGCACTTTGAATTACCTTGTTGTTGAAAGGTGCTCTACAAGTAGCGATGCCGCCTAACTCCCGGCTAATCCAAAAATTGTTAAATAGGTGGAGCATGGATGGAGCTGTGCGGACCAGATGAAGCCTAAAGTCTGTACTCACCACTGCACCCACCTGCCACACACTGCTTAATTATGCAGAACTTTAAAGCATCACCATGTAGTTTTTCAACCTTCATAATATATTTCAAAGATTGCTATGATGGAACATCAACTTGCAGTCTGTATCGTTTTCACTAGCACAATGCAACTCCGGATTTCGGGTCGACACCTGTGCACAAAAAAACTACAAAAAATCGACTGCTTTACGGCACACGTCGGCTTCTGCTTCATTTTTCAGCACTGGCAGTTGCCTCATACATTCATATGGGAATAGTAACTAGCAGATATACAGCCAGGAACCACGCAAAGGCATTGCTTTTATTAGGCACATCGGCCAGAGCATATACTACATCATTCATCAGCACTAATGCAAGTATTACTGTAAACATTTGAATCAAATCAAGCCTATTTTGTTTTTGTTCAAATTTAAGGGCTCATTTATTAATGCTCTCGCGCTTTATTCACAATGGTTTTTAAATTAAATGTATTAGTCATTTCACTCACTACCCTCTTCTGTTTTTATCATAGGATTTTTGTGAGTTCCACCCCTCATATTTACTCCCCTAACAGTCCCATGAGAGCAAAGGGGAAAGAGAAACACAGCAAGGGGAAAACGCAGACTCATTTGTAGTCATCAGTTCTACAAAATAACATCCCCTCTGCATAAATCCAGAAGTGGTTAGCACTTCATTTTTAGCATTACCAGTGATGAAGTAAACCATAATATGTTTCATGAATTCTGAAGTTTTATCAGTACATTTGGTTTCCTTTCAGAAAGCTGCAGATTATAGAGATGCACACCAGCAAGTAGTAATTAGAAGAAAAGTTGCCTGCTCGTAGTGTTCACTGATCTGTGGTAAAGACAGGCGTGACTGGGAGAGGTCTAGTGACACTTTCATCCGTACTCATTGGCTTGAAACCACTAATATGTAGAGAAGAGAGAGAAAGGTTTTAGTCAGAAAACCACAACCAACTCAACTCTGTCTGGCAGTGAAACGGTTAAACTGCACTTTTGCTTTTTCTGCCTCCCAGCTGTCTGGTATTACTGGTGGAGTCTGGTGCCCAGAAATGAGGTGCAGGGTGTTGTCACTCAATCAGATGGGTATGATACTAACCATCAGACGATGTGTAAAAAGATCTCTGCTCAGCTTTTACTGGAAAAAAGCCTTTTGTTCCTTGCACCTCATCTTCTGTTTTCATCAATCTGTCGATGGTTCTTTCTATTTCTCTCTGTCTCTTTTTCACTCCCTGTGTACATGCGTGCATTATGTACGCTTTGCTGGGCATGCTGTTTGCCCTTGGGGAGTTTTTTTTATGTAGTAATTCTCGGCACAAGCAGTGTATTTAAAATTATGCCCAGGGGCAACGCTTGACCCTTGTTTACTCTGCAGGAGCACATAGGTGCACACACAATAACAATGTTACACTGTTGTTCTGCAGACACTTGGCTAATTGAACCTTTGCTAAGCCCTGCAATTCACAATGATAACAGTGACAGATTTACCACCAGAAATCCATAGACATAGGTAAAACAATGAGTCTTTTATCTTAGACAGAAGTAATCTAAAGCAGGTTCTTATTCCTAACTGATAATTGTGGTGGCTGATTGTATCATCTGTAGCTAGCTAGCTAATTTACTTTGTAGTACTTATCCATAGTTAGTGTTTCAGTAGATGTCACTTGTCAGTTTGATGAAGCAAACAGGAGTACTGACACGGAAGCTATGCAATGTACTGCTGTTGAAGGGGGCAGCCCCTAATATTTTTTTGCTTTGATATCGATTTGAAAGGGTTCTTAGTGATTCACACAATCACACATATTAACTAACTGATCAAGGCAGCACTAGACTGCAACTTCCGTTTTCTGTTAGGTGAAATTACTGTTTTTGTCAAAGTAGAAGCGTTGAAGAGAGCACGGCTTCAGTTTCCTGTTGGAAAAGGCTATAAAATATGTTCATGATGGCTGCACACTTGATATAATCCTAATAAACTGAGGGAAAAGCTACAAGCCCGGACAAACTGATCAGTATCTTTACCTGTTCTAACATGTAGCGGTAATGTAATGTAATGTAATATTTGTGCGCAACATTGTTCATGTTTTGATGTGAGAAACTAGTAGTAAGTGTAATTTAAATATTATTTGTTCTCACTTTTGAATGTCTGACGATGTCTGACAAAGCATGCCAGGGCAAGCAACGGTTAGAAACATTTTAGAAAAGTCTGTTTCACTTTTAAGGGTATTAAGGGTAAGAACTAAATGATGAGTTAATGGAGCATTAAACGTCCCCAAATCAAATAAGAGCAGGACAGAGCCACTCTTAAATGGTGGTAGTGTCTGTTCTAATACTGAAATGTTTTGCTAAGATAACATCTTGCATCTGGCAAAATAGCGTAGTTAGCTAACTAGCTAAAGGCTACTAGGCTGGAAGTTCCTTACATTTCTAATGTAGGTATTAGGCCTGTTAGCTGGACATGATAATGCATGGTGCCGACATGCATTAAAGCAGTGCATAATAAACAAACATTTGGTGTTGCTGTTTCAATCACAACCACTGCAGTGTTCTCGCCCACCATTTTGACCGGTTTGAAAATACATTGGTAGCCCTGTAGCTTCAGCTAGGAAGCAAAGATGGTGACCGTTGAGGGTGAGTCAGATGCTGTGTCCCAAATCGCAAACTGGCTTTTTTGAGGGTGGAAGTGCGTTCACACTGGAAGTCGATAAAATGCAGTGAACTGCATTTCTCCGGTCGCGTACTCAAAAACTGCCGATTGGGGATCGCTGAACACTAGGGTTGCCAACTCCCTGAGAAAAAAATAAGGGGCACCTTATTGGCTGGGCCGGCTGCCTTCAGTTTCCCTGGCGTAGTGAATCTTTTTAGCCCTTTTTTATATATGTGAAGAGATTTTTTTTACTATTTGACTCAAACCTGAATGGAATCAGGTTCATATTTGAAAGATATAAACACATAGAAATAAATAATTATCAGCATTTTTTATACAAAATAACAAAAATTAATAGAATAAAATAGATATCTTTCCTGCTTAACTTAAAACTGTATAAATTAATATAAAACAACACAAAGCAGAACATAGTACACAATTAATGCAACAAGAAAAGTGCAAACATAAAGTCTGTGTAAAACTTGTGCCTCAAAGGCCGTGACTGCAGCCTACAGTTGTAGTCAGTCTGTTTGTTTTTTCCGTCTGTCCTTCTTCTGAGCTCTTGCTGCAGCCATGAGCTGTTTGTCTTTCAGTGCCACAGAGTAAAACTCTGAGCAAGACATTTCATAATTTAGAGTGACAATGAGCTCTCCTTTAATTCATTATTATTAATTATTGTTATTCATCTATGTAATAGTTTGATGTATTATTTATCTACTTAATGTACTCATCTAGCAATTGTACTTGTTAATTGCACAGAAAATAATATTGTTATATATTTCTCCATACAATTCAGACATTCATTGTACTTTACCATGTTAAGAAGTGGGACTAAATTCAAAATGGAAAATGCCGGAAAAACAGAGCAAAGGAGCGGTTACACCTAGATTTACTTTAGAAATGTAAAAAGAGTCAGAAGAGTTGTTAGAAAAGCTTTTGGAAAAATCCTTCAGCATTCATCATTCATCAACGTTAGCTTGTTACTAATGTTAGCTTTGTGAGAGATTACCTTTTAGATTGGTGTTAGTTAGATTACATATTTTTGAAAAGTCTTTCCATCCGCTGGCTAACGCCGGTAAACCGGGAGAAATACACGTTAATTAATAATGTCTGCTGAAGGCAAGTTTATGTTCTGTGTTTATTTTTAACCATGTAACGTTAATGTTAATGCCGTATTAGCTTTAACCATTACACTGCATTACACTTTTAATTTATTTAACAGGAAGAGCTCGCTGACATCTAAACATCTCTTTTTTCAGAGTGCCCCGGCCAGGACAGGCAGCAACACGACTGACAACGTTTCTGACAAACATAATGAACAGCCAATACAAAATGCATGACTATTATACAATAAAAATATATCAAATAATCGACCATAATCATGAATATAGCATGCAGAATATCTACAGTCAGATGTGTCTGTCCAAGTTATTATCAAATGTCTTAAGCTCCTCCAATGAGAGCAAGACCAGGAGTTTCGGGTCTGTTTGTAATTAGTTGTGGGTAAAGGGAGCAGCAGACTTTGTGTATTTACAGTCGATTATAAGCTGTCATTAGTTGGTACCTTGTGTAATTATACAGTATGGTTGCACTCTGACTCTATATTATTAATTATTGAAATCATAAGAGACTTAATTAGGACTTGCTGCTGCCCTCGGAGACTTGACTTCCACAATCAACAGAGTTAAATGACACAGTGTGTAAATAGGATATTTTATCCTAATGGGTTACCTCAACATCCGTTAATAGCATATGATAAGGTGCCTGTAAGAAAATATAGGAAATAAACATGTCCAAATGTGCCAAATGAATTAATTCCTCTAATATGTACAGAAAGTAGCCTAGCCCAAGAGAGAGCTGCAGCCACATCTGTGTCGCCCGCCACTGCTGGATTTGGAGAAACATTTCAACCATAATTTCAGGCAGGCTGTTTTTCGAAGAAGCATTGTTGAATAAAAAATGTTTTTGGCTTTATTTACTGTAAAGTAAGAGAGAAACCACCTTTGGCACCTTCAATCAACAATGAGACTGGCGCAGGAGAAAGTTCACCTTCGGTCATTCGTTATTTTAAAGGCTTATTATCTTTGTGACATGAACATGTCAAAGAGTTGCTGTGAGACTGGGACTAATAATAAGACAAAGGTGGTAGCAAACTGTAACAACCTTCAAATATCCATAAATAAGGTGTATTTTATACAATAGATATAAAATTGTGTAGAAATGTATTGTTTAATGAAATTTGAACTGAACTTGATTCACTGAGGAAGTAAACTGATGTGGAGTAAAAACATAAGAATATTTATTTTTATCTACAGTATATGCTGCTAAAGGGTTGGTTGTGGGAAGAAAGTGTGTATGTACACATCCATCCAGGTAGGCTTACACTGTATTTTGCCACTCGTTGTCAGTGTGAACACAAAAAACGAGTAAGTACAAGTGAGCAAATTGACACACAGCACATGGGGGGCACAGGGGTTAATTCAATCCATTCAGCCACACTGACAAATCCCATCAGAGTGTTAATTAACAAGGCCATAATAAGCACCTACGTAATTGATCTATTATAATCATTCTAATTATTCATCTGGAAGTGCTGGAGTCCAGCTGACTTTGAGTTTGATGAAGAGTTATGGTTTTATGGTCAAAGCTTATGCCATCGGCAGTCTCCAATGGGCATTTCTAGATTAATTGGTTGATTGTTTGATTGAGGATTGTTAACTTTGCACTGCACTACATTAATTTGGCACTTTTGTCCAAAGTGACTGTACTATTTCTTGCCACATACACACACACACACACACACACACACACACACACACACACACACACACACACACACACACACACACACACACACACACACACACACACACACACACACACACAGACGCACACACACACACACACACACACACACACACACACACACACACACTTATTGAAAAGCTGAATCTGATTATTTCTGCTTCAGTTTTGTTCCTTGAGAATAGCCAATCAGTTCTCTCAGCATGTTTCCTTTTTTAATTTACATCTTCTCTTTTTTTTTTATACTCATGTAGGTAGACTACATTCGTGCCATTGCAGCCTTTTTATAAACCCAGATCTTCATTCATCAACACGTGGGAGTGGAGCATCTCATATAAATATGAGTGCCACTGATTATAGAACTTCAAAAGTGCTGTGAATGAGACTGTGGTCCACGGTGAGAGTGGCTCTCATTCATAATACACTGAAGCACGCTGAGTTACTAACCTCACATCCTGTGCCAAATGCAGCAGGAAATGCTTGATTTCCTGTAGTGAATTGTGAGTGGGGTCTATTGTGTATTTGAGTGTATGTCTGTGAATGTATCTGACACATTGGGAGAACGTGTTTGTGTGAGCGTCAACATTTCATCTACATTTAAAAATCTATCAACTAGAGTGTACTTCTCAGCAGCATCCTCTGAGAAAAGACCTTAATTAAATACAGCGATTTAGAATTTCCTATTTATTTCCTATGATTAGGTTGCCACAGATGTATGAGAGTCATAAGCAAGTTGAAAAATGCATATAAGTGTGACGTTGTAAAGGTGCACCTGATATTTTCAGATCATTCAGATTTAGTTCACTGTCTCTGTCCCTAAATGACATCAGTGAAGTTCTAAGCAGCAAGATGGTCTGGGAATAGATTTGACACATTGATGATATTATATGAGCGCGTTGCCAAACAAATTCACACCTCTCCTGCTGTCAGAAGACCTTTGAAACATCTCCTGGGCCTTTGAAGGAACTTAATTTAATATTTCAGACAGTTTGAAGAAAGTAATCCCACTGTCAGTGACGCAATACTATAAAATTAACCAGAATAAATTACCTTGCTTTGCAAAACACACAGACCCACAATGATCACACACACACACACACACACACACACACACACACACACACACACACACACACACACACACACGTCATGTACACACAACCGCCACCTCTGATCCCCAGAAACGCTATACTGTTGTCAAGGAAACAGCCAAAGCCTATCAAAATGTGCATGTGTGTGTGTGAGAGAGAGTGAGCGAGAGTGCATTTATGCATCTTGGAATAGCTTTAGTGACGCATACATTTGCTCACAAACACCATGCCAGCTCACCGCCCTCTTTCAACCCCCCATTCTGTGTTACAACATCCATCCATCTGTCCTCTCATCTTCTCTGCACTTAATCGCTTTTCCTTTTTCCCTTTTTTTGATTTTACTCCTTTCCCTCTTCTCTTTTCTCCTCTCCTCTCCTCTCCTCTTTTCTCTTCTCTTCTCCTCTCCTCTCCTCTCCTCTCCTCTCCTCTCCTCTCCTCTCCTCTCCTCTCCTCTCCTCTCCTCTCAGGGATTTGTGGTTAATTCCTCCCTCATTTCCCCTAACCCCTGATTCCTGTTATTTCCAGTCATCACATGTCAATAGCTTCAAACCTCAGAACAGTGGAAACATAACTATTCAATCCTGCCAATCTCAAGCTGATATGTTATTTTTTTAGAAGAAGAACGAAGTACAAACTGCCAAAGCTTGTTAGTTTGTGATATCAGTGTTAGCAACTCTGCTTACGAGCCATGTAAGGTTTATTTTTACAGGCAGTAAAATCCCATGAGGGAGCGATGACTTCATGGTGTCTCTGATTAATGGTTCTACAAGAGGATGGGGGGTAGTGGAAAATCTCAGCCAAAATCCTTCTCCTCTGTCCCCTCAAGGCATCTACAACCTACAGTTATACAACAACCATGCTGTAGTGGCAAACTTGAATCTGATTTTCATGTCTCTCCGCCTGCCACTCTACTTGTGACATGGATCTCATTATTGTTGACCTTATACTCATGCCCACAAATGACTCAAGATGTCTGCTGCTTGAAAATGTTGTCCAACGATTTTGGTGTGTGGAGGCAGCGTCTCCTTAGTTATATTTAAATACTAATTACATTACAATACTTTCACATGATTGATTCATTTAGCAGCAAAAAGGGGGAAAATGACAAAGAGAGTGATATCTGACCACACATGATAACAAGGTTGCATGTGACAAAACTGTGTTGTGTCCGGCTTATTTACTCCTGAATGTAACAACACTCACCATGATCAACTCACGTCTACAGGAGCTCAGAGGACTGTGACCGATAAAGTTTGCTGCAGTTTGGCATTTTGACAAGTGTTTGCGTGTATGTGAGAGTTTTGTTATGCGTGTGTGTGTGAGTGTGTGTGTGTGTGTGTGTGTGTGTGTCTGTGTGTGTGTGTGTGTGTGTGTGTGTGTGTGTGTGTGTGTGTGTGTGTGTGTGTGTGTGTGTGTGTGCGCGCATGACTCGCTTTGAGTCACTGCTGTCCCTCTGGGTGCACAGCCAGGGCAATGAAGAAGGGTTTATGTGTGTGTGTTTGAGAGAGAGTAAAATAGAGTATGCATGTTTGCATATTAACATCCATGTATTACATTTGTGTGTGTGTGTGTGTGTGTGTGTGTGTGTTTGTCCCGTGGAGCTGCCCAGACCTGAACACTCTCCTCTGATGACTCCAGTCCGTGACTGCGTCCAAAACTGTTTATTCATTTTGAGTCACCCATGTCTTACAAGTAAGTTTGTGTTTTTAAAATTTTGTTTTGTAGTCTTTTTACCAACTGATAAAAGTTTATCTTGTTTTCAATGACACACACTGGTCTGTAACCATCCATCCTCTCAAAGTCTGAATTTGTCCTTTTTTCCCCTTTTCTAAATATTATAAATAAGTGGAAATGTTTTTTCTTCTTGTCAACAAAACCCATGAAAATACTAAAACCAACAATTGATCCTCTCATAGATCTCCAACATTGTCCAAAAACCTAAAGTCCAACACTATAAAAAAAGAAAAAGAAAAATTATTTCAATTTTTAAAAAAATCTTTTGTTAACAAATACAGCAGGTCAAGGTGCTATATAAATAGACTGTATGAGAAAAATAATGTGTTTTTTGAACATTAAAGCATGTTAAGACGTTCTAGTAAAAACCCAAAAGTATGAACCTGAAAATGAACAGAATATGGGACATTTAAAGACGCATCAATGAGCCACATTATTGCACTTTGTGTCATGCTCGTCATTAGCCCACAAACACACTCCTGCTGTCAAAAATACTCAACAAATGCGTATCACTCCGCTGCTAAAAATATCCCCGAAAACATGCACTATTGCTTCCTGATCCATCATCATTTGCTAAAAACTACAATTTAAAGATATTTGAGAGGCTTATATGAAAATCTAAATATATTGGTTTGATAGACAATGGAACAATATATAGACAAACCGCAGGCTTATCCTTCAAGGTAATAATAAAGGGGAATCTATTATATCATTTTAATTGTCGGGCTTAGACACCTTATGATAAGACGTCAAGAAGATGACAAGAACATCAAGAACTGGAAGCCTTGAGCCAGCTGGTCTAAATCATGTGCCATAAATTAAGCCACTGAGTGTGAACAGATTCGAATGATCGCTGGTCCACCTGAACTTGTGAGTCAGTCCGGCCAGCAGGGGAGTTGTTAGAGAACAGATACCATGGACTCTTCCTCAGTGGAGTCAATTAAGCTGTCAGCATGTGTGTGACTGTAGCAGGACCTGATGGCTGTGACTCAGGATGCTGCCTGTGAATCAAATGGAAAACCAGCATCATTTCAGGGTTTCAGTCTGTTTTTGGGGGGCCTCTGTCTGGTCTGATGGGAGGAGGCAGAAAGATGAAAAGAAAGAACAGGAGGGTTTATTCCCTCAATGATGGTGTTTTGCAATTTGACCGAACAGTTTTCCTGGCATCGCTGTGATTAAATGTGTGGCTTTCCAGATGGGAGTTTATTTCATGCGTGATTATGTGTGTCATTTTGTGGTTGTATGTGTGTGTTAAATGTTGTGACCATTAAGAACAATAAAAAGACATTTGACAAACTGTTTACAGCATTAAATAAAAGACTTATCCAGATAATGTTGCCTATATGACCTGCAGTTGAACTGAGTGTTGAGAGTGACGATCACTTTCAGACGAGTCAGTGGATGAGTTGTTTGAGTAGCGACTGAACAAATAACAGGCGGGGGGTGAAGAAAGGAGAGCGGCACCATCAACACCATTCGAGGAGGACCCACAGAGGTTAAAAGCTCCTTGTGTAGACGTTCAAAGACGTCGCGTCTGAAACTAAAAAGGCCCGTTTCAAACTGCTCCAGTGACTCACTGCTCCTTCTCCCTGCTTTACGGGAAGTGGAATGTGTTTTTAATTCTTCAGTTTTTTCTCTCCCACCCCTCCTCCTTTGGCAGAGTAGAGCACGGTCAGGCCATTACTGTTTGTCTGTCTGTGTGAATGTTGTGGTGTGTCTGTTTGTTCATGCGTGAGTCTCAAGCCTATACTTGAGGACAGATAGCCTAAATGACCTCACTGGTGTCTAGAGAGAGTTAACAAAGCCACTCAGACTGAAAGTGGGGCCGCTTGGGTCTAAAACATTAGGTTAACCAACCCTGATAGAAAGCTAATGTTGTAGCTGATCAGATAATTGATTCAACTAATAATATAGTCTAAAGCTACAGTCAGCAGCCAGTTAGCATAGCTTAGCATAAAGACTGGGAGCAGGTGGTAACAGCTCGCTTGGCTCTTTCCAAAGTGTTGTGAATATGATATGAACCACGGCACAATTGTAATCAGATTGTTTCATAACACAAAGTTAACAAAATACACCTAATTGGCATTTTGGCCGTCGCCATCTTGGTTTTTCAAAACCGGATTTGACCATATTTGGACAAAAGGGCAGAGTTGGGAAGGAGAGCCAAGCTGCGTCTGACTGCACTAACTGCTGCTTAGGCCTATATAGCGCTGCACTAAACTTTTAAACCGGCTGACGTGAGTCATCTGGTGGACTATTGCCGGCAGGTGAGCTGGGAGCTCCAGTCGTAGGCATGCTAGCTAGCTAACATTAGCTAGCTTACATTAGCATTGTTATCATGTTGCAACAGGATGTTGAACAGACATTTTTAGGTGACCACAGTGTTACAGCTAACTTTGATAAAGTGAAAACACTATGAGTGGGTCGAAGTCCTCAGAATTTAACACATACAGCACCCAAAAACAAGTTCACAACTATTTTAAAGTACACACTGACATGTACAGTATATCTAATGCTAAACCTCTACCCTGTTGCCACTACGACGACTTGTCAATCACAATATAGCCACGCCCTGAAGCATACTCCGCTTTATCTTCTATTTTACTCTTAAAAAGACCATAATTTACAAAATGAACATCATTCTGTATTAAAGACGGCTTCAAACTAGTGATTGAGTCATAAACTCATTAAGAGAAGAGAGAAGTTCCCATAGACTTCTACACAGATAACTTAACGTAGTGTACTCGGCCCTTGGCGTGAATTAGAAATAATGCAGGTTTAAGGCACTAACGTATTGGCTTCACTTTTCAAACTCTGAAGCTATACGTCCATCTTTTATATACAGTCTGTGGTTACAGGTCACGTCTCTTTTGCTTCAGGAATACCAGCATGCTGTCTATAATCGCACACCGCTACAATGTCGAATCCTGCAGAATCTCTGTGTGAAAGAGGCTAATGAAAAACTACCTGTTAACCCTTTTATCAGGGGTCAAGTCTTAAATTAACCTAATTCATTGATGAATATTCCAAAAATGATTAGGGTTCTTTGAAAATAAAGAAATACATTATATGGATTTATGAGGAATCATATGTACAATTTATCAGCACTCCATTAAATGCTACTTTTCTAAAGCTCAAACTGCTCTGTTTTTCTCGCTTCTACTACACTGGTCATGTTTTACAGTTAATATGTCTACCCCTTGTACATCTATTGTTTCTTAGTATAGCTCAAGAATAATAACTTTTATTATATCTGCCTCTAACCATCACCTTACAGAAGTAAATGCAGAGTCTTGTTCTGTTGCCTTTGCAACTGTCAGTCAAAAGCATCACCTCCAGCCCAGACTGGCTTCCTTGGAAACTCTTGGCCTATTTCTGTTTGTCTTGACTAGGGTTTTTCCAGCCTGAGGTGGCTATTTTGGTCAGATAAATACAATGTTGTTTTGGGAGCGGGGGTTGAGGAGCGAAGCGCAGATGAGATCACCTCTCAAGGCTCCTGAGCTGCAAAACAACAGGCAGCAAGACGAGACAAGAACTGCCACGAACAGAGGCGGAAAATAAATGCTTGGGAAATTATTGACATCCCGTCCTGGATTCACGTTGGCCCGAGGCAAGGATTCGAGAGAGAACCTGTCCCTATGTCTCAGAAACATGGGTAGAGCAATTTGGAAACATTTTTTTGTTTTTTAAATCAGTGAAGAAATATTTATGATCATAAAACATAGTTCTTTATGCAGCTGAACAGGAGGAAACGTGTTTAAAAGTAGTGTATTTTAAGGTCTTCACCACAGGGCAGACCAGACACGTCTGTATTTTGTTATATGATTAGATTTGTTTGTGTTTGGCTGTGCAGCCATGGGAAAATGAAGCTCACGACTTCAGGTTCATTTTCTTGGGAAGGAGGGAGCATACTGTACTAGGTTTAATTTTTGCATGGTGAGAGCATCCACCTTTCTTACTGCCCCATGTCTGCCTGTTTTTAACAATAGCAAGGACTTGTACAACTGTTACCTGCTGAATAGTGCCTATGAATGTGTGGGGCTGTGAGTGTGCGTTGCTGTGTACACTCATGTCTGCGCGTGTGTAAGATAGTTTATTGCCATGTGGTTGTCTGCGGTTCCAGCCAGGTGTGGTGGTAGTCGGACGGCTGTTTGGCTTCACTGCCAGATACAACACCTGCATGAGCTCATACAGCATCTGAAAACAGTGTGTGTACGTGACTGTGTGCAGTGGTGTAATAATAAGTACACCTACCCAAGTATTGTACACAGGTATTGAAGCAGAGGTTCTCAATCTTTTTTCAGCCAAGGACTTCATCCAAGATAGAAAGTATAGCAGGACCCCCCCCCCCCCCCCCCCCCATGTTAAATCACCACCTCTGTCTTTTTCTACTTTAAAAAAAACGAAAGGTTGCAGCAGAAGTACAGCAATTCAACAGCAAATGGACAGAGAAGTATTTGTTTCTAACTGTCACTGTGAAGCCTGTGTGTTTACTCTGCAACGAGAGTATTTCGGTGTGAAGAAAAAAATAGGAATTGGTAAAGTAACTAGTAACTTATCAGATAACTTATCATATCATAAATGTAGTGGAGTAAAATATAGAATATTTCCCACTGAAGTGTTTTGGAGCAGAAGTATAAAGTTAACCTGACTCTCGCCAGATGAATTTTGTTTCCCCTTGCTTCCGCCTAGCTCCGCTCATCCATCTGGGGTCACTCCATAGGAGAAGGATTTTTGGAACCAGTGAAAAATGGTTGAGCCAATCAGGACCGCCGGGCAACTGTTTTGATTCAGACAGCAATGGCGGCTCGCATCGAGGAAGTTTGCTGTGCGCAAAGGTGCTTTTTATCTGAAAATTTTCCTTGCACAGATGATATTGATCATTTACCCACATTGCACTGATTGCACTGCTGCTATATCAAAGATGTTGGCCGTTTTGTTTTGGTTTCCCCTGCGTCACTCTCATCAACGTCATGGGTTGGTTTCGATGTGAGTGGTTGAAGTGGCACGTCAATAAAAATGACGGACAAGTGGTTTATCCAATCATATGCAAGGACTTTTGATAAGGCCCAGCCTCTTAAAACACCTGTCCTATGTAGCAATCCCAGATGGATGAGTGGAGCTAGGGGGAAGCAAGCGGAACGAAATTAATCTGGTGAGAGTCAAGATGGTATAAAGTAGCATGAAAAGAAAAAACTCAAGTGAAAAACAAGAGCCTCAAACTTGTACTTCAGTACAGTAATTGTACAGTCATTCAGAAGCATTTTAATATAGAAATTCAAAGATAAATCAATATACTGTGATATAATACTGTTGCCGTCTATGCTTGAAATTATACCGTGATAACGAGATAGAGAGAGAGAGAAGGAGAAGCTCTGGTGTAATTGTAAGGGCCACTCCCTGATATTAACATAGTTTGTGTATTATTATTTTACCTGTCTTTTTCTGATTATATACAGAGAAAAAAAGCAGAGGACAAAGGTGTGTGTGTGTGTGTGTGTGTGTGTGTGTGTGTGTGTGTGTGTGTGTAAACCCTCAAGCATCTGTAGCTCCTTAAAGAGTGTGTAGGCGGAGGGAGTTATGTGGTAAAAATGAGGTCATCATTGCTGTTGATTTATGTGACACACGCTATTACTTACACTCCTGTGACTTCACCAACGTCTCCGCTGACAGCATGAATAATACATGTCCCCACCGAAAGATGACATTCTCCACTTTCTCCTCTCTATTATGCTATTTCAAAAAAGTTTACTTCATCATTACTGACCCATGTCAGCGTGGAGTGTGTGTGGGTTTATGACTTTGTCCCACTTTATTGCCATAGTGCCTTCTGTGCTGATTACCATCTTCCATCCAGTTCTTCTAGTTCAGCCTCCACATCGGTAGTTTATGAAATTGCACAACAGGAAGTAGGAAGGAGTGTATGCGTGTGTGTGTGTGTGTGTGTGTGTGTGTGTGTGTGTGTGTGTGTGTGTGTGTGTGTGTGTGTGTGTGTGTGTGTGTGTTCCCTTGACAATGCCACACCCTAGTTTAGGTGTTTGACATTGTTGCGACCATTTTAGTTGTAATACACATTGTGCAACCATTGTTATAACGCAGGTGTCAGAGTGACTCACCCTAAAAATCTTTCATTTTCATAGGCTACATGCCGTGTAAATCCATTTGGGCTTTTTCAGAGACATGCAGTGATTTGCCTGTAGCATTGAGAGACTCAGTTGTCCGGCAGAGAGTAATAGACATGGATGGGTCGCAGATTACATCCTGGATGTGCTTTTGACAGCCGGGCTCAGACATTTGCCCTCCAAGACGCTCCGAGCCGCAGGATGGCAACTTTCAAAGCGAGGTCGCCATGGTCAGTGCTGAACGGGCATGAGTGTGGGGGCAAACTGAAGGGGAGAAGACGAAGTGGGGAGGAGGAGGTTTGTGGATGGGTGGGGGGGGGACGGCGGACAGCCGTTACTGTCAGCATCCATCAGGGAGCCCAGGGGTGACATGGGAGCAGGCACAACAGGAGGAATAAAGGGAGGAGAGGTCAGGGAGGGGAGCCAGCCCTTAACTAGTCACCCCTCAGCCCTCGAGTGCACTTGTTCGCTGTCCCACAACCCTTACCACCACCTCCCGTCTCCATCTGTTCTCAGTGCAGATGTGTAAGCCCACAGCTGCTGGATTTCTCAACATGTTCTTCTTTAAAGGGCTGTGCCAGCGGTTTTGCATATTTACGGTTTCTACTACATTTATCGGCACTTTACATTACTGATGACTATTTGCCAAAACTTATCATACATACACAGGCGTGAGGAAAAATTAAAGAAAAGACCTGAATAAATGAGAGGAGAAACACAATGAACACACATGCTTTAATACAGGGCACAAGAGGTCACTGAATGGTTTGATTGGAATAAAAATATGTTGGGGTTTTTTTTAATGCCTAATTCTAATTCTAGGAAGGTAAGGTAGACTTTTTAAATTGTATTGCTGAGAGTTAAATAAGGAAATTCATGCCTT